>NC_134511.1:4043724-4355807 GCF_027942865.1 Odontesthes bonariensis
TTAACTGATTTGTTCGCATAGGCCTAGACTACTTGGTAATTCTCAATTGCGTCAATAAAGAAAATATGTATTTAATTTTTGCCTTGGTCTGGTTAGTTTAGAGAAAAACAGAAAAAAATCGAAAATCGTCCAAAAAATTGAGATTTTATTTTTAGGCCCTAAATGAGATAAAGCTCCGCTGAGGCGGTCCTGATGAGAGCTGGAGAATGACGGGATGTGCTTGTATTTGCTCTTCCAGGAGGTGAAGCTGATGTTTCCAGGAGCCCAGCGCATGAACAGAGGAAACCATGAGATCGCTGCTCTGGTGCGAGCCTGCAAAGCCAACAACGTCTCCGACCTCATGATCGTGCACGAAACCAGAGGGCAGCCCGGTACGCTCGCTGCTTCGGCTTTTCTTTAGTCCCTGAATGTTGTTTGTTATCGTGATGTTGATCCAACAGAACATTTTGTGTTGGATGTGGCCTGGAAAACAAACTTGTCGTGTTTCTTTTTGTCCTGTGAAAGCAAACTGCCCTCTGTACAGAACCATTACTATGCTGATGACAGCCACATCTATGTGCCACTTTCAGCCTCCCTCCACTGGCTGTCTGTGCCTTTTAGAGTCCATTTTAAGATTATTTTATTTGTTTTTAAATCTTTAAATGGACTCTCTGAGCTGCTCCATCCTTAGGCATCCTGGAGGCACCGAGGGCTAAAAAAGAAGCTCAGAGGAGATGGAGCCTTTTTTCCGCTGCCGGTCCTAAACTGTGGAACGACCTCCCATTGCACATAAATAAAAATAAATATGAAAAATCTAATTTATTTGTAGCACATTTCATGTCCAAAACAATTCAAAATGTTTCACATAAAATAAAAGCATTGCAGCAGGCAGTGGAAGAAGCATTAAAAATACATAAAAGAATATAAAGAGACACAAATGAAATAATTTAAATGAATTTAAAAACAAGCAACAGTCCAGATAAGTTCAAAGATATCGTGCAGATTTCATGCATAGACACATGAGAACAGAAATGTCTTTAACCTGGATTTAAAAATGTCTCCATTTGGTGAAAGTTTAATCTCCACTGGCAGTTTGTTCCACTTGTTTGCAGCATAACAGCTAAATGCTGCTTCTCCATGTTTAGTCTGGACTCTGGACTGGACCAGCTGACCTGAGTCCACATCAGACAAACACCTTCACCGTCCATTTATTTTTTTAAATCTCGTCTATGGAAGTTTTTCTGTGCCATCAGAGTTTGAATACGAATTTCTAATATTGAATTTTTACAGCATCAAAATCAGTCTTTGAATTTGAAAAACCAACAGTGTAAAAAAAAAAAAAGGAAAAAAACCAATTTCTAAAAACAAAAATCAGTGTGAAAAAATTCATCCAACGGCAGCCAATCAAGTTCCGCTCCATTGGACAGATCAGCCATGTCCACCAACACGGGTGATGCTGCTTCGGTGAGTGAGTTTACTTTATTTTCCATTTGTGTTAGTAAAATTGAGTAATAGATATTACTCAGTATCTATTACTCAATATCTATTGAGCTGATCTGTCCAATGGAGCGGAACTTGATTGGCTGCCGTTGGATGAATTGAGACAGGGATCGATTGCTTCTACCTGTTTACCCGGATGTTGAGTCTTTTTCCACTGAATTTTTATTTTATTTTATTTATTTTTATTTTTTTTCCACTGAATTTTTTTGAAGTTGAATTTTCCACTGATTTTTGTTTTTAGAAATTGATTTTTTTTATTTATTTTTTTTTTACACTGTTGGTTTTTCAAATTCAAAGTCTGATTTTGATGCTGTAAAAATTCAATATTAGAAATTCGTATTCAAACTCTGACGGCACAGAAAAACTTCCATACTCATCTTAAAACCCATTTTTATTTCCTGGCTTTTAACCCAGCACGAGACTCTGTTTCTGTTATTGTTTTAATATTGTTATTGTTTTTACATTGTTCTTATGTTTTATGCCTTACACTTTGTGCTGTTATTCATGTACAGCGCTTTGTTTTAAAGGGCTTTATAAATAAAGTTGAGTTGATAAAGTTTCTGTCTGTCTCCAGATGGCCTGGTCGTGTGCCACCTGCCGTTCGGACCCACGGCGTATTTCACGCTCTACAGCGTGGTGATGAGGCACGATGTTCCCGACATCGGCACCATGTCCGAGGCCTACCCCCACCTCATTTTTCACAACTTCTCCTCGCGACTCGGCACCAGGGTGAGCGCCGGCTGTGATATTCTCTTTCAGCGCTTTGTTTTGTGCGTGCAGCTAATTAAATCTGCCCTCGCAGGTGTCGAATATCCTCCGGTATCTGTTTCCAGTGCCGAAGGACGACAGCAGGCGCGTGATCACCTTCGCCAACCAAGAGGACTTCATTTCTTTCAGGTGTGTTTGAAAGTAGCTTCTTATTGAAAATGCCTTTTAAACGTTTTGCAAAGCAGTAATTAAAATTATTATTGTTTTTCTTTTTAATAGACACCACACCTACAAGAAAACAGACCACAAGAATGTAGAGTTAACCGAAGTGGGACCCAGGTTTGAAATGAAATGTAAGTATGGATGCACAAGCTGTCCAGAGACTGTTTCTGGGCTTATTTATTAAAGGGGAAGTTCGTCTTTTTTTGTTTTTTAAACCTGGACCTTATTTCTGGCATAAAACATGTTCATCTACTCACCGATAACAGTTTGGTGAAAGTCGGCGTCCTTCTGAAGATATTTAGATCACTGGAGATCGGCGTGTATCCAATAATAAGGCATCATCTGTCTTTATGTCACCAATACTTTAAGACCAATGAATGAATGAACGCGTAATATTCAGAGGCGGGCCTGGCTAGATTTAGGCCCTGGGCGAACCACCCCTTGCCAAAAAAAAAGAAGACTTCCCCGCCACCAACACAACAAGATATTATATTATTTGTATTATGTTATTATATATATTCTTAAATACAAAAAGATACCACATGTAGCTTACAAAATGCCATGTCAATGTATATTAAAAGTTATTTAAGTTATTTAATTTAGCATATAGCTCATAACCATAAGAAAATCCACAGTCAGGACTTCTTGTTGTGTTGCAAACACAAACTGGACCAGGAGTTTTAGGAGTTACTTCAAACTATAGAAGTTGAAAACAGTAAAACTCCAGGGTACAGATGCCGTATAAATCAACATATTTGAGAGAAAAGTGTAATGAAACTGTAATGTTGTGGCATTTTCCCTTTTTCTGCTCAGTGTACATGATCAAACTCGGCACCCTGGAGAACGAGAGCACCGCAGAGATCGAGTGGCGTCACCACGCTTACACGCACACGGCCAAGAAAAGGCGGTTTCTCAGTGTGCAATAAGGGGAAAAAGCCAATAAAGAGTAACCCGGGAACTGTCAGAAACTGCATTATCATTAATAATGTGACTGTAATGTTCAAATAAACTGAGCTTTTCCTTCTGATTTCACAGTTACTAAAGATCAATATTGTGCTGTGTATATAATATCTGTTTTGTAATAAATAAATAAAAAAATGTTTCTACTGATTTGCATCGACTTAATTGTGTTTTATTTGGCCAATTATGGAGAAAAACATTAAAATAACGCGTTGGTTTGGATTATCTGCCTGCAGCGTTTTATCTTTTTATTTCCGTGAATGTAAATCTTTTGTAACTGATTAATTTCCGCGATAAGGACTGTCTACACCCAACCTATCACACACCCAGCTGGTTATTTGTCCGACGAAAAGGACGCAGAAACGAGAATCAGCCAATGAAGACGCAGCATTATGGAGGTTTTCCGCTTTCCCCGAAATTCTGTGACAGATCCGACTCTAGATTGAGAGAATTCAAAATGGCTGCCACAGGTAAGAGTTTAACTTTTATACTCAAAACTGCTCCAAAAGCGCTGTAACGAAGGCGGGTTCCGGCGTCATTGTTGGAAATAAATGGCGACAACCGGTTTGTGTTGTTTCGAGCTTGTCAGTTGAATGAGTAGCATCAAAGCACTTCATAGTTAAGTAAGCTAGACACAGCGGTAGCAGGATAATCTCCTCTCTCACTCAGCTAGCACGTAGCTAGCTAGCTAGCTAGCTAGCTTGCTACTCGAACTGGGAGGATTTTCCCAAAGCTTTGCTGACTTTGCATCTCAAGTGTTATCGTGTCGGTTGTTATTTATGAAATGTTAAAAAACCCCAAAAACATTTAAAAGTTACTAGATAGTTGGCTAAAGTCAGTTAACTAGCGCCCCAGGAGAAACATGGCCTCCCAAACTCGAAATGTCATATTGCATAGCAGGCAAATCCTAAGCTAAGTAAACGGGCTAACGTCTGCTAGCATTAGCATCATGCGAGTGAATGGTAAGTTTTCTGGGCTGCAACTTTTGACTGCCAACGCTTCCTTTCGGCATTATTTCAGCGTTTTCCTGGCAAATGTTTGATTCTTTTTATTTAGGATTAATAAGTATTTCTTCCGGAAGGTAATTCCAGCTGTATGTATGTGCTTTATATAGATCTTTTGTAGAACTGCAAAGTTACACAAATTGTAAGCTAACGTTAATAACCGGTATGAGCCAATGGTTCGTATCGAAAGACGCATTTTAACCTTTTTCCTTAAGCGATGGAGGTTTTTACAAAATTTTAGTGTGTCTACGACTGTCGAGCTTTTTGCAGGAGATTCGTTGGTTTCGGCATGATTGTATTTAGCAGTATTTTGTTTGTTTTTGTCGTGGTTGTTCTTTTAATCCAACTTTGGATAATTATTAGGTGAGATGTGTAACATGGCAAACTGGTTTTTAGCTTTTTGGTTTACGTGGCGTTACAGCCAATGTATTTTTCTTTATTCTACAGTTAAATGAAATGTTTATAGTGAGTTTATTCATTTATAATCTCAATTATATTTGATTAAATGATTAGTTTAGTTTAATATGTGCAGGCTTTGTGCATTATGATTCAGTTGAAGATGATATTTTTTTGATTGTTGAAGTTCATAGAACACAGGATCTATATTGTGTCTAAACTTGTGCATGTTTGTGCTGTTGCAGGTTCAAAGTAAAGGGCTCATGTGGACCCCACAGTGCATGAAGCTCTCCTGAGGCGTCAGAGTCTAAGTGCTGTGTCCCCCTCCCCCCTTCCCCCAGCTCCTCCTGCCTCTCATCATGTCCTCCACCTCCTCCTCATACTCCTCCTCGGGGGAGACCAGTCCAGAGGATGCACCCCGAGGTGGGGGCACCATCCGAGTCTACCTCCCCAACAAACAGAGGACAGTGGTGAGATTATTGGCTCTGTGCTTATTTAAGTGTGAAAACAGTTGGATGGGCGACAGTTTCTCAGGAAAAAAGTGTGATCACACCAAAGTCGACATCTTTCACAGCAGATCAGTGAGTAAGTTGGTGAACAGGTGGCCTCCCTCCTCTTACTTGAGTCACACATCAGTGTCATGTTAGATTGTCCCGTCGCTGTGTCATCAAGAGACATTGTGGAGAGCATTTATGTTCCTGTGAAATTACCGGGCGTGCCTCCAAGCTTTTCCCTGCTACAGAAGATTTATGCACCCGCAAACACCCTCCGAAAGTACGAATATACCTGCAGATTTCCAGACTTCACCGCACACCTGAACACTGCCGAACAACATAAGCGTTGGAGTGTTTGTCTTAATATCTGCCATGCCTCAAGACTGGCTTAATAGTGTGCCTTCAAGCATTTTAACCCCCAAAGTCAGACTTATTTAACAACTTCAAAAGGATCAGGGCCAACAGACAGAACGGTTCTCTGGTTATATCGTGTTTTATCTGCTTTTTTATAAACAGAAATTACTCTATCTTATTTCTGACCTGGGCCTCTTCAAATCTAGGCTAAAAACCTACTTATTTAGGATGGCTTTTAATACCCAGTAGTATGATAACACTTATATCTTATTTTATCTTATTCGATTTTGTTGTATTTTATTGCTTTCACTGTTCTTTTATTGTTTTTATTTGTTTTTACTTCTTCTTCTCTTTATTTATTACCTGCTGTAAAGCACTTTGGTTACACCGTAAGGATTGTTTGTAAAGGCAAGGCAAGTTTATCTGTACGGCACAATCCAACAACAAGGTGATTCAAAGTGCTTTACATATACTTTAAAACAGTAGAAATAAAAAGCATGATTTAAATTTTAAACAAAAAAGAAAGAAAGAAGAACAATAGATAGAATCGGATAAAATCAGTAGTTAAAGGGCTGTATAAATAAAATACATTTACTTAAAAAGTTGTGTTTAAGAAGAATTGCCAAACAACTCAGTCTTAAGTCCAACAGGAGCGGTCTTTCCTGAAAGAAACTTCTTAAAGGGATAGTTCGCCTCTTTTGACATGAAGCTGTATGACATCCCACACTAGCAATATTATTTATTTATTTATTTTTAAAAAGGGGCTTTTTATGCCTTTATTGTATAGTGGAGAGAGACAGGAAGCAGGGGCAGAGAGAGGGGGGATAACACGCAGCACAGGGCCGTCCGATGCGGGATTCGAACCGGGGCCAGCTGCAGCGAGGACTATAGCCTCTGTACATGGGGCGTAATAGTTGGCCCTCAAGCATTTTTCCCCCCAAAATCAGACCTTTTTAACAGCTTCAAAAGGATTAGGGTCAACAGACAGAACTGTTCTCTGGTTCTATCGAGTTTTATCTGCTTTTTTAAAAACAGAAATTACTTAAAAAGTTGTGTTTAAGCCTTCAGAACAGCTGCCAAATAACTCAAAATATAGGGGGTCTAAGTCCAACAGCAGCGTTTGGCTCCAGGCAGCAGAGTTTCCTGAAAGAAACTACTTAAAGGGATAGTTCGCCTCTTTTGACATGAAGCTGTATGACATCCCATTTTAGCAACATCATTTATGAACATTTTCTTACCCCCTGCTGCGTCCTGTGAGCCGAGTTCCAGTATGATATTGCTAGTATGGGATGTCATACAGCTACATGTCAAAAGAGGCAAACTATCCCTTTAATATCTGTGATGCCTCAAGACAGCTACCCTAACAGGGGTAATAGTGTGCCTTCAAGCATTTCCCTCCCCCAAAATCAGACTTATTTAACAGCTTCAAAAGGATCAGGGCCAACAGACAGAACTGTTCTCTGGTTATATCGTGTTTTATCTGCTTTTTTATAAACAGAAATTACTTAAAAAGTTGTGTTTAAGCTTTCAGAACAGCTGCCAAATAACTCAAAATATCAGTGAAGTCTAAGTCCAGGCAGCAGAGTTTCCTGAAAGAAACTTCTTAAAGTAGCAGATGTGTCTGAAATGGGCCAAAGATCACCTGGATAACTTTGAGTGTAATGAACAGAACTTTGTCATAAAGGAAGACATTGACCCCATACAACTTGTTTTAGCTTTTCATGTGAAACAACTTTATTATTTGAATTAAAAAAGCGTTGGTGCAGTGGACTGAAGCTCTATTTCTTTCTCTCAGCATGGATGATATGAGGTGCCAACATTTTGCTTCTCAGTGTGAACAATGAAAGTCGTGCTTGTTCAATGAAATGTTTTATATTCCGGCAGGTGAATGTTCGTCAGGGACAGACGGTGTACGAGAGTCTCGATAAAGCGCTCAAAGTGAGAGGCTTAAGCCAAGACTGCTGTGCTGTGTTTCGCCTCCTGGAAGGGTAAGAGCTCCCGTTATGGATTGTATTTCTCATGGTCCACATAAGACCAAAATGTGTGTAAAGACAGAATGTGAGGATCTGCTATTTTCAATACTGGTCAAATTCAAGAACTTCAATAAAAAATAAAAGAGACTTAGGAAATGTTTAAAACATATGTAACCCATATGTAACCTAAAAAACAAACATTCACCTATCCATGGGGGAAAAACGAGTTTAGGAAACTTAGCGCTACATGTTTCCTCAAGTTAGATGTTGAGTTTCTGCTGAAATGTGCGTTTGTTTTGGTTGACACAGAAGACACATAATGTAGCAAAAATGAGGCGTACGCGGGGGGATAAAAATAATGAGGCGTAGAATACCAAAGAGGTAAGAAGAGAAGTAACCAGCTCATTGTAGCCTAATGTAGCGGAGTAAGAGGACAGCTTCTGCTGCACACATCTACTCAAGTAAAAGTAAAAGTATAGGGATTTAAAACTACTCCTAGAAGTATAATGTTTTCAAGTAAATGTAACTCGTTACTACCCACCTCTGGTCCCAACTTTGTAAGATGCGTCACATTTAGGATGAGCTCATGTTTTCACGTCACAGTAAAATGTCTCAAATAGAATATTTGTTTATGAGATTTCATTCAGATACAGACGGCTTTGGTTCTATAATGTCAGTCGCTTATAAGAAACAAAAACCCCAGAACAAGCCAACATATAAATATTATGTGGTAGTTTAACGGCCAAAGAATCACAAGTTTAAAAAGATGATTAGAAATCCTCACATTCTGCTTTTATTTACATTCACACAGCATCCCAACTGGTTTGTAGAATTGTTCTGTTGCATTCAACGTGGATAAAAACATTTCTGGTCGGGAACGGGAAAGAAAAAGACCAGTGAAACCATGGAAATGACTTTTGTAACATTTGATTTTTAAGGCGAGACACTACAGGTGAATAGGGTAATATTTTAAAATAATAGATATCACCATGAAACTTCCTCAGTTGATTACTTATACAAGTATGAAACAAAAAATGTATTACAAGTTTTAGAAATTTGTATGTTTAATGATGCAAATTGGGCATTATCTCATTAAATATACGCACATTTGCATATATTTCCGGAAGATAGATCTGAACATATGATAAAGCCAGGTGCAAAATTCTTTTCTCATTTTGTTTACACACAAAATTAAAAGAAAATTACAGATGGATTTCAGGATATCTGCTTTCATTTCCTAGGAAATCAAAATATACCGTCCATAGCCTAAAAAACATCAATTTTCGCCATATTATTTTATTATGTCACATTAATCAGGCCAGGAATTATTTATCAACAAATCCTTCTGTAAATATCTTCAGAACACTGCTAAGTGTATAACTGGAAAGTTTGGTGTTAGTAGGTGCTCCATAGGCTGAGATATTGATACTGGAAAAATACAAAAAACTGATTTTGAGAAAACAGCATTTAGAGATTTAAATAGGGGAATTTAGTTTGGTGAATTTGGGCGAAACGTACTGCAGTGATTTAAACAAAAAGTGATGAAATAAACAGTTTAATTTATGTTTTGAAATAACACATCTTGAAGGAGTAGACTGGCCCAAAATCTAAAAATTGACCACTGCATGAAAAATCACTGTTTTTGCCCGCCGTGTCTCGCGTTAAGAGAAAATAAAGGAGAAACGATGACGACAGTCATTCACTTTTATGTAGCAGAACAAAATGGAGTCGATCTGGAAACTAAATCTGCTTTTTCCTCTTTAGTCGTAAGAGACTGACAGACTGGACCACGGACATCACTCCTCTGGTGGGAGAGGAGCTGCTGGTCGAGGTCCTGGATGACATTCCTCTCACCATGCACAACTACGTAAGTAACCGCGGAGAAGAAACCCCAGCTCAGATTCTCCATGTTCAGAAGTAACGCAGCGTTTATCTTTGGTTTCCTGCAGGTACGGAAAACCTTTTTCAAGCTGGCTTACTGTGATTTCTGCCACAAGTTTCTCTTTAACGGCTTCAGATGTCAGACATGCGGCTACAAGTTTCACCAGCACTGCAGCAGCAAGGTGCCCACGGTGTGCGTGGACATGGATACGGTGAGCAAACGGTGAGTCGGTCCGTTTTACGCCATCTTTGGCTCGTTTAGTCCAACTTTTTCCCATCAAAATACTGAACTTTCTCTGCTGTTTGTTCGCTCGTGGCTCTTAAAACATTCAAACATGTGGAAACATCTGACACGAAGGCACTCTCAGCTAAAGGCTCGTCTCATGGTTCTCCGTTAGATCCGTACAGAGTTGGTGTTGGTCTCTCCTCCAGTTGGCAGCAGGGTTTTAGATGATTTTTGCAAATGTTCCGGGTTGAACAAGAGTCACCTTTACGTTAAAAAAGAAAAAACTAAAGGTTAAATGGGAAATGGACATCGGCTGCACTGCAAAAAGCCAGCTTTCAAAAACAAGAAGAAAAAGTACAAAAATTAGGTGTATTTTGCTTGAAAGAAGCAAAATTATCTGCCAATGGAACAAGGAAATGTGGCTTTTCAACATTTTTCAAAACAAGTAAAAATATCTAATCTCAATTAACCCACAAATACCTTAGAATTAGTGTATTTTAACTAATAACAAGTACATTTTTCTTGATTCTAATTAAATACACGTGGCCTATTTTTTCAATATATTGAAAAATATTCTTGAATTAAGTAAATGATGTAAGTAAATAATGGCTCTAGCATTATCTTGACATAGTGGAATGCACTAGGCCTTATATTTCTTGAAACCAGCTTGGAAACTGTTGATATTCTAGCTTCAAGCATGTACTTACTCAAAACAGGTCATAACATCTCAGGAACAAGCTGTAATATCTTATTTAGATAATTAAGGACAGAAACACTTCAAACAATGAAACCGTCTAACATAAAAACTGCTTACTAAGAAGAACTATCTTATCGGACAAAAAATAAGCATATATCCCTTTGATCTAAGATATTTCTTTTTACTTAGATTTCACTTTTTGCAGTGTATGCTTTCGAGGACTCTGACTGGAAGCTGATTTACGATAGCTCTCAAGTCTTTCTCCTGTAATAGCCGGCACAAAGTTTTACAGTTTAACCTTTATACTCGGGGTTTTCCTGACACAAAATAAGTAGTAGCTATTCAGAGTATTGTCCTAGATGTAAGACGGAAAAAGGGACTCTTCTACGCATGTTCTGGATCAGTTTTGCCAATCAATGTGAGGGACAAAGTTCGCTTAATCAGACTGGCAAAATGTCAAAAGAGGCGAACTATCCCTTTAAGGGCAGTCATAAAGACTTACGGGAAGATGGCGCTGAATTCTGTGTTTTACCAGTGAAGCGAGGACCTCACGTTTTTCTGTGAGAGCTTCGGGGAACTTTTATATTAAAAGGAACAAAGTTAAACACCGTAATCTCGTCTCATAATCTTTCGATCTTTTTGTTTCGGTGAAGGTTTGATTCCAATACCTGCGCAGATGATTTCCCACAGATCCTCTTGCCAGGAAGTTCCCCGTCACAGAGCAACCTCGCCTTAACCCCGGAGCCTGCTGGGTGAGCCTCGCGCGGTGCATTCAGACGAACAGGTTCAGCAGATCACACAGAAACTGACCGCTTTGTCTCCTCTCTCTCAGAGTGGACCTCCTGTCCCCGCCCTCCACCTTCCACTTTCCCCTCACGGGCGGAGACGGCCAGTCTCTGCAGAGGCATCGCTCCACCTCCACCCCCAACGTGCACATGGTCAGCACGGTGGACGCTGCCAGCGTCAGCATCATCGAGGTCAGTGTTGGTGGCGTGTTTCACCGCCCACTCTCCTGTGTATAGATGGATGGATTTATTAAAGACTCGTAGTCCAGATCACATAGAAAAACAATCGATTATAAAAGTACATTAAAAAGAACATTAATTAAAAAATAGGAGGCAATCATACCAATGTTTCCAATATACAGAAGTATATCTTACTGCAGTATATTTAATGTTAGTCAACAGTAGGATAATTCTATTATTGGACTCATTTAGTCGGCAAATAAATGTAAACATAAGCTTCCTTAATTAAAACAGCCATCAAAGAGCTGACATTCGCAGACACAAACAGTTCACTGGCACTGCTCCATCTGGGCTTCTTTAACTAAAGTCTTAATGCATCATTATAAGCCACCTTCCATCTCTGAAGGCGGGCTTTTTTTTATAATGGCACCATAAGTGTGCCGTATACAGTGAGCTACAATATGATCTAAACCAGTTCAGTTTAACTTCATCAGAGCAATATCCAAAATTCCCAACTGGAACATTAGCTTGAGCATATTATGGAAAAAAAAAGTGGAAAAAAATATGAATATATGATGTTTTCAGGTCCTTTTAAAAGGGGACAAAAATGTCCCTTTTCAGAAATTAAGGAGTTTTTTTTCTACACAAAGAAAAATTGCATTGTGTATGATGTGTGTTTGAAATTGGAAAAAAAAAAGTCAAAAATGCACAACTGGACCAAATATGACGAGTATCACTATCTACAGTGTGAAATTAGAGGAGAAAGTACACCCCAAGTGGAGAAAAATGTCCCCCATCAGGGATTAGGGTTAGGCAACTTCTGAAGACCGGCTGAACTTGGACTAAAAACCACTAAGTCATCAGCATACATCAAGTGCTTTATAACTGTATCTCCAACCATACGGCCGGTTTTACACAGATTTAACTGCTTAGAAAGCTCATTCAGGTAAAAATTGGACTATACAGGGAGAGGACGCCTCCTTGTTCCTATGTATGAATCTATAAAAGAAGATGTGAGACAGGCCTCAACTCTGACAATGTTTAAATCCAGGCTGAAAACAGTTCTTTTTAGCTGTGCATATGACACCTGAAAGTATTTTATCTGCACTTTTCACTTTTAAATTAATTAATTAATGATTATTTTTTATTTTTATTAGTATTATTATTTATTTTTATTATTTTTTATTTATTTTTAATGATTTTATTGCTTTCTTGTGTAGCTGTGAAGCACTTTGAATTGCCTTGTGTATGAATTGTGCTCTAAAAAAAAATTGCCTTGCCTAAAACTAATAATTCTGTTGCTCTTCCCCTCCAGGAAGCACTGAAATTCAACACAATAGGTACAGTTCTTCTGCCTTTTTCATTCAGAGCATCGTACCCTACGATTTATTTATTACTCTACTTTTGACTGGTCTCTGGTTTTTCTGCCGTCTCTCGTCTCCACAGGTCCTGAGCCCTCACCGAAACCCTCCACCAGCCCACCCTCCTCTCTGGGCTCTCCTGGGAGGAAGCCACCAAAGTCTCCTTCTGAGCACAAAGAACGCAAACCCTCTTCATCCGACGATAAAAAGAAAGTGGTGGGTAGTACAAACGGAGACCGAGCGAAGCGATTAGCTCACCAGTTTAAAAAAAAAAAAAAAAAAAAAAAAACAGCATTTTTTTAACGAGTCGTGTTCCTTCAGCACCGAGGAGGCTATCGAGACTCCAGTTACTACTGGGAGGTCCACTCTCGAGAAGTCACCATCCAGAAGAGGATAGGTACCGGCTCCTTTGGAACCGTCTTCAAGGGCAAGTGGCACGGAGACGTGGCCATCAAGATCCTGAAAGTCAAAGAGCCGACGCCGGAGCAGCTGCAGGCCTTCAAAAACGAGATGCAGGTCTTACGGTGAGCGGAGCGCGTTTAATTCCCCCCAACTTTAGCTCTCATTTCACAGCTGCAGTCGATGTTTTTTATCCTCTCCTCCTCAGTAGTCTTTCACCCATCGGTGAGCAGTAAAATATCATGTCGCATAAGTCTTAAAGGGATAGTTCGCCTCTTTGACATGAAGCTGTATGACATCCCATATCAGCAACATCATTTATGAACATCTTCTTACCCCCTGCTGCGTCCTGTGAGCCGAGTTCCAGCCTCGTTTTGGTGTTGATGAAAGTAGTCCGGCTAGTTGGCTGGGGTTTAAAAAATAAAGCGTCTTGCTTCTCAAAACAATATGCGTTCAACAGAGTAATACATTTGCATCACAAAATGGTTCTCCAGGAAAAAGTCAGACCTCACAATCTCTTGGCCCTATTTTCTCTCCCTTCGTATCACTGCCTGGGTTAGGGACTGTTGCTTGTTTTTAAATTCATTTAAATCATTTTATTTGTTTCTCTTTATGTTCTTTTATGTATTTTTAATGAAAATGCAAACATGAAACGGGGCGACGTGTGCTCTGAAATTGATAGAGATCCACTTGCTCGTATAATTAGTTTGGTCGGTTTTCTTTACCTGGAGCGTCTCAGCTTTCCTTCGTGTCTGAGCCGGCGGAGAGACGGGATAAAAGCACATCTGTGCACATCTGTCCACTGTCAGCACCTTTATCACAGCCACATCGTACCTGTTCATCATGTAAATGGGATGTTTTGTTGTGCTTTATGCTTGAACTCAACTTTAAAGGTGCTGTTTGAATGATGAATGCTGTCATTTAAGGAGATAAAAGTCTGGCTTTTCTACTGTTCGATCCACTAAAGTGATTATTTATCAGCCAAAGGAAACATTTAGATGGGCCGACAGCCTGATGGACTGCGTTTACTTTCTGAAAATAGAGTTATTTGATGAATCTTTTTGTACATTTCTCAGCTTTTAGTTTAACAGACCTCGAATAGCATAGCTACTTCTGCTTTGTTTCAGCCACAAAAGCTAACTTAGTATAACCGGTAACGTTTAATTAACTACTTTCACCAAATGGAGACATTTTTAAATTCAGGTTAAAAACATTTCTTTTCTCATGTGTCTATGCATGAAATCTGCACGCTATCTTTGAATTTATCTGTTTTTAAATTCATTTAAATTGTTTTATTTGTTTCTCTTTATATTCTTTTACGTATTTTTAATGCTTCTTCCACTCCCTGCTGCAATGCTTTTATTTTATGTGAAGCACTTTGAATTGTTTTGTACATGAAATGTGCTACAAATAAAGTTGATTTGATTTTTGGTTAAAACTCGCTGCTTCTCATTCTCTGTAGAAAAACCCGCCACGTCAACATCCTGCTGTTCATGGGCTACATGACGAAGCCCAACTTCGCCATCATCACGCAGTGGTGTGAAGGCAGCAGCTTGTACCGCCATCTGCATGTGTCGGAAACCAAGTTTGACACCATGCGCCGCATCGATGTGGCCAGACAGACGGCGCAGGGCATGGAGTAAGACCTGCTGACTTACTCTGAAGCTTTTTTTTACTTTTCTGTGTGCTCGAAGCACTTATTGTGAGAAGGCTTTAAGGCATTCTCACTATTAAGTTCCTGTTTCTCTTTATTATTCCGCCAGTTTTTGGCACCTAACTACTCCTGCATACTTTCAGCTATTTCTACAATTTTGGTATCAAACGTTCAGCTCTTTCAGCAGATTCCTGCTATCATTTTTGGTGTTTTTAACTTTTACACTTTTTAAGATATTCAACTTTTATTCAAATTTTCCCGTCGTTCAAATGAATGGAAACTGCTTTCAGCTCTTCCAAATCATCCCCCTCTTTCCAACCTAACTACTTCTGCATGCTTTCAGCTAGAGACACCATTCAGACTTTAAATGGGTCACAAGACATTCAGCTATTACCAACTGTTTCTGCTTTTTCAAATCTTCAGCCAATTTTGAAATATGACGGTTTCAAAAACATGAACATTTTGCTCCTTCTTGGTTTTTATGAATGAGCACACAGTTGAGTGCGTGCTGATAAGTTTAAAACTTTTCATACAGTTTAACTTGGAGAAACAAATTATACCTTAAAATGTAGGAAAAAATGTCCTCTTTCAGCCAATGTAACTACTAAAGAGCTCACATTTACAGAATTTCAGCTATGAGCCTTGAACCGAGATTCTCAAATCTCTGACTAACTCCAATGTTAAGTTTGGTAGTACACACAAAAATCACAAAATTCCTTCAACCAATACCTCAGCCACAGTTTTTACTGCTAAAATTTTCACTATTTTCAGCTTTTTTAGCATGGTCAGCTATCCCCATTCAGCTCATAAGCATTCTCACTGCTGTTTGGCAGGAACAGCTCTTTCTAGTTATTCTTAAAGGTTTCAGTACGTGTGTGTTTTTCAGAAGTTTTAGAATATAATCAGGCGGTTAGACCACTAATGATGCTGTCTCACTGCAGCGGTGGGAATAAAGCCCATTTATTTATTTTTTCTCATCTGTTTTTTATTGTTTTGTTTGTTTGTTTTAAACATAACACATCTGTTCATTTGTATACAATATTAAATATTACTCAAAACCCCTTATTCCCCATATAATGAAATCATATATACATACATAGTCACATTCATACATTCTTGTACACCTAAATACACAAGGGTAGGGAATATATATATATATATATATATATATATATTAAATGTTATACATGCATATAACATTTAATTAAATGGGTACACTAGCACACTGGAGCTGATTAACACATCTTAGCTGGAAGTATTGGGGTGAGCAGGGATAAACTGAGAATAAAGAATTTATCTGTAATCGGTTGTCGAGATGAATAAGATTTCCACGGCATGTGAGAGCAGATAGGATTGTGAAAACGAGCCCTTATTGTGAAGAAAGACCCCCAACGTGTCCGAGGAAAGGTCCCCCACACATTCAAAAACTTTTTGTATGAATTATTGGATTGAGTAGCGGATCTTCTATTGTATTTATTTTTGTGTCTTTTCTTGCAGTTACCTTCATGCGAAGAATATAATTCACCGAGACCTGAAGTCTAACAGTATCCTTCGGGTGGAAGCTTTTAGGTGTTAGTTTCTGAAGCTGAGACAGTCTAACCAATGACCACATGTTCTGCAGCTATTTACGGCTCAACCAGAAGCAAGAACTGATGCCACTTTTATAGTTCTTTGAATAGTAATGTTCTTTATGTTGTCCTGTTCGAGTTTAAGACCGTAAGCTAAAAACGGGGTCATGATTTGCCCCGTTTTGACATTTTGTGTCAGTTTTGTTTGTAAAGAGGAAAGAAAACCTTCGTCCTCTTTGTCTCAGAACTTTCTGCTTGATTTATTTATTTATTTTTCTGGTAACTGATGCCAGAATGACTCTGTTGTGACATTTTTCTGAGCTCTGCTGTCAGATATTTTTCTCCACGAGGGCTGGACCGTAAAGATCGGCGACTTCGGCTTGGCCACGGTGAAGTCTCGATGGAGCGGCTCCCAGCAGGTGGAACAGCCCAGCGGATCCATTCTGTGGATGGTGAGCATGTTTCAGACCCCCCCAGTTCGTTTACTTTTTAGTCTGAATTCCACAGAAATGCAAACATGAAACGGGGTGACGTGTGCTCGGAAATTGATAGAAATCCACTTGCTCGTATAATTAGTTTGCCCAAGTTTGTTTTTTTTTTTTATTATTATATCTAGCGTCTCAGCTTTCCTTTGTGTCTGAGCCAACAAGATAAAAGCACATCTGTCAGCATCCTTGAAAATTAAGCAGCTTTTGTGTGTGTTTTAACAGAAATTGGTGTTTACCTCATATACACTGGTATTTAAAGGGTTACATTTTTTAATTGAATTGAAAACTTGGTAAAATTTGGGCTAAAAAGTTCAAATTGGCATCTAAAGGGTTAATTTTTTTGAAAATAATTGGAAACTTGATAGTTATGATCAGAACTGAAGTGGAAGAAAAGATTTCTGAAAAAAATATTAACATGTGGTATTTTGGGGATCATTTTAGAAGGGGACAAAAATGTCCCTTTTCAGAAATTAAGGAGTTTTTTTTTTTTTTTTTTTTTTTTTTAAATTAGGCATAACAAAAAAAATTAAAAATCCCTAAAAAGATCAATGTTGTTGCTAATCATTGACATATCCCAGACCATAATTATCCCTACTCAATAATTCCACTTTGCATTCCATATTTTGAAGATACTGGCACCTAAAGGCTTAAAATTTGGGCTAAAAAGTTCAAATTGGCATCTAAAGGGTCAATTTTTTGGAAAATAATTGAAAACTTGGTAGTTATCATCAGAACTGAAGTGAAATAAAAGATTTATGGGGAAAAAAATATTAATATATGATGTTTTTAGGTTGTTTTAAAATGGGACAAAAATGTCCCTTTTCAGAAATTAAGGAGTTTTTTTTCTACACAATGAAAAATTGCATTGTGTATGATGAGTATCACTATTTCCAGTGTGAAATTAGAGGAGAAAGTACAGCCCAAGTGGAGAAAAATGTCCCCTATCAGGGATTAGGGTTAAAGGTTCTGTTTGAATGATGAATGCTGTCATTTAAGGAGATAAAAGTCTGGCTTTG
Source organism: Odontesthes bonariensis (assembly GCF_027942865.1). Taxonomy (NCBI): domain Eukaryota; kingdom Metazoa; phylum Chordata; class Actinopteri; order Atheriniformes; family Atherinopsidae; genus Odontesthes; species Odontesthes bonariensis. Next base: position 4,061,570 of record NC_134511.1, read on the forward strand.
CTTGGCTTTTCTACTGTTCGATCCACTAAAGTGATTATTTATCAGGCAAAGGAAACATTTAGATGGGCCGACAGCCTGATGGACTGCGTTTACTTTCTGAAAATAGAGTTCTTTGATGAATCTTTTGTCCAGCTTTTAGTTTGACTCAACGTTGTAGTTTTTCCGCATAAAAAAACTAATCACAAAACGAGGTGGAGCAGACCTCGAATAGCATAGCTACTTCTGCTTTGTTTAAGTCACGTTAACGTTTAATTAACTACCCATTTTTATTGTTTTTTTCCCCCTTAAGGCTCCCGAGGTGATCCGAATGCAGGACACCAACCCGTACACGTTCCAGTCTGATGTGTATGGATACGGCGTGGTGCTTTTTGAGCTGATGTCAGGAACCCTGCCTTACTCCAATATCAACAACAGAGACCAGGTTTGATGCCCCCATTTCCTTTATTTAACAGGAAATAGGTTTGCATCTGACTCCCAGAGGCACGATTACGGGGATTTTGATGATATACGGGCTCCAAAATGAGGCGAGATGCAGGTTAACTTTGGGTAACCATGTGATGTCAGTAACAGATGAGATAAGCTTATTTTATGTCTGTTATTGTTTGTCGGATAAGCCAGTAGAAGTTAAAGTGCGACTGGTTTAAGTGGTAAATTGAACTTAACTTTTAATTAACTTTTGATTGGAAGTTGAGATATTTGACCCCCAGCTGCTCCACATGTCCTGAGGCAACACACTGAACCCTGAAATGCTGATCAGAGAAAAGAAATACAGGATTTATGCACTATTCTGCCAAAAGTATTGGTTCATATGCCTTTACACACATATGAACTTCGGTAACATCCCATTCTGAATCCAGAGGGTTAAATAATCCAACCAGCACGCCGCCCGGACTGTTTAGTGAGTGTGACCACAACAAACAGCAACAGCTTCAGCAGCCTCCAAAGAGCGTCCGATTCTCTCGCCGCCGGGGTTGACTGCATCCGAGTGGAAGTACTTTTGATTCTATGAGAGGGCAAACAAGACGACTGACAAGACCTACGCGGTTTTGGTTAAGTTATCCTATTCATATTCCAGACTGAATAAGTTTCCATTAAATAAATTTGATGGAAGTACATATCTTGTTTACTTGAATTAATGAACTTATTAAATCCAGGGCTTGACTGTTTTCAGTGTTTTCCGCTAATAGAGGGGACTCTCGTCCAATTAGAGCTTTCCCTGGTCTAAGTTAAATAGTGTATTGTAAATGTTTATAGAACAGTCATAAAATAAAATATTTTGTGTATCTGGCCTGCCCCAAACAAGCATGCTGAAGCATTCAGAGTTCCTTTCACTGGAACTAAGGGGCCGAGCCCAGCTCCTGAACCACAACCCCACACCATGATCCCCCCTCCACCAAACTTTACACTTCGGCACAATGCAGCCAGACGAGCACCGTTGCCCTGGCAACCACCAAACCCAGACTCCTCCATCAGAGAAGCCTGATTGGTCCCTCCAGAGTACGCGTCTCCGCCGCTCTGGAGTCCGGTGGCGGCGTGCTTTACACCGCTGCATCCGACGCTTTGCATCGCACTTGGTGACGTGTGGTTTGGATGCAGTTGCCATGGAAACCCATGAAGGTATCAATATGGCACAAAACAGTTAAAGTGAACAAATAATTCTGTCTGTGTAAAACAAACCGTAAGAAATAGTTTTCAGGGGGAAAACAACAGAATTTATGAACCAAACATGTTTATTCTTGTTTGGCTTGAATTGTTTGAGGCGTGGACTTCACAGATGAAAGAGGGAACCTGACTGATGAGGACTGTTTTGGAAGAGTTGATCGATCGGATTTGATCCTTTGACATAAACTCCTCTGATAATCGTTTCCTTTAGTTTGGTCGACAGGCTCCTTCAGGCAGATTTGTTGTGCTGCCATCTTCTTTCTTTCTGTGATGATGGATTTAAAGGTGCTGCTTGGGATTTTCTAACTCTCTGAGTTTCTAACTGTGACCTGTTTGGAAAAGCTCCTCAAACTTCATGTGACGATACAAACAGTTTGTTTTGCTGCATTTTCTTTAAAGTCCATGTTTCTCTTTCGCAGATGTCTTATGTTATGATATGATTTTGTGGTCCATATCGTCTTAAAACCCATTTTTATTCCCTGGCTTTTAACCCAGCATGAGACTCTGTTTCTGTTATTGTTTTTACATTGTTTTTATGTTTTATGCCTTATATTTCGTGTTGTTATTCATGTACAGCACTTTGTTTCAGCCACGGCTGTTTTAAAGGGCTTTATAAATAAAGTTGAGCCCTTTTCTGAGGTCATGTGACAATTTGGTCCACCTGTATGTAACTAATTATGTCCCTGCTGAAGGTTATTCATCATATTTATCACAAAGAACAGGATAAATGCCCCTTTTGCTGTGTGTGTTGTTGTAACTGTCACTCGTGTGTTTTCTTTCCCAGATAATCTTCATGGTTGGCCGCGGTTACTTGTCTCCAGATCTCGCTAAACTGTACAGTACCTCACCCAAGTCGATGAAAAGGCTCATCATCGACTGCCTGAAGTTCAAACGTGATGAGAGGCCCCTGTTTCCACAGGTGAGACATGAGCTCAGGCTCAGCAGGGTTACAGCTCACCTTCTGTTCCGTGTCTGACTGTCGTCCTTCTCAGTTCTCCTTCAGTGTGGTACAGCTGATAACGGTTTATTGTACGTTACTGTCCTTTAACAGATCCTGGTAGCCATTGAGCAGGTGCAAGATCTGCTGCCAAAAATTGAGCGAAGTCGCTCAGAGCCATCGCTCCATCGGGCCGTCCACGCTGAAGACCTGAACCCTCTGCTGTTCCACACCACCAGGCTGATGCCGCTGTAAGCCCCCTGCAGCTCTGCCAGAGGGGCTGTCACCGTGTCCAGAACCGCTGCATCCCCACAGCTGGCTGTGACAGCAGGCCACAGCTGGCTGTAACAGCAGGCCACAGCTGGCTGTAACAGCAGGCCACAGCTGGCTGAAACAGCTGGCTGTAACAGCAGGCCACGCCCCCAAACTCACTCCCCACCCCGCAGAGATGCTGGACTCAGAAACTGTAGAGTTAACGGTAACAGCTTAGTCTGAATGTGAGCCGCGTTTTCCTTTAGACAAGCGACAAAGACCTGCCGGCAGGGAACCAGCTGTAAACATCTGTACACCTGTAAACATCTGGCCTGCTCAGCTGTAAACAGCTGTAAATATCTGACCTTATCAGCTGTAAACATCTGGCTTGCTCAGATGTAAACAGCTGTAAACACCTGGCCTGCTCGGATGTAAACAGCTGTAAACACATGACCTGCTCAGATGTAAACAGCTGTAAACATCTGACCTTATCAGCTGTAAACATCTGGCCAGCTCAGATGTAAATAGCTGTAAACACCTGACCTGCTCGGATGTAAACAGCTGTAAACACCTGGCCTGCTCGGATGTAAACAGCTGTAAACACCTGGCCTGCTCGGATGTAAACAGCTGTAAACACCTGGCCTGCTCGGATGTAAACAGCTGTAAACACCTGGCCTGCTCAGATGTAAACAGCTGTAAACACCTGGCCTGCTCGGATGTAAACAGCTGTAAACACCTGACCTGCTCAAGTTTAAACAGCTGTAAACATCTGACCTTATCAGCTGTAAACACCTGGCCTGCTCGGATGTAAACAGCTGTAAACACCTGGCCTGCTCGGATGTAAACAGCTGTAAACACCTGGCCTGCTCGGATGTAAACAGCTGTAAACACCTGACCTGCTCAAGTTTAAACAGCTGTAAACATCTGACCTTATCAGCTGTGAACATCTGGCCTGCTCAGATGTAAACGGCTGTAAACATCTGGCCTGCTCAGATGTAAACAGCTGTAAACACCTGACCTGCTCAGTTGTAAACAGCTGTAAACACCTGACCTGCTCAGGTGTAAACAGCTGTAAACACCTGGCCTGCTCAGATGTAAACAGCTGTAAACATCTGACCTTATCAGCTGTAAACTGCTGTAAACATCTGGCCTGCCCAGCTGCAAACAGCTGTAAACATCTGATCTTATCAGCTGTAAACATCTGGCCTGCTCAGCTGCAAACAGCTGTAAACATCTGATCTGCTCAGATGTAACAGCTGTAAACATCTGACCTTATCAGCTGTGAACATCTGGCCTGCTCAGCTGTAAACAGCTGTAAACATCTGGCCTGCTCAGATATAAACAGCTGTAAACATCTGGCCTGCTCAGCTGTAAACAGCTGTAAACATCTGATCTTATCAGCTGTAAACATCTGGCCTGCTCAGCTGCAAACAGCTGTAAACATCTGATCTGCTCAGATGTAACAGCTGTAAACATCTGACCTTATCAGCTGTAAACATCTGGCCTGCTCAGCTGCAAACAGCTGTAAACATCTGACCTTATCAGCTGTAAACATCTGACCTTATCAGCTGTGAACATCTGGCCTGCTCAGCTGTAAACAGCTGTAAACATCTGGCCTGCTCAGCTGTAAACATCTGGCCTGCTCAGATGTAAACATCTGGCCTGCTCAGATGTAAACAGCTGTAAACATCTGGCCTGCTCAGCTGTAAACATCTGGTCTTCTGGGAGGTGTTTGGATTGTTTGGAGGAAAATCTGAAAGTTTTTCTTACCTCTGCAGATGTTTTGTCAGCATTTTCAGCCGTAGAGTCGGGCGGGTGAGGCTGGGGCTGCTGGTCACCTGATCAACCAGTTTACTGTGGGCAGTCATGTGACTTTTACAGTGTGACGCAACGTTAGATTATTTGGAAGGAATAGGAACATGAGTCCCTGTTTTAGTTTGTTTTACATGATAGGAACCTCCAGTATAAATCAGTATTTCCTACTTTTGGAAACATTTCCACATCCCAGGAACATAAAGAGGCATGTGAGCTAAAGCTCCAGCTCTGAGGCAGAGAATGATAACAACTCCTCACACCGGACTGTACAGAGAGGGGAAAAAGAAAGAAAACACAATATTCACCTTATTAAATATGTTTCCAAACAAAAACATCAAACCTTTTTTCTTTCTTATGTTAAGGGGCTCAGATCTCAGCGGGTTAGCTCTCGGTTTAGCTTCTGGGGACCAAGTTTCCGGTGATGATGCAGTGAAGCGACGTCGCTGTTGGACTCTGTTTGTCTGCAGATCCACTTCCAACCACTTGTGTAGTACCACACTGCTGTTTGAGGGCCAGAGGAAGGCCTTTGGTCCTCTGTGTCGTCCTGAACTTATTGATCAGGATTGATTTTACTTAATAAAGACACTGATAGTTGATCGAACTTTGGGTCCAAAGCCACTGAATCTGGGACCAACAGTTTTACAGCGTAGAAACGAGGATCATTCAGATATCGAGCATTTCTAAACCAAAATCTTAAGATTTTTCTTTACTTTTCTTTCTTGATGCTGCGTCTGTAAGCTCGTCAGGCGGCACCGAACGACCACGAGAGCGTTAGCAGCGTTAGCAGTGTTAGCAGCGTTAGCAGCGTTAGCGGTGCAGCGTCGGTCTCTGGTTGAGTCTCGTGTTCCTGCTAACGCTGCTCGGTGGGATCGGTTCTCCTATCGCGATAGCGCTGAGCAGTCGGCGCCGTTCTTTTCAGTCGGAGAACATCGGTTTGTGCGTGTTGCATCGCTGTAATGCGGCGTGGAAGCAGCCTTTCCCTGCGTCTGTGCTGAGCTCATTGGTCTCTGCACTGAGGAACATGTTCACGTTGCACAGTGGGAGCTCCTCGCTGCACCGCTAACTCGTTACCGACGCATTATATTTTGGTTTCATCCCTTTTTTTTTGTTTTTATACTCATGTTGAACCATGATCATTTCCATAAAACACAACCTTGTTGTTGTTTCTTCTTCATGTCGTAAATCCACGTAGTGCAGGATCTGCTCGCAGTAAAACTGGCCGTCTGGTGACCTCACGGCGGCAGCTGAAGCCTGAGGGAACCTCGGGTATCAGAGAGTTGTTGCCTGTGTTTTTTTTCGGGGGGGCAGGTTGAGTGCTTTGATGGATTAACTGGTGGCTCATTCTCCTCATCGACCCCCCAGAGTTGAGCATCTCAGCCCTTCTGCTGCCATCAGTAATATTTCACTCTCTTCTCTGGTCTCGGTTTCTATAGAAACGAACACCACGACAGTACCTGTTCATTAAAGCGATATATAAGCCATAGTTGTTGCATCATGCAGAACCTTTAGCCTCTCTCTCTCGGTTTCTGGCCCCTGAAACTCACCAACGAAAGGAGCTTTTCTGCCCTCTGGTTTGGTTTTTGGTTTCTTGATTATAGCCGCCAAGTGAAGTGGAATTGTCCTGTTCCCACGGTGGGAAACTGCCCCCTTCTTCTGTATCTGTTAGCATCTAATAATGAGTCTTAAAGGTGTTTAGTGCGACACTGAAGCGCAGCCGCAGCGGCTGTGGGTGTGAGGCTTCGTGGTGTTTGCTGCTCTGGCTGTTTCTCTTGTATACTGTAGGTGTGACTGATCACCAGCAGCAGCCGCCCACAAGCTGGCTGCAGTTTGGTGTTTTAATATTGTGAATCTAGGGGCTGGGTACCCTAACTCTTCTTAGACATTCCAGCTCGAGCCGTGGATGGTGGGTGGGGGGGGATTTGGGAAGACTGTCCTTCTCGTATTTATTGATGTCTGCAGATGAGCTGGTCTGCCGCAGTGGCTCTACTTTAGGATGTTTACCGGTAAATGTTTCGGGTCTTTTTGAAGCTTTGGTGCCGCCGCCGCCGGGCGCTTTGAGGCACGGTACCGTCTGCCTTCTTCTTCTGGCACAGCAGGGGGCATTTGTTCCGGCGTTTCTTTTCCGGCATCCACAACACAAACTAGTCGTTTTGCTCAGAGGGTTTCACTACAGAAAGCACGTTTAATGGAAACACTCGAGCCTGTTCGGAGGCTGCTGAATGAAATCTGGCACGTTAACCAGCTGCTTTTTAACCATAGCAACAATAACCGTGTGACTTTGTTTTTGTTTCTTTTAAACTTTAGCCACACGATCTGGATTGCTTTACCATGTCTGACCAGGTTTTTGGGGTTTTTTTGCTGTAAGAAGGGACTCGCTGTCGCGTTTTATGGGCTCAGTTTGGCAGCCGTGTTGGTCCGGTTTAACGTAGAAGAGGGAACAAGTGCCGCAGCTCCAGGAAACTCCGGCTCAGACGGACCCGGGAGGACGCCGCGCTGCGTCCGACAACCAAACTGTACGCAGCGGTTTGCTTCACGGAGGAAAAGGAAAGAGGGCTGTATCAGAGTAGTTTCTTTATTTTTGTCTTTTCATATCTGTAGGGGAGTTAAGATGCTTTTGTCTATAGTTTTTTTTTTCTGTGGTGTCAGGGGTGTTCAGTTTGCAATAAATGGTATATTCTGCTGTGTACAGTTACATTTTTTTTTTTTTTTAATTACAAAAAAAATTCTACCCGTTTCTATTTTTTTGTGTGTGATGGCTTCAAAAAGAACAAAATAATTTTAAAGTGTAAAGGAAATCTTAGTATTTTTTTAGCTTAAAGATATTGATGCAAGATTTTCTTCTTGAATTAAATAAATTCTTATCTGTTTACTCCTTGTTTCCCTCTTCCTGTGTGATCTGTTTGCGTTGCTGCTCTGTGCCTCTTTCAGGTTTTTAAAAAAAGGGTCAAAAGAGGAAGTGGTTGTTGTTTTAAGGCCCCGCCGCAGATCAGCAAGCTGCACGCCGCTGACAGGAAGCGGAGGTCAGCTGACGAAACGGCACACGGTTCATCCCACAAACATACTTTATTGGTTATTGGGTTAGTTTTCATTTTTGTGAAGCCGCTTATTTTACAGAGCGTTACTTTTCTGAAGGTTTATACCATGAAGACGACAAAAAAAACAAGCTATTTACAGAACTTTCTGTCGTGTAAAGTGGCAGAAGCCGCCACAAAGTGACTTTAACAACAGCTTACTATGATACTGTGACGTTTAAAAACTATTTCCTGATTCTGAGAACATTTTCTTCAGCCGGCATTGAGCTGTGCAAAGATCTCCATTCAAAATTTGATGACGAAACGTAAGATTGGCAGGAATGTCTATATCTTGTAGCCCAGTCCGGATCTGCTGATGTGGCAGAAGAGCGTCATGGCGAAGCACATCCCCAACACCTGCAAGCAAATGGCACAAAAACAGCAAATTAATCCCTTTTTGAAGTTGCTTTCAGTGGATGCATCTGCACAGATGTGCTGCTGTCAATCTATCGAAAGCTTTGGGAATTTGGGATTCCTGAAATCAGTATGCACTATGAATTAATCTACATGCTCATATTTCATTATAGCCTCAGCAAAATGGACAACGAGCGCAATGTTTTGCATTTAGTAACAAGTTCTGAGTAGGGCTGGACAACGATTAAAATGTTTAATCTAATTAATCGCATGATTTCCCTGATTAATCACGATTAATCGCAATTGTACGCAAAATCCAAAAGTAGCGTATAGCTTTTAGCATTTAGCTTTATTTTAAATGTGCTGCCATATGAATGAAAGTGCCATAACATTTGTTGTGCAAACACACTTTTAACATCAGCATCTTTCTGTAGTTTTTATGTAGAAGCCTCGCTCCACTGTCTGTTTCCTTGAATGACTTGCTGCTATCAGTTGTGTGTTTTGCCTTTAAGTGATATTTTAGACTGGAACTACTACGCTGAGAAGACAATTCAACTTGGCAGTGTTTACAGATGACTTTGGTTCTGTCGACTCCGCCGTCTGGAAGAACTTTAACATGAAAATGGCCGAGTAAAAGTTCCGTACCCTTCTCCATGTTTGGTGGATCCGCCGATTACTTTCTTTTCCTGTTCCGCAGCAGACTTTTACAAAATAAAAGCCTGTGAGCAACAGACTTTTACAAAATAAAATAAATAATAAAACCGCGATTAAATATTTGTCGGCGTTAAATAATTAATGCGTTAACACGATAATAACGAGTTAACTTGCCCAGCCCTTGTTCTGAGAAATAAATCTTCAGCTAAAGGTTTCTGTACATTCGTTCACTGGAAACCTGCCATCAAACCACATTGATGAGGATGCCGTTGGCCTGGGAACCGGAGAAATTTGCTGCCAGAGGCTAAGAAAAACGGTCTATTAAATGATTTTACCTCGACTATGCAGATAACGATGACGATGATCCCTGTAGTTAGGAAGTTCTCCTCAAACCATTCGTTCAGCTTCGTCAGACAGCCCTGCAAATAAAGCGTTGAGTTTAGTGCGATGATTAAAGTCCGACCTCTGACCTCTGACCCCCACCACGGATCGTTATTTACCGGCTTGTACGGCGGCTTTGGGATGTCACATTCCTTCTGGCAGCAGGATTTAGGCACCAGATCCCCCCAGTCTGAGGAATTATTGATTCCACAGCACTCAAACTGAAGCAAACCGTTCAGGGAAAGAGGGAGAAATGTGTTACATGTGGAACATTTGTGTGAAGCTCTGCACTGGAAAAAATGCCCCTCCAAAATAAGTAAAAACAACAACAAATACGAGACGTTTTTACTTGAAATTAGCAAAAAAATCTGCCAATGGAACTAGTGAAAATCGGCTTGTCAAGATTTCTTGAAATAAGATGTGATATTTAGGACTTTTGAGATAAAAGTGATCTTGAAATTAGCTTAAAAACCTCTTCAAATGTAAAAAAAAAAGCTTGTTTCATGTGAAATATGACTCAAAACAAGATGTTTTCAAGACTTTTTCACTTAACAAGATATTCCAGATGTATTGTATTAAAACAAGTCCCTATATCTGGCTGAAATAGTACTTGTTAGGCAGTTGTGTCTTATATCAAGTGTAATGAGATACTCAATGAGACAAATATACTTGGTAAGATTGAGATTTTTTTCCAGTGTGAGAAGTCTTACTGTTTTCTGAACCGTATCCCAGTCACCCAGGCCAGTTGAGTTTTCACTGCTCGCTTTCACTGCCTTCATACCCTTATTCAGATCCTTTGTTATCATGTCAGAAATCTAAAGAGCGAGGTGAGAATAGCAGGTTATGCTTTAATGCGTGTGTAATGAACAAAGCAAACACAGTGGATACTGACAGGTGTAACCGTACCTGTCGCTCATACATGAGCAGAAGGCAAGCAGCACTCAGCTCCACCAGCATCAGAAGGAAGAGCACCAGGAAGAACTGTCAACACACGTTATCAAAGTTTTACAATTACAATATAAAGTGGCATTCACTCACGTCTGCTTCCTGATACTAAAAATAACACCGTATTTACCGGCTGAGCTCAGGGAACTTGTTGTTGTCTCTAAACGGTACAAAAAACGAGAAGTCAAGCAACCAAACAGCCTGAAATGTTCATTTCCTGCTGTATTAACTGAAAACTGGTCATTTTTCAAGAGAATTCACCAGTCTTAGAGAACAATATGGCACTTGTATGGACTTTTATCCTTTGGTGGGGTGTATGTGCTCTTTTTCAGTACATACTTCTGTTTTTACTTCATTATTTAGCATTAGCTTGTGAGCTAACACACTGAGCTACCTTTAGTTTGTTGTGAAGTTGAATTTTAGCAGGTCGTTGAGCATGTTTAGCAACAGTCTGCTGCTGAAAAGTAAGAAGTTAGAGACAACCAAACGTTCAGAATCAAAATGTCACCGTACAAATAACCTGTATCTGTTATGTCAGTGTTTCCCACACAGTCACACAGGCTAACATTAGCTTGTTCAGGCTAACATAGTAAAAGCTTATAACTTGAAATCAATCAACCGGCCTTTTCTTTAAACATATTCTAAAGTACATTCACATCTTTAATATGTCCGTCAGTAAGATTAAGCAACAGATTCTAATCTCAGAAACAGTTTCTGTTAAATTGGTTAAGTTCCCTAAAGCTGTTCCTGATTCAACACTTTCACAGGAAAAGGTCAGAATCTGAACAAATGATGGCCTCTGAAAAAGGGGCCACAGGCATAACTGAGACAGCAAAGAGTGTTTGACCCAAAACGTCCCAAATTAGACCCAAATGTTTCTGCTATCTGGGAAAAACCCTCCGAGTTGCTTGTGTTTCTACCTCCATTTCACTATTCAAAAGGATCGGAAGCTTTTTCTAGGGTTGATTTCACCCTAATGCAACATGATACTTCTTTATCATCATATTTAAACCCCGCAGATGTGCTGAGAGTGCCCTCATGAGATGCCTTCCTGCACCCCCAAAGGCAATGTATAGAATAGAATTTAACTTCTAGCCTTCTGTGATCCAGCTATCCATTTTCCAAACCCACTCCATCCTATTCATGGTTACAGGTGGGCAGTGGCGTGCACAGGGGGACGGGGGGGCCCAATTGTTGAAAAAAGGCACACTAAAGCGCCCTCTAGGGGTCCAAAACGCGTGCTAAAGCGCCCTCTAGGGGGCCAAAACGCCTGCTAAAGTGCCCTCAAGTGTCCTCTCGGGAGCCAAAACGCCTGCTAAAGTGCCCTCAAGTGTCCTCTCGGGAGCCAAAACGCCTGCTAAAGTACCCTCAAGTGCCGTCGGGGGCCAAAACGCCTGCTAAAGTGCCCTCAAGTGTCCTCTCGGGAGCCAAAACGCCTGCTAAAGTGCCCTCAAGTGTCCTCTCGGGAGCCAAAACGCCTGCTAAAGTGCCCTCAAGTGCCCTCTCGGGGGTCAAAACGCCTGCTAAAGTGCCCTCAAGTGCCCTCTCGGGAGCCAAAACGCCTGCTAAAGTGCCCTCAAGTGTCCTCTCTGGGGCCAAATTGCATGCTAAAGTGCCCTCAAGTGACCTCTCGGGGGCCAAATCGCATGCTAAAGTGCCCTCAAGTGACCTCTCGGGGGCCAAATCGCATGCTAAAGTGCCCTCAAGTGACCTCTCGGGGGCCAAATCGCGTGCTAAAGTGCCCTCAAGTGCCCTCTCGGGGACCAAAACGCGTGCTAAAGTGCCCTCAAGTGTCCTCTCGGGGGCCAAATCGCGTGCTAAAGTGCCCTCAAGTGCCCTCTCGGGAGCCGAAACGCCTGCTAAAGTGCCCTCAAGTGACCTCTCGGGGGCCAAATCGCATGCTAAAGTGCCCTCAAGTGCCCTCTCGGGAGCCGAAACGCCTGCTAAAGTGCCCTCAAGTGACCTCTCGGGGGCCAAATCGCATGCTAAAGTGCCCTCAAGTGACCTCTCGGGGGCCAAATCGCATTCTAAAGTGCCCTCAAGTGCCCTCTCGGGGGCCAAATCGCGTGCTAAAGTGCCCTCAAGTGCCCTCTCGGGGGCCAAATCGCGTGCTAAAGTGCCCTCAAGTGCCCTCTCGGGGGCCAAAACGCGTGCTAAAGTGCCCTCAAGTGCCCTCTCGGGGGCCAAATCGCATGCTAAAGTGCCCTCAAGTGACCTCTCGGGGGCCAATACGCGTGCTAAAGTGCCCTCAAGTGCCCTCTCGGGGGCCAAATCGCATTCTAAAGTGCCTTCTTGGGAGCCAAAACATTCATTAAAGTGTCGTTTTGGGAGCCAAAATGTGTGCTAAAGTGCCCTCTACAGTGGTGAGTTCAGGTGAAATAAGTGCCCTTTTTTTTTCTTTCCGCCCCTGCCCTTCAAAAGGTCTGTGCACACCACTGCAGGTGGGTTCACCAGGGTGCACCAGGGTACACCCTGGACGGGTCACTAATGCCTCACAGATCCAACAGAGAGAGGTTAAACTGGTTAAACTGGTGTGCGTGTTACCGTGAGGAGGAGGCAGCGGTTCTCCTTCAGAGCTCCCAGGAAGCCCAGGAAGGACACGCAGGTGATGACGATGCCGCAGATCAGAAGCAGTTTGGGGATGTTTAAGGAGGCCAGGGAGGGGGTGAGGGAGGTCAAGTTGAAGTTTATGATCATGTACACACCCAAGCTCAGAACCGCCACCCCACATATCTGACGGGAGAGAAGAGACAACGTTCACCTCACAGAGCTGATTACACACATTAAGACCGCCTGAAGATAAAGCATTTGAATGTCCGGTTCCATGATTCTTGATCCCCTTTTTACTGTGTATTTCATCAGATTGTGAAATATGATCCTTTCATTCTGTTGATTTATTAAGCAGCTGCAGATATTAAAGCAAAATATGAGTAAATATGATGCTGAGTTGCTGCTGTTCAACCATCTATGTTTAAAGGCTGCAGCATTTTCCCCATCGGGCCTTTACACTGGAAAAAATACCAAGTATACCAAGTCTATTTTTCTCACTGAGTATCTCATTACACTTAATATAAGACACAACTGCCTAACAAGTACTAATTCAGCCAGATATAGGGACTTGTTTGAAGACGATACATCTGGAATATCTTGTTAAGTGAAAAAGTCTTGAAAACAAATTGTTTTAAGTCACATTTCATATGAAACAAGCTTTTTTTTTTCATTTGAGGTTTTTAAGCTAATTTCAAGATCACTTTTATCTCAAAAGTCCTAAATATCACATCTTATTTCAAGAAATCTTGACAAGCCGATTTTCACTAGTTCCATTGGCAGATTTTTTTGCTTATTTCAAGCAAAAACGTCTGAAGGGGCATTTTTTCCAGTGTATTCTGACCTTTGGATGCATTTAAGACTTTTTCCTCCCCTCCACCTGTTGGTGTTTATGTGTGACAGCATGTGCATGAACTGGCATTTATCAGAAGATTTCTGAGATGATTGAGACATACGTACGAAACACAGGAAGTTGGCGGCACACATCGTGTACTTTAAACACTTGAGGCAGCCTTGAGCCATGGTGTAGCGATGCTGGTCAGACCTGCAATGGAAAAAACATGCCGACATTTTCACTTAGTCATCATTTATTATTTATTTACGATTCGCATCGTTATTTCTTTTGTTTCTGTTGAGCTTTCGTCAGTTTAAAGTCTGACAAAATGTCGCTGCTGTGACATCAGCGCTCACTTCCTGTGCTCGGTCCCTGTTGACAACCAAAATCTGATTAGTTTCTCTTAATTTAAGAGAAACTAAAGTATCACTGGAGACATGAAGAGTCATAGTTTACGACGGTTTTGCCGGTTACATCACTGGGAATTGATTTATTGTGAAAATACTACGTTTTTCCCCCCAAAAGATGACGTAAATGTCTGATTTTAAAAGAAAAACGTCATTAAAAGTTCTCGTATTAAATCCGTATCTGCTGTAAAAATGGCTTCTAAAGCCAGCTGTTAAAGAACTGTTTATAACTTTTGATCATCAGTCAGTGAAACATGATGTTAAAGACATTGTTAAGTGTTGGAATTGTCACACAAACACGGGATAAAAGCTAAGAAATAAAGGTTTTCTCTCACCTGTTGGGTAGAATTAGTATCCTCTTATCTCCGTCTTCAAGCTTGTGTTAAAACGAAGGTCGCTGCTTTTCACACTTCCCCTTCTAACTGCATTCTGTAGCGGGCAAGATGGCTGGTGGGGCTTTCAACAGTTTCAGCCGCTCACACTTCCTCTTTCAAAACATTCGCACAATGGAAAACCCGATGACTGTTTGGGTGCAGAGGGGAGCGGTGCATGTCTGTGACACCACGCTTATTCTTAGACATGGTGAACATGTTTGTCAGATGATAAGATTTTGTTTGTGGGAGAGAGGGTGAGGAAAATAGCCCCCCAAAGGGGCAAAAAATGCCTTTTCACCCTTCATTTGTTCAGTTGTAAGCTGTGAGAACACGGCTGTGATGTATTAAACAGTTATATTGAGATGACATTATGATGACTGAGTGTTTAACAGAGTTGAGCTGAGGGTGGGTGTTGGGTTATGATATGATAGGTGGCGCTGTACCCATTCCAGCTGTTGCTAATAGAGCCACTTCCTGTTGACCTCTTCACCACCAACAACAACAACAAACTCAGGCATTGGAGAAAGATGGAGAACGCAGAGCCAGATGAAGCTACGTCCCTCTACATTTGGTCTGTGATGAGCTGCTTGTTGCACAAACTCGATGCCCAACGGAGCATTCTCCATCGCGTTGTTTGTTTCTTTCTGACGGCGACAACAACAGGAATATCGTCTCCTTTGACTTCCGGGTCACGACCCCGGGAAAACATCTGGAGCATGCGCAGAAGGCAAAGCCTGTGGCTGTGTTCGAAACCGCCTACTACTCCCACTACTCCTACTAACTGTAACTTTTTTTAAGTTCCCGGATGCATACTAGATTCTCTGAAATGTTGGGTATGCATCATGAGGTTACTACTCATACTCAAACTACCCAAGATGCAACGCAAAGTGATGTCGCCGATCGTCATTTCCTGTCAAAACGGCAGTTTCAAGCTAGCTACAACGAGGGTAGGTTCACTTCCTGTTTTCAAAACAAAAGCACCAATTGTATGGTAATGGCTTTCCCTATGATAAAAGGCAACGGGTATTTTATTTTGTGAAAATAACCAGAAGTGCGTTGCTCACTGCGGCTAGCTTTAGTAGCGCCGAATTCGTGGGAACAAAATTGTAAACAGCCGGTATTTTGTCAGATTTTCAACACGTTGGGGATCTAAACGACTACTTTCTCACCTGAAAATGTTTCAAATGTTGCTAAAGTTTACAGAGTTTAGAGCTTAAGCGAAATCAGCTTCAGGCCGGCTGATTTCGGCTCGGGCAGGAGCGAAATGCATTGTGGGTAAACGCTCTGCATACTGTCTGATCGATGAGTATGCAGTTTGCAAGAATGTAGTATGTGGTAGGCGGTTTTGGTTTAGTCTAATTCACCACGTGCTTCAGCGTCTACAAGCAGGTTTAGAGTGACTTTCAACCCAGTTATCTCGGGGTCTTAATCCGATCCGATCCAGTTCTTAGTCAGATTAAGGTGTCTACATGCACTTAATAACTCAGTCTGATTGTAATTTAGCCAATAATCCGATCCTTTCAGTGCCATGTAACCCCACTTTCCGTCTCGGTAAAAATAGTCGTTATATAAGTGGGAGATGCGTTTAGAGTCGCTGTTAAAAAGCATAAATCACATGGGTGCGTGTAGGTGTAAGAACATGTGGCTGAGATGCTGCATGAGTGTGATTTACATGCTGATGACAGGAAAGCCCCCCAAACCCCCTCAACACCTCCAGCCCTGCTCCACGCATCACGGGGTGGGGGAACCACACGATCTGTTCCTGTTTGCTGCATCTCACAGAAATCAAAACCAAAAGTCAGATCACTGGATCGATCACACCCAAGAACAGATTTCCCCTCATCTCATCTGCATCCATTCCTTTTCTTTTCAAATCAGATTTATTTGTAGCACATTTCCTGTACAAAACAATTCAAAGTGCTTCACATAAAATAAAAACATTCCAGCAGGGAGTGTAAGAAGCATTAAAAACACATGAAAGAATATAAAGAGAAACAAATAAAATAATTTAAATGATTAAAAACAAGCAACAGTCCAGATAAGTTCAAAGATATCGTGCAGATTTCATGCACAGACACATGAGAACAGAAATGTCTTTAACCTGGATGTAAAAATGTCTCCATTTGGTGAAAGTTTAATCTCCACTGGCAGTTTGTTCCACTTGTTTGCAGCATAACAGCTAAATGCTGCTTCTCCATGTTTAGTCTGGACTCTGGACTGCACCAGCTGACCTGAGTCCTTGGATCTAAGAGCTCTGCTGGGTTTATATTCTCTGAACAAATCACAGATTGTAAACCATCAGCAGGCTTTTAAAGTCTATTCTGTGACTGACTGGAAGCCAGAGTAAAGATTTTAAAGATTTTTGGGAAGTCCAGTTAAAAGAGCGAATATCTGACCCAAAGGGAGCATATACAAGTTAAACAGAAGAGGTCCAAGAATTGACCCCTGGGGGACTCCACAAGTTTTCAACATGTTTTCACTGTGAATCCGTTTGAAAAACAGAAAGAGAGAACCAGACTGAACCAAAGAGTGGCAGTTACATCCAACTCCAAAAGAGTTGCTGGATTTGAAGTAAGGTCATCAATGGAGCACATGTCACTCAGATGAGCAGACTGAGGCGTGAAAAAACATGCACCAGTGACTTTTCCTGCTGACTGAGCACGAGTTGAAGTGTGACCTGAACCACACCCTCATCTGTGAAAAGTTCAGCAACCTGCAGATATAAGCTGTAAGCGGTGTGACAAAAGGAGCGCTCTGCTGACACACAGCCCTGCGTGGGGCTGCTTTCATGCTCTGGACCTGCTTCAGATAGATCGATAGATAAATACTTTAATCATCCCAATTTGGGAAATTATTGTGTTGCAACAGCGTACAGAAAAACAAGCAAATAGAATAGAATAAAAATAGATAAAATAAAAAATGCTACAGTTTGACCTTTCAGATCTCACCTCTATAATAAGAAAAGTTAAAAAAGAGAGAGAAGATTGTGTCTGATGTCGGTGGCTTTTAATAGATGTTGAACTGTGGCTTCAGTGTTCAGCTGAAGAAGTTTATCTAAAGAATCTGTGTTGCTCTAGCCTAGCAAGCCAGACCCGTACAGCAAAAAGCTGTACAGGGGTCTAGTGACGCTGGATAGCAGTGTGGGCGGGATAAACGGCTGTCTGTCAAGTTCAACGCCACGCAATAGGATGGCCAAACAACCAATCAGAGCGATGAAGAAGTTTTACGTAGTCAACGCGACGGAATGTACATCGTGGTTTGTAGTCTATGGCCTGAAAAGCTGATTTCTCTTAAGCTCTAAATTCTGTAAACTTTAGCAACATTTGAAACATTTTCACGCTAGAAAGTAGTCGTTTAGACCCCCAAGGTGTTGAAAATCTGACAAAATACCGGCTATTTACAATTTTGTTCCCACGAATTCGGCGCTACTAAAGCTAGCCGCAGTGAGTAACGCACTTCCGGTTTTACCGTTTTGACTGCTCTCGTCCCGTTAACGGAATTTGACCGTTCAAATGCCTTACCGGAGAGTTTTGTCAGCTCTGAGGCTACGTGCCCACGACAACGCTCTGAAGCATAAACGCAGATGTCCGTTTTTTTCTCCACAATTTATCTGCGTTCACACGAGCGTTTTGGGGTTGGATATCTGTCCATCCATGGGAACAGGGAAAACGTATAAAACTCATAAAACTGGCAGTTTGCAGATGTAGTATGCAAGTTATCCCACCATTCGGAGCTTCTCCCTGGCCTCGTCCACACTCGTCTCTCACTTCGTCGGGTCTCCTCTGGTGCGTTAATAATGTCCAATATACGCTGGTATCGTCTCATATGATGTAAATGACTCTCGGTCAAGAGTCTCGCCATTTGTTGGCATGATTCATTCATGGTATTTAACGCGGCTACTGCTAAACGTTCATCCATATTGTTCTCATATACCAGGCTCAAATTTGCCGCAAGAACGTCAGTTGGCTGCTTCCAGATGCGCGTGCAGAAAGAAACGTGTGCAAAAAACGCAGTTCTGCGTTTTGAACTGTTCATACGGCGATGAGAGGTTGGATCGTTTTCAAGATCTCCACTCTGGAGGGCGTTTGCGTTTTCTCCGTTTTGAACTCCTAAAAACGTCGTCGCCGTGTGAGAGATAGGCACATCTGTCGAAATGTTCTGCGTTTATCTGTCGTTATCGTTGTCGTGGGCACGTAGCCTGAGACGAAGATCGGCCCGCCGTCTTCGGTACATCTTGCTCGCAATCGACTGGGGATCGCACAACCACCAGCGGGTTGTGGAGACCCATGCGTCGTCCCACCAACGGAGCTAGCTGGTAAATTAAACTTTTACCTACCCGGTGGGCAAAACTCCAAAAACATCCTTTTTTTAAAAAAAAAAAACTTAAGTGCAGTTATCTGTTCGTCTCGCAAAGAAAACTGTATATCTAAATTTTCTAGAGTCGCTGCCAAAGCCAACTCGAAAGACTGTTCGCTGGGTGCAGCCATTGTTTACCTCTCTCTGGAACTTTTCTTGTTTTTTTTTTGTTTTTTTTTACCTCTCTCTGGAACTACACACTGAAACGTCGCACCTCTGTCGTCACTAGGTAGCCCGGCCTCCGACAGCACTCCTCACGATTTGATTGGCTCGATTAAGTTTTTATTTGGAACCTCGCAAAACGACCACAAGTGACTAGACTGGCCCCGGAGCAAATTCCATTTGCGGCCGCTAGGGGCGTCTAGATTTCTAGGCTAGTGTTGCTCAGTATGTGTGCTGTTTGCTTTCAGGATCACTACAAGAGATGAGACGGAGCTGAGAAGCACGTGTTGGTGCTGCCCATGTTTCTGAAAGAGAGTTCATCCTTAAAAGGACTTTTCTTAAAACCTTGTTCTCATCTTTGGGCTGTAACAAACGTTTCTGTTATTGCAGAACACTTGATGTGATCTCAGACGTGTAGGAATGACACAATATCCTCATTTCTTTCTAAGATGAAACATACGTATGTTTTTTGCTCAGGTCACATTAACTTAATTTAATCCACTTTGTTTAGAACAAAACAAAGTGGAGAAATCATCAGCTGCTGCTCGTTATCTGAAAGTCTTCTACGTTCCAGCAGCACGTATTCTGAGCAGGGAGTTTGTTGAATGAAGAGTTGTTTGTTCACTCAGGTTTAACACAGTCTGACTCTGCACACCTCAGACTTCCAGCGCAGCTCAGAGTCCCGTCGTCTCCGGAAATACCGATGATTCTGCAGTTTTTCAGAGTTGCGCTGGAGTCTAAGTACAGGCTGGTTGGCTGCTTTCTGATAGAGCTTGACAACAAACCCAAATTAAAGAGATTACGGCAGATTTAGGAGAACCTTAAAATAAGATCTACAAGATTTCTGTCCTGGGAGATGAGGTGGTGTGGTGGAAGATCACAGGTACCTGAAACTTCACCCGACAAGAGGCGAGACTGAAAAAGTAACACTGAGGCCGTCTACAAGGTACAGGGCAGACCTTCAATGTTTTGCACCAAGAAGATCGCTGCAAAAGGCCAGAGCCATTATAACAAAAGGTTCAGAATAAATTACCAATGATTGATTATTAGGGCTGGGCGAGTTAACTCGTTATTATCGCATTAACTCGTTAATTATTTAACGCCGACAAATATTTTATCGCGCATTAACGCAGGTTTTATTATTTATTTTATTTTGTAAAAGTCCGTTGCTCACAGGCTTTTATTTTGTAAAAGTCTGTTGCTGTCTGCTGTGGAACAGGAAAAGAAAGTAATCGGCGGATCCACCAAACATGGAGAAGGGTACGGAACTTTTACTCGACCATTTTCATGTTAAAGTTCTTCCAGACGGCGGAGTCGACAGAACCAAAGTCATCTGTAAACACTGCCAAGTTGAATTGTCTTCTCAGCGTAGTAGTTCCAGTCTAAAATATCACTTAAAGGCAAAACACACAACTGATAGCAGCAAGTCATTCAAGGAAACAGACAGTGGAGCGAGGCTTCTACATAAAAACTACAGAAAGATGCTGATGTTAAAAGTGTGTTTGCACAACAAATGTTATGGCACTTTCATTCATATGGCAGCACATTTAAAATAAAACTAAATGCTAAAAGCTATACGCTACTTTTGAATTCATTTTTGGATTTTGCGTACAAATGCGATTAATCACGATTAATCAGGGAAATCATGCGATTAATTGCGATTAATCAGGGAAATCATGCGATTAAAATTTTTTATTGTTGCCCAGCCCTATTGATTATTACTAACTAATGAAAAAACTGCAACATTAGAGTTTCCCCTCGGAATTGATGAAGTCATTTTTCTTTCTTGTGGATGTCTCAGGGAGTCCCTTCTGTCCACAGCCTGTGCAGCCGGTCCTCTGCCGTCAGATGCAACATTCGATTAAATCCTTTTCATTTCGAGTCTCTGAGCCCATAGGTTAAAAAAGAACAGACGCACTGAGGTCCAACTGTGGAACAACTGGCAGTTTTATTTTCAACAAGATAACACAGTTACACCACATTTTCGACTCTTCTGGCCTCATCCGTGCAGCTTTGCAAAAACAGTTCAAACACGTCGACAGAAAACACTGAACGTATTGATCAGTGCGCGACTCACACGACATTCATGGTCGAACACTGTAAATCACTTCACATCATTCTGTGGAGGGATGATTCAAAACCAATAACTTCAGAGTCTGCAGACACCAAACCGTTAATACTGAATTAATACAGAAACATGAGGAAGCTTATCAGCATTACTTTGGTTATTTGTCCTCCGGTCATAAAAACAGCGACTGAATAAAATGCTCCACAGTGATTAGGTAACACAGGAGGTAACAATGAACATGTTGCATTGCTCTTATTTTTGGTAGAAAATGATCATCATGACGTGATCACATCTAATCTCATCTCAGTGGCTGAACCTAAAAGGAGGGCAGCTGACTAACCTGGTTTAATAACCGTACTGACACCACACAGGAAATGGTCCTGCACATCCGCTGAGTTTTTCAGAACCTTAAAATAATCCCTAAAATAAGCTGCAACTTCAGAGAAATGTCACCGACATTTAACACTTTTTATTTTTGACTGCAAGTTCCTTTCGCATGCAGACTTTGTTCTGCAATGTTTTCTACAGGATGTGACACACATTAAAGGGATAGTTCGCCTCTTCTGACATGAAGCTGTATGACATCCCATATCAGCAACATCATTTATGAACATCTTCTTACCCACTGCTGCGTCCTGTGAGCAGAGTTCCAGCCTCGTTTTGGTGTTGATGAAGGTAGTCCGGCTAGTTGGCTGGGGTTTAAAAAATAAAAGCGTTTTGCTTCTCAAAACAATATGCGTTCAACAGAGTAATACATTTGCATCACAAAATCGTTCTCCAGGAAAAAGTCAGACCTCACAATCGCTTGGCCCTATTTTCTCTCCCTTTGTATCACTGCCTGCTGTGCAGACCGAAGTGCAGACCGAAGTGCAGACCGAGCAGCAAACACCGTAACAGGCGCGGCTGTCGGCAGGCAGCAGCAGGCAGTGATACGAAGGGAGAGAAAATAGGGCCAAGCGATTGTGAGGTCTGACTTTTTCCTGGAGAACCATTTTGTGATGCAAATGTATTACTCTGTTGAACGCATATTGTTTTGAGAAGCAAAACGCTTTATTTTTTAAACCCCAGCCAACTAGCCGGACTACCTTCATCAACACCAAAACGAGGCTGGAACTCTGCTCACAGGACGCAGCAGGGGGTAAGAAGATGTTCATAAATGATGTTTCTGATATGGGATGTCATACAGCTTCATGTCAAAAGAAGCGAACTGTCCCTTTAAAGTTGCGTTAGTTTGCGTTTGCAGACTGAATAGTTTTTCACTTTGAAAAAGAGCCGACAGGAGAAATCCCTTCATCACTGTACCTGAAGTGCTCCTTCAGGACATCAAATGGAATTACTTTTTTTAGCTTACATGTTTACATTTTGGCAAAGCTTTATACGATCATATAAATCTGAACTTTATGCGTCAGGAGTCGCCCTGCACAGAGCTGCTCTGCATACACTGAAATATGACACTGAAACTCTGTAGTGCATGTTGTTCTGTCCATTTTGGACATTTTGCTAGTTTATACTCACTGTTTTCTTTCAAACTACCCTTCATTTAATTTAATATGTGAAACAAGCGAAAGAAAAAAGAAACAAAGCTCTCTGCTGGTCCCCTGACTTCCCACAGAGAAGTTAACTGATCATTTCAAACTTCTATGGATGCTTTCAGACGGCGGTTCGGTTGGAGCTCCACGCTGCCAGCTCAGCGGCGTCATGGCAACAGAAACCAATCAGACGCAGGATGTCTTTAGCGTCGCAGAACAGATTGATCAGTGTAGAAAAACATCATGGAAGCAGCATGAGCTCCCAAGTCTGAGATCATAAACAATATTCAGAATATTATTTCCTGTTTAATGAAACTACACGATGGTCTGAAAGCAGCTGAAGTCACTGAGTCCTTTAGTTCTGCTGAGGTCTGCGTGCTACCTGCTGCTCATCGGATCTGAGCAAACGCTGCACTGTGGGAGCTGATGATGTCACAGACGAGTCTTTTGTGAAGAAGCGTCCTTTGGTCGGCGTCGAACCCCAACTGGAACTTCCTCGTCCTGTTTAAAGAAGATGTTTATCACCATTTTTTTTATAAAACTCAGGATGAAACGGCACTTTCAGAGACACTGGCTCTGTTATAACAAGGGCTGGGCAACGATTAAAATGTTTAATCTAATTAATCGCATGATTTCCCTGATTAATCACGATTAATCGCATTTGTATGCAAAATCCAAAAATGAATCCAAAAGTAGCGTATAGCTTTTAGCATTTAGCTTTATTTTAAATGTGCTGCCATATGAATGAAAGTGCCATAACATTTGTTGTGCAAACACACTTTTAACATCAGCATCTTTCTGTAGTTTTTATGTAGAAGCCTCGCTCCACTGTCTGTTTCCTTGAATGACTTGCTGCTATCAGTTGTGTGTTTTGCCTTTAAGTGATATTTTAGACTGGAACTACTACGCTGAGAAGACAATTCAACTTGGCAGTGTTTACAGATGACTTTGGTTCTGTCGACTCCGCCGTCTGGAAGAACTTTAACATGAAAATGGCCGAGTAAAAGTTCCGTACCCTTCTCCATGGCTGTGTTCGAAACTGCATACTACATACTCATCGATCAGACAGTATGCAGAGCATTTACCCACAATGCATTTCGCTCCTGCCCGAGCCCAAATCAGCCGGCCTGAAGCTGATTTCTCTTAAGCTCTAAACTCTGTAAACTTTAGCAACATTTGAAACATTTTCAGGAGAGAAAGTAGTCGTTTAGATCCCCAACGTGTTGAAAACCTGACAAAATACCGGCTGTTTACAATTTTGTTCCCACGAATTCGGCGCTGCTAAAGCTAGCCGCAGTGAGCAACGCACTTCCGGTTATTTTCACAAAATAAAATACCCGTTGCCTTTTATCATAGGGAAAGCCATTACCATACAATTGGTGCTTTTGTTTTGAAAACAGGAAGTGAACCTACCCTCGTTGTAGCTAGCTTGAAACTGCCGTTTTGACAGGAAATGACGATCGGCGACGTCACGTTACGTTGCATCTTGGGTAGTTTGAGTATGAGTAGTAACCTCATGACGCATACCCAACATTTCGGAGAATCTAGTATGCATCCGGGAACTGCCTGCTTACTCAAATTGCATACTCAAAAACTCAAAACTCAAAAAGTTAGTCGGAGTAGTAGGAGAAGTAGGAGAAATATGTGGTTTCGAACACAGCCCATGTTTGGTGGATCCGCCGATTACTTTCTTTTCCGGTTCCGCAGCAGACAGCAACACACTTTTACAATAAAAGTATTTATTAGCGTTAAATAATTAACGAGTTAACACGCCCAGCCCTAGTTATAATGTTTGAAAATGAAGTGATACAGACCGTCTCAGCGGTGTCCGCCGTCTCCTCTCCTTCTGTGTATTCACTGCAGGGGGTGAAGGCGTCATAGTCGGACAGCGCACTCTCCACCGCCTCTTCATCGTAGTCTGTCTGGCACTCGTCCGACGGTTCCTCTGGAGGCAGAGCAAACGGGAGACGGCACCAACACGTAAAGTTAGCAAAAACAGCATTTAAAGGAGAACTTGAAAGCAATCACCCGAATGAAAAAGACCAAATTTAAGCAAAGAACACCAAAAAAAGCACAACTTTTCAGGGTATTGTAGGTCCGTGCTCGAATCTTATTTCCAGTGAAATAACAGCACTGACTGACCATCTATGACGGTCTTCTTCACAAGCTCGATTCTTGACACGATCTCTGCCAGGTCGGTGAAGGAGGCATTTGGACACGTGACCACCTGAAAATAATAAACAATAACAGAAACAGAGTCTCATGCTGGGTTAAAAGCCAGGGAATAAAAATGGGTTTTAAAAATGGACAGTGAAGGGGCTTGTCTGATGTGAAATGGGAGATCGTTCCACAGTTTAGGACCGGCAGCGGAAAAATCTGGCTGTCATCAGCATAGAAATGGAAAGAGATGCCATGCTTTCTCAGGATGGAACCCAGGGGCAGCAGGTACAATGAGAAGAGCAGGGGGCCTAAAATTGAACCCTGTGGAACCCCATATGACAACAGAACCACCAAGGCTTACACACATGGTTCTGTCTGCCAGGTGGGACTTGAACCAGTCCAGGGCGATACCAGAGATGCCCACTAGGTGCTGCAACCGAGGCACTAAAATGTTGTGGTCCACAGCATCGAAAGCTGCGGTTAAGTCCAGGGGTCCGTTTCACAAAGCAGGTTCAATCAACTCTGAGTCTATTCCTGATCTCTGAGTTGATCTACTCTGAGATAGAAAACCCTGAGTTTTCGGTCCCAGAAACGCTGATTTGAGTGAGGTTAATCAACTCTGAGTAGGTTCACCTTGAGTTTAGCGTAAAACGGGTGGTGCCCAGCACCTCTAACGGGCGGGCAGTGGCTGAGGGAATCCCCGGAGGGAGTACACCCCCTTGACACGAGTGCCTTTATAAAATATAATAGGCCTATATATGTCTTTTTTAAGCCTATTCATACAAATATTTGTTTGTCTTTTATGCCTTTTTTTTCTTTTGTCCCAACACATTCTGATGTTGCCGCTCAAAAAGATAATTGTCTGTAAATGCAAAAATCTATGCGCGGTCTGATAACCATCTCCGACGAATATTTATTTCTCTGCGCAGTAATGCTGCACCTTCATCCACGGGATCGTTGTCTAAAGGACATGTTTGTGAAAAAAGTCGCCTCCTACTGTGCCTAATGGACTTATAGAAGTAGAAGAACTCGCTCTGCTGACTGAATGAATGAGGAAATCAAATGGCTGAAAGAGGGCGGAGACAGAAAGAAACTCCAGGTTTCTTGAATAAAACCTGGTCCCGACCAGGTTAGGTTCAGAGAGTCTGTTACTACGGTAACTGACCGTGAGGTTAAGTTACCTCTCTTTGTGAAACAGGCTAGAGTTACCCCTCTTTCTCAGGGTTGAATTGAGCCTCCCTTTGTGAAACGTAAAACTCAGGGTTTCCCTCATTTCAGGGTTAATAAACTCAGAGTTTTCACTAAACCTGCTACCTGAAACGGACCTCAGGAGGACAAGAGTCACATAGTCTCCAGAGTCATTCGCCAGGAGGATGTCATTAAAAACTCTTAATGAAACTGACTCTGTGCTATGCAGTGCTTTAAAGCCGGACTGGAAGACATCCCGGACATCATGCTCATCCAGGAAAGATTTTAATTGAGTATAAACAACTTTTCCCCAAGGTTTTTGAACTAAAAGGAAGCTTGGAGATGGGTCTAATTGTCAAGCACACCAGGATCAAGACTGGGTTTCTTAAGCAGAGGTTGCATCACAGCATGTTTATACCCCAGACACTCTCTTTGACGCAGATACTAAGTCTTTGTTGATAATTCTTTTACTTTGGGCTAAAAAATGTATTTTGCTGAGGTGGTCAACTCCCCGGGTCCCTACCGTCGACATGTGGTTAACACAGATTTCTGCTCTTATTCCTCTTCAGAAGTTGACTCATGGCCTTAACCATAAATCAGACAAGTTTTGGAGGATCTGGGAACCATTGAATTCCTTCTTACAGAAACTTTAACTGATCATCTGTCCCTGAAAGAGGAGGGCTGACTGCTTTTTACTTTGTTTCATTTTGTTTATTTCAAACACGCGATTCACTTCCCTGTATCCTGTCATCTTGCTGATTTTATACGTGTATGTATGTGTATATATTGGTGTATGCATGGATATATATATTTATATATATGTAGAGATACATATTGCAGCGTTCGTGTTAGTTTGGGGTGGGATTTTATTTAAACATTTTTTTTTGTTTTGTACGGAAGCGTATTGCATTCACTTAAAAAAAAAAAAAAAAAAATCAGTTTTTCTTTCTAATTTATTTTTTGGTTTGTTTTTCGGAGTAATTCTTTTTCTGGCTATTTTTTCCCTCTGTTTTTTGGGGTAATTTTTATCTGAAATATCGTGATACTGTGAAATTCCGCGAGATTATCCAGCCTGCAAGTGAATCTGAATGGGCTTTCCTTCTGAACAACCGCAAAGTCTTCAGGTGCCTGCGTAAAGTCGACAAACTAATAGTTATACCATCTACATGACTTAAAGGGATAGTTCGGGATATTTGACATGAATCTGTATGGCATCACCATAACCAGTGTCTTGCATTCAAACTGACTTACCCCCGACAGTGTCCTGTGAGCCGAGTTTTTGTCCAGTGTTGGTCAAGGCGAAAGTAGTCCGGCTTGTTTGCTGGGGTCAAGAAATTAGCGCGTTTTTCTTCCCAAAACAGTACGTGTGCTAAAGAGTGATTTATTTCATCACAAAAACCGAAGCCGGCAAAAGTCACTCCTCGTTATCACTTGGGCCCTATACTGTCTCTCATTGTGTATCAGTGCGCACGTCATTCTGACCGCAAGCTGTGCGCACGAGTCTTTCTGTTCTTTGGCAGTGCTCAACACTTACTCTGCAGACAACTGGCCATCGGGTCCAGCTGGTCTGGGACGCCTCTTCCAGTTGATCTTGGGAACATGGAAAAAAGTTCTCAGACGCCTGCATTCAGGAGTGCAGGGAAGTCACCGTTATTTGTGATGCAGGCAGCAGCTGTCCCGCGGCCGCTGACATCCTCATCTATGGAAAGGTTTTGTATCTGGGGCATAACTAAATCCCACTCGTGGCAGCAGTAACATTCCACCTCTGTCTGCATTACTTCGCACTTCAAACAAGTGCACCAGGATTTGTCGGCCACCCTGGGTATCGCAGCTCCAGCACTGGCTCCAGCTTCTGTTTCCATCACTTCTCTGTCCACCCTCTCTCTTTCTGCCCGATCTAAGTCCATTTGGCGAACTTCCTCCTCAGTATAAACGGGTTCATAAAGATACCCCCTTGGCTCTGAACGGAAGTCAATATGTTCCTCGTCGCTCTCGTTGTCAGACATCTTCCCGAGCAGTAAACAAAGTGAACTCGTGCGCACAGCTCGCGGTCAGAATGACGTGCGCAGTGATACACAATGAGAGACAGTATAGGGCCCAAGTGATAACGAGGAGTGACTTTTGCCAGCTTCGGTTTTTGTGATGAAATAAATCACTCTTTAGCACACGTACTGTTTTGGGAAGAAAAACGCGCTAATTTCTTGACCCCAGCAAACAAGCCGGACTACTTTCGCCTTGACCAACACTGGACAAGAACTCGGCTCACAGGACACTGTCGGGGGTAAGTCAGTTTGAATGCACGACACTGGTTATGGTGATGCCATACAGACTCATGTCAAATATCCCGAACTATCCCTTTAAAGACAGGACTATCTCCCAGTGTCTTAAACCTTGATTAAACTAAACAAACCAGTCATGTTTGCTTCCATTAAATCAAGCCCTCATAAAGGAATGAATGCGTTGATTGTTGCTTTCTAAACTAAAAAAAAATTACCCCGAAAAACAAACCAAAAAATAAATTAGACAGAAGTTTTTTTTGTTTTTTTTTCCAAGTGAATGCAATACGCTTCCGTATGTTTTGTTGTCAGTTTTGTTTTTTTAATGTTTGTACACTTACAACTGAAAAACCAATAAAAAACAACAACTGTATAAACCAAAACCAAGAGTATTTAAAAAACTTTGCAGGACAACACCAGACTGCTCAGTGGCGTCATGATGCTGAACGGGACAGCTGTAAGACAGAAGGTGCGTTGGGCCACTCACGTGGCCAGCTTTGGTCTTATGGAACTCCTCCTGATGCCGGTCCTTCATCATGCTGTCCACCACGCCGCTGCGGTGCCACACGTCAAACAGGGTCTTCCCGTGCTGGTATCCCACCTCCTGCAACCGAGCATCAGAGTTAGACTCAGTGCCGGCAAATTCAAAGAGACGTGGCCAAAAAAAGCGTGTTGTAGGAAGGGAAGGGAAGCTCACAGCAATCTCGTCAAACTTGCCAAATTCCAGCGTGCCGTAGCGGTCGATGGGCGGCCGGATGTATTCGCAGTACTCGCTGTCTCTGACCAGCTCCAGCTGCCGCACGCAGCAAACGTAAGCCAGCCGGGTCTGGATCTCTGCCATGTCCAGGACCTTAAAGGGAAAAAGCACTTAATTAGGCAGTAAAGGCACAAATCTATCACCCCAAATTAATTTATTTGTGTTGCTTTGTTTCCTGCCCAGAGGTGGGTAGTAACGAGTTACATTTACTTGAGTAAGTTTTTGAAATAATTATACTTCTAGGAGTAGTTTTAAATACTTTTTACTTTTCCTTGAGTAGATGTGTGCAGCAGAAACTGTCCTCTTACTCCGCTACATTAGGCTACAATGAGCTGGTTACTTTCCTTCTTACCTCTTTGGTATTCTACGCCTCATTATTTTTATCCCCCGCGTACGCCTCATTTTAATGTTTTATTCTGACAGAGAGAGAGACTTCCGCCAAAGGCTCTACCACCTGACTGTGTTCCACCAATCAGACGCAGCCGTGCAGTCTGGTCACGTGACCGTACTCAATCTCAGCGGCGGGACGGGTTAGCTTTAGCATTAGCAGTCGTAGCAAACAAACAAAGAAACAGATGAAAAATGTCAGAACCAACGGTGGGAAATGAAGACGCAGACAAGGCCTCATACTGAAAGCATGTTTACCTTACAAAGAGTGAGAAACAGCAGCTACATTATGTGTCTTCTGTGTCAACCAAAACAAACGCACATTTCAGCAGAAACTCAACATCTAACTTGAGGAAACATGTAGCGGTAAGTTTCCTAAACTCGTTTTTTTTCCCCCCATGGGTAGATGAATGTTTGTTTTTTAGGTTACATATGGGTTACATATGTTTTAAACATTTCCTAAGTCTCTTTTATTTTTTATTGAAGTTCTTGAATTTACCTGGATTATTTTAATTTAAGCCATTTTGTAATCAATTCATTAATTTTAATTTATTTTATCATTTGGATGAACTCTAATTTGCCTAAAGATGATTATTTAGTATTTTTGTCTGTCTGATTGAATGCTTGTGTTAACAAATAAATCAGACGTTACTCAACAGTTACTCAGTACTTGAGTAGTTTTTTCACCGAGCACTTTTTTACTCTTACGCAAGTAATTATTTGGATGACTACTTTTTACTTTTACTTGAGTACAGTTTTTGGCTACTCTCCCCACCTCTGCCCCGCTCGTGCAGGACCTGCAACAGTTCTGAGAAAAAGGCCCGTGAGACTTGGTCCTACCTTGACTTTCTCAGCCAGAGGATTAAACCGCTTCCACAGCAGCCACCAGCCGCTCAGACAGTCGCCGTAGTTGGTCAGATTGGTTTCATTCCGACTTCCGACGTCGATTGCAATCACGACCTTGGCCCCCATGGAGCGCGCCACGTCGGCTGGACAACAGAGCGACACGCACACATCTTCAGAACCAATTTGCTGATTTCACACCACAGCCAGTAGTTTCCTAATAGTGGCCAATCCTAAAGTTCAGTGGGTTTATGCTTAAGAGCAGGGATGTCCAAAGACGGTCCTTGAGGGCCGCTATGCTGCAGGTTTTAGATGTTGCCCTGCTTCAACACACCTGACTCAGATTAGATGAATCTCTTCAACAGATTGCTAAGTTCTGCACAAGCCTGTTAATGATGTCTTGATCTGAATCAGGTGTGTTGAAGCAGGGCAACATCTAAAACCTGCAGGACAGTGGCCCTCGAGGACCAACTTTGGACATCCCTGCTTAAGAGGAATACATTTACTGCTTAATCTGACCACAATCGAGCAGGATGTGGCCGCCTGCAGCTTAAAGTCATTGTTGCTCGACACAAAACATTTCACATCACTGCTGCTGTTGAGTCATAGGCTGTGTTCGAAACCGCATACTTCTCCTACTACTCCTACTAACTTTTTGAGCTAGTATGCGAGAAGTTCCCGGATGCAGACTAGATTCTCCGAAATGTTGGGTATGCATCATGAGGTTACTACTCATACTCAAACTACCCAAGATGCAATGTAACGTGACGTCGCCAATCGTCATTTCCTGTCAAAACGGCAGTTTCAAGCTAGCTACAACGAGGGTAGGTTCACTTCCTGTTTTCAAAACAAAAGCACTAATTGTATGGTAATGGCTTTCCTTATGATAAAAGGCAACGGGTATTTTATTTTGTGAAAATAACCGGAAGTGCGTTGCTCACTGCGGCTAGCTTTAGTAGCGCCGAATTCAATGGGAACAAAATTGTAAATAGCCGGTATTTTGTCAGGTTTTCAACACGTTGGGGATCTAAACGACTACTTTCTCGCCTGAAAATGTTTCAAATGTTGCTAAAGTTTACAGAGTTTAGAGCTTAAGCGAAATCAGCTTCAGGCCGGCTGATTTCGGCTCGGGCAGGAGTGAAATGCATTGTGGGTAAACGCTCTGCATACTGTCTGATCGATGAGTATGTAGTATGCAGTATGTAGTATGTAGTATGTAGTATGCAGTATGTAGTATGTAGTATGCGGTTTTCGAACACAGCCCCAGTTTCCTTACATTATGTCCAAGTTCCCCCAAGCTGGGGATTCTATTGATGAGAATAAATGCAATGAAGATTCTTAAAGGAAAACTCCGGGGCATTTGAAGCGTGTTTCCATTGCTAGAGGTTGTCAAATACTGACAGTAGGACACAGGCTGGTGCAAATCGGCGCTCCCTGTGTGGAGATTGCGCTGTTTGCGCAGCCTGTCATGCTAGCCAAATACGTAGTGGCTAGGGGCAAGTGCTAACCCTTCCACGTAAAACAACAACTTGCACACTGCAGAAACGTCACACCACTTTATAAACCATCCGACAATAAAGTCACAAGCCTTACCATCAAAACCATATGCATGGTTCTCACATTACTGGCATGGGGACGTTACAAAACAACTTTATAAACAGCATGTAACTCACCGGGTAGTTGTAGGCTCGCGCATGTGAAAGCCCAAAAGAGTCGATGGAGAATAATCCCATATACAAAACAATTATATTCTCTAGAGAAACTGCGCTCAAGTATTTAAAACATTACAACAATACATGCCCAGTAATATTCTTGTAATGTTTTAAATACTTGAACGCAGTTTTTTTCTACTACTGTCAGTATTTGACAACCTCTAGCAATGGGATTGCGCTTCAAATGCCCCGGAGTTCCCCTTTAACTCCGTAGTGATATTAAGAACCTGATTCATAGTGTTTTCTCTGTGAGCTACATAAATGTTCTGCAGCTTTATGTGAAGTAATCTGAGGTGGTGGAGCTGCAGAACACCGCCCCCTGCTGGTTCCTAGCTGTAAAGCGCTTAAAGAGACGGGAAGGGGCCCATATTTGCAGGACCAAGGCACCACTGGGACAAACTTGCATGTCATCCAGGACACTTGTAGTTACCCGCAATTAAAAAAAATCTACTTTTTCACCTCGTTAACGTGTTCATAAGGTGTTTTTTTCAACGTTACAAGACATATCGCAAACCACCGACATCACGATGGTGTTCTACGTATTCTATTTAGATGAACCGGCACCAACCCAACCTGACAATAAGCTGGCTGGGACTCCAGCAGGGTAAATGGGTAAATGAGATGGTGAAGCAGTTTGCTGTGCTTTAAGTGCACCGTTTATAAGTGTGCATGACAGTATGAAATCTGATTCTGCCTTCATGTCTCATCCAAAGATGGATCTTTAGTTCCAGAGAGCAGTTCTCCACAAATTGAACCCATTAGCAACTAAACTAATTATAAAGTGTGACGCTGTTCAAGGCATTTATCTGAGAGTCAGATCCTTTTTATGCATTTCTCTCCGGACACCGGGGCAGATAGTCGCTGCTGCAGCTGCTGGCTCAGGCTAACTGGGGCAAAGCGACGCAGAGCAGCGTATTCCCCCCGAGCGACTCCTTTCTTCCTCTAAAAACATAGCTGGGTTTGCCACAAAACTTAGCATTGAACCTAAAACTCTCTGAGTTAGGGAGTGAGAGTTAGCAGCTCATTGCAGGTTGTTGAGTTGGAGGCAGATATGGAGCATATTTACAGATCTCCCCCTAACTGGAGGAGGAGGAGGCTGCAGAGGCAGGGCCCAGATTTTCAGGGATCAGGACTATAATAAATCCATGACAAGTCCAGAGTTTTATCACTTACAATACAAGGCAGTCAGAGAACCGCTCAGCAACAGGTGGCATTCTCTTATCATCAGTAAATCCCTGCAGGATAATAACCAGCATATTGCATTCTGTAGTTCGCTGCCAACTAAAGTCACAGTTCAAGTTCTAAGCTCCGCCCCCCCGCTCCATGTTTCTCACCAGGAAGATTGTTGATGTAGCCTCCATCCATGAGTAAATGTCCATCTTTGGGATCACAAAGAGGCGGCAGGTAGCCGGACAGCGACATGCTGGCTCGAACGTAGCGCCACAGCGACCCTGAAGAGGAGAGACGGGCGTTCAGTTACAGCCGGATACAGGAGGGAAGATTACAGTCTCATTCACTGAATTCTCCTATTTCAGCTTCTAACTCGGTTATATTCAAGAAAAAAAGTGTCTGGGTGTTTTCTTTTAGAAAAAGAGGAAGAAATTAGAGGTTTCACACACTCACCGTCAGTGTGAACTCTCATAGAGGAAGCATTGATGTCTGTTGTAATGTTGAAGTATGGCAACCACAGGTCCTGGCAGGCCAAAAAAAACAAAAAGAAAAAATACATTAGCATGAAAAACTCATAGTTCTGACAAGTTTGCTGCAGTAAATGTGTATTAAACAGGGCTGGGCAGCGATTAAAATGTTTTATCTAATTAATCACATGATTTCCCTGATTAATCGCGATTAATCGCATTTGTACACATAATCCAAAAATGAATCCAAAAGTAGTGTATAGCTTTTAGCATTTAGTTTTATTGTAAATGTGCTGCCATATGAATGAAAGTGTCATAACATTTGTTGCGCAAACACACTTTTAACATCAGCATCTTTCTGTAGTTTTTATGTAGAAGCCTCGCTCCACTGTCTGTTTCCTTGAATGACTTGCTGCTATCAGTTGTGTGTTTTGCCTTTAAGTGATATTTTAGACTGGAACTACTACGCTGAGAAGACAATTCAACTTGGCTTTAAATGCAGGAGTTTTTTTAAATTTATTTTGAAATACGTGCTTGTATGTTGAAACAAGTAAAACAGGAAGTTGCACCGGTTAGCTCCGTGAGCTTCACACACAGAGACTGTGTTCGAAACCGCATACTACATACTTGCATACTGCATACTCATCGATCAGACAGTATGCAGAGCGTTTACCCACAATGCATTTCGCTCCTGCCCGAGCCGAAATCAGCCGGCCTGAAGCTGATTTCTCTTAAGCTCTAAACTCTGTAAACTTTAGCGACATTTGAAACATTTTCAGGTGAGAAAGTAGTCGTTTAGATCCCCAACGTGTTGAAAACCTGACAAAATACCGACTATTAACAATTTTGTTCCCACGAATTCGGCGCTACTAAAGCTAGCCGCAGTGAGCAACGCACTTCCGGTTATTTTCACAAAATAAAATACCCGTTGCCTTTTATCATAGGGAAAGCCATTACATACAATTGGTGCTTTTGTTTTGAAAACAGGAAGTGAACCGACCCTCGTTGTAGCTAGCTTGAAACTGCCGTTTTGACAGGAAATGACGATCGGCGACGTCGCGTTAAGTTGCATCTTGGGTAGTTTGAGTATGAGTAGTAACCTCATGACGCATACCCAACATTTCGGAGAATCTAGTATGCATCCGGGAACTTAAAAAAAGTTAAAGTTAGTACGAGAAGTAAGCGGTTTCGAACACAGCCACAGAGACTGAGGAGCACCTGTAGCGGTGATGTTACCTGCTAGTTTATCTTTATTTTATTACTCCATGCTTCGTGGTGTTTGCTGTAACTGTGTGAATGTGATGCATTCAACAGACTTTTACAATAATATAACCTGCGTTAATGCGCGATAAAATATTTATCGGCGTTAAATAATTAACAAGTTAACGCGAAAATAACGAGTTAACTCGCCCAGCCCTAGTATTAAATCACATTGAATGAACATTCGTGCACAGCAGCCGGCCTCCTCTGTGTTTTAATTTCACCTCTATCTGTTTGTCCTTGAAGACGGCGC
The DNA here is from genome assembly GCF_027942865.1 of Odontesthes bonariensis. NCBI lineage: Eukaryota > Metazoa > Chordata > Actinopteri > Atheriniformes > Atherinopsidae > Odontesthes > Odontesthes bonariensis. The sequence goes on from NC_134511.1 coordinate 4,096,392, forward strand.
TGACGCTGGAGTTAAAGGAAGCTCCGGAAAACATGGAGGTGATGGGGTAGGTCAGGTCCAAGATCTTCTTAAAGTGAGAGGTCATGTCCTGAAGAAGAGAGGAAGTTCGTAAAGAGGGGTAAAAATAAAACCCATTACAGGATAAAACGTTTCATTATATAAACGCTTTCTTAATGAGGTCAACGCACCATGGCCCACTCCCGAGCCCGCACCCTCATTCGGCTGTTGCTCTTCTCGTCGGCGTACACGGCCCCCATTAAGGAGCCGACGGAGGTGCCGCCCACCATGTCGATGGGGATCCCCGCCTCGTTCAGCGCCCGCAGGATGCCCACCTGAGAGCAGCCTCTGGAAACAGATCCATCCGTTTTCTTACAACATCTTTTAATCCGACTTTAGCAAGATCATCAGTCTCACACATTCACAGCTGAATAACGAACAGAGAAAGTTTCTACAACACTCAGAGTTTAAACATCATGAAGGCGTATTATGACGCGTTTAACCAATTTATCACTTTTATTTGCTATCTATTTAACTTCTTTTTCCATTAAATCAGCTTTCTTATCAGTACACAATAAGGTGATGGATTATAAGTAGGGCTGGGCAACAATTAAAATGTTTAATCTAATTAATCACATGATTTCCCTGATTAATCGCGATTAATCGTATTTGTACGCAAAATCCCAAAAATGAAATCAAAAGTAGCGTATAGCTTTTAGCATTTAGTTTTATTTTAAATGTGCTGCCATATGAATGAAAGTGCCATAACATTTGTTGTGCAAACACACTTTTAACATCAGCATCTTTCTGTAGTTTTTATGTAGAAGCCTCGCTCCACTGTCTGTTTCCTTGAATGACTTGCTGCTATCAGTTGTGTGTTTTGCCTTTAAGTGATATTTTAGACTGGAACTACTACGCTGAGAAGACAATTCAACTTGGCAGTGTTTACAGATGACTTTGGTTCTGTCGACTCCGCCGTCTGGAAGAACTTTAAAATGAAAATGGCCGAGTAAAAGTTCCGTACCCTTCTCCAGGTTTGGTGGATCCGCCGATTACTTTCTTTTCCTGTTCCACAGCAGACAGCAACAGACTTTTACAAAATAAAAGCCTGTGAGTAATAGACTTTTACAAAATAAAAGCCAAAATAAAAACCCGGTTCGAGTCCCGACGGCCCTGTGCTGCGTGTTGTTCCCCCTCTCTCTGCCCCCTGTCTCTCTGAACCTCTCTATCCATTAAAGGCACAAAATACCCTCAAAAAAAAAAGTTTTTTAAATAATAATTTTTAAAAAATGCGTTAATGCGTGATAAAATATTTGTTGGCGTTAAATAATTAACGAGTTAACGTGATAATAACGAGTTAACTCGCCCAGCCCTAATTATAATTAATACGCAGTGTAGCATTATGTCACTGATTATCGTGAGTTTTTCATGTATCGTGGCGTTTAGTTTAGTTTAGTTTAGTTTAGTTTAGTTTCTGACACAACAACTGGGACTAACTCTACCAGGAAGTCCAGTAACAGGGTAAAGCATCATGTGACCTCTGTGATCAGGTGACCACCGAGTGTCTCAGGTCAAAGCTCAGAGGAATACAGTCCCTACCTTGCCGGAGCTCCAGGACAAGCCGGAGCAGTGAGGAAAAGAGACAGATTAATCAGAAAAGAAGGAAGTCATTATTAAGGTGTGCATCCACACAAACAAACAGCAACTGTCCTGCAGAGGCTAAACAGCTTCAGTGTGTTTGGTCACTTTCTGCACAGCACTGTGCGGCTATATAAACAAACTGTACAATTAATGCACTCAGGCAGCTAAAAACTGTGCGATTTAAGCTGTTTTTACAAGTTTACTAAACTATAGTTTCCAGAGTCCAGACTAAACATGGAGAAGCAGCATTTAGCTGCTATGCTGCAAACAAGTGGAACAAACTGCCAGTGGAGATTAAACTTTCACCAAATGGAGACATTTTTAAATCCAGGTTAAAGACATTTCTGTTCTCATGTGTCTATGCATGAAATCTGCACGATATCTTTGAACTTATCTGGACTGTTGCTTGTTTTTAAATTAATTTGAATGATTTTTTTTGTTTCTCTTTATATTCTTTTATGCATTTTTTTGACACTTTCTTTTTATTGTGTTTCTTTAGCAGTGTGTAACATTATGCAAGGGGAAGGGGAGTGGGGGGGGAAACAAATAAAAAACAAAAAAGTGAAAAAGAACATGTTGGATCACCATGTTTCTACAGTTTGATCAATTTTCGATGTCAATGTGATCGTTTTTATGTATTCAGTCCATTTCACCCACTTTCAGCAGTATTGATCTACTTGAGTCCTTATTTTACAAGTCAGTTGTTCCATAATATGTATTTCGTCCATAACCTTCACCCAATCTTCCTGGGATGGTGGGTCTGTCTTGTACCATTTTCTTGTGATTGCCTTTTTTACAGGCTACTAACATAATTTTCAATATGTATCTATCTTTCAACACAACATTTTCCGTAACAACACCAAGATATAATAATGTACAAGACTTAGATATAACGTAAACCAAAATTCTGCACATAACCAAATGAACATCTTCCCAGAATTTTGTGATTTTAGGACAGAGCCAGAACACATGTGAGTGGTTCACATTTACATCTCCAACATGGCTGTGGTAATGAAGTATGTTTATTCCTAATTTTGGGAGTTATGAAAAATCAAATTAAATTTTTCCAGCAATGTAGTCTCCAAACACGTGATGATGATGTCGTTGACTGCTGTGTTTTCCAAATATGTGACCATTCATCATCAGATATGTTCACACCTAGCTCTGTCTGCCACTTCAGTTTTACATTTGTCGTTGTATTCCCCCTTGCCTCCATTATATGCCCATAAATTGTAGAGATTATTCTGAATTTCTTTGCGTTATAGGCTTCAGTTATGGTTTTGATTATTGAATTTTTGTCCAAGTCTTTTATGTATTTTTAATGCTTCTTCCACTCCCTGCTGCAATGCTTTTATTTTATGAGAAGCACTTTGAACTGTTTTGTACATGAAATGTGCTCCAAATAAATTTGATTTGATTTGATAGTTACGTCACATCACACAGACAGAGCTTCAGCCAGATTGACTTCTCTGTTTGACTTTCACACGTTCCATTCAGCTGGCTTTGCTTCCACCTTAACTGTTCAGGTGCCTCGTTTTCAAAGGAAAAGAAAAGATGGAGTCTGACCTGCCTTTTGACTGACTGTGTCCTGGAAAAATAAAGCTTCTGCTTCATGTTCAGGGACCAAGATAAACATTGAGATTCGGACAAAGCCTGCAGGGCGTTTGGTGGTTTGCTGAGGTGCTGAATGTGTGCGAGTACCTGGCGCCGCCTCCGCCCAGCACCAGGGCGATGCTGTTTCCCGTCAGGATCCGGGCCAGGCGGGAGAAGTCGGAGTGACGATCTGGAGATTTCTCAAACACGCGCTGGTACAGCTCCACCTGAAAACGCCCACACGCACAGAGTGAAACAGGAACAGAGCAAAAAGCCAACCAGATGTGTCCAACCATCGCCTGTAAGGAGTGTGGGAGCGCTCAGTACCAGCTTGGGTAAACTCCTCCTGGAGAAGACTCTGCGGGGGCAGGACAGGTGGTGGTGTCTGGAGATCCAGCTGCGCATGTTGAGCCACTCGGCCGTCCCGTTGGGCGGCGGGCCGTCCTCCCTGTGCAGCAGCACCAGCTGCTTCTGAGCCCGCACTGAGCTGCTCTCCAACATCTGCTCCAGCTGCAGGTGCAGAGAAAGGGAGAGAGCTGAGTACAATTTTTGGCAGCTCTACCGACCTCTGCCCATAATTCAGAAGACAAACCAGAACTTAATGCCTGAAGGTGAACACTGACCTCACCCACGGTGGGCTCCTGCTCACCCAGTCCCACGATGATGATGCAGTCGGCCTGGCGGATGCAGCGCTGGGTCCAGGGCGTGAGTCCGGAGTCCGACTGGTAGAGGACGATACGGTGGATGTCCTCCTGCTGGCCGAGCCAGCTGGACAGACGGTACTCGTGGACGCTTGAAAAGATGTCACAGAGGGGATTACATTAAAACTAGGGCTGGGCAACGATTATATTTTTAATCTAATTAATCACATGATTTCCCTGATTAATCGCGATTAATCGCATTTGTACGCAAAATCCAAAAATGAATCCAAAAGTAGTGTATAGCTTTTAGCATTTAGCTTTATTTTAAATGTGCTGCCATATGAATGAAAGTGCCATAACATTTGTTGTGCAAACACACTTTTAACATCAGCATCTTTATGTAGTTTTTATGTAGAAGCCTCGCTCCACTGTCTGTTTCCTTGAATGACTTGCTGCTATCAGTTGTGTGTTTTGCCTTTAAGTGATATTTTAGACTGGAACTACTACGCTGAGAAGACCATTCAACTTGGCAGTGTTTACAGATGACTTTGGTTCTGTCGACTCCGCCGTCTGGAAGAACTTTAAAATGAAAATGGCTGAGTAAAAGTTCCGTACCCTTCTCCATGTTTGGTGGATCCGCCGATTACTTTCTTTTCTGGTTCCACAGCAGACAGCAACAGACTTTTACAAAATAAATGCCTGTGAGCAACAGACTTTTACAAAATAAAAGCCTGTGAGCAACAGACTTTTACAATAATAAAATAACTAATAAAACCTGCGTTAATGCGCGATAAAATATTCGTCGGCGTTAAATAATCAATGAGTTAACGCGATAATAACGAGTTAACTCGCCCAGCCCTAATTTAAACCAAAGTCCTGTTACTTTGACCTCTCCATTTTTCTCTATTTCATCAAAGACTTACCTGTCCAGGGCAGCCGAACCCAGTCTCTGTTTGATGACGTCACTGGTCAGGAGAAGAGCCGGGCCTTCAGAAAGAAAATGTTCATTAAAAAAAAAAGCAGAGAGGAGTCTATTCTGGTCCAGAGGAGGAGCATGTTTCCTTTGGGGGTTGCATTTAATTAAAGATTCTTTCAAATTCATAGTTCCAAATGCTACAATCTCAAGCCAGAGCACACATTTAGAGACTGAGATGCAGTTTCTCAGCTACTCCCACACATTTACAGGCACCAGCTCAACACAAACACCACCGTACTCCTCCTGGAACACTGAATACGCTCCATTCTTCTCTCCAGTACAGCAGAAACAAAATGTGTCCCATCGAGGACATCTGATAACAAACAAAGACATAAAAATGTTTTCCTGTGTGTGAATGAGACTGTACCGATGCCATTGAGTGCATGCTGCAGCTCCAGAGTGAAGGCAGTGAGGGGGACGTCCTCAGAAACAGGCAGGATGGCCACAGTGGACAGATTGGAATCTGGATTCCCAACATCCCACTTACTGGTGGCCGTGTGGAGATGAGTGCGACCTGCAGAACAAACCTCTTTCTGTTACAGCTCATCTCAGACAACAGAGCACATGTGCTTTATAATGTCCTGTGTGCTGTTTATGGTGTCGTTGTATCAGCAGATAAATAAATACAAAATCAAGGAGGACTGTCGAAAGAGCGAGAATTTTGGGTCAAAGGTTGGTGAGAACATTAAAATACCTTTAAAGCGGAGTGTTAACCATCACAAACTTTATATAAAAGCTAAAGAAAAGGACGTGATATAGCTGGTTTGGAAGCTTTGATTATTAATGCAAAAACACTGACCCAACACAGATCAACACACAGTTCCCTTCCCTTTGATGACAGTGTATTTGCAGATGTGTTGACTTATTTAGATTGTGATCCGACTGATTATGTAGTTACTACATTTCTCTACCTCATATATATTTTTATTCCAAACACGTTGCATTTTGAAATAAAATACAGCATCTTAGGAGTTTTGTGGCCTAAACAATTAGTGGATTTTATAAACAGTGATTCAAAGTTAACCAGGTTTCTACTTGACAGTTTGGACCTGTGATGGATCAATTCAGCCCCATCCTGACACATTCAAACAAAGAGCAAGTGATCACCTGCCAGAGGCCCGTTGACCTGCTGCATGTTGCCCAGAATCTTCTCACCCAGCACGTGAATCAGCCTGGTGACAACCTGAGGATACCGCCTCTTGATGGAGTTCATGGCTTCTTCGGGCAGCTTGGCCAGCTCCGAGTCCCTGACGGCGTGGACCGTGGTGGCTCGGTTCAGGTGCGTCAGCGCCTCCACCTGAAGACCCCACAGAAGGAGAGCGTGAGTGAAGCTTCTCCTCCGCTGAACATTTAAGCTTTGAGCTCATGCAGGATGTCACATTTCTCACCACACCAATCAGATCCCCACGACCATACTCCCCGGCCAGCTCCTTCTTCCCGTTATCCTTTGCAATGACGGAGCGCAGCCGGCCACTGAGGACGATGAAGGTGCTGTCGGACTTGTCCCCCTGTCTAAAAGCACATTCAGATAATCAGAGGGAAGACTACATTTTATTTTAAAAAAAGAGCCTTTTATCAACACTCAAGGACACTTTACAACACATTAAAAACACAATAAATAAAATAACACAAGTTAAAAAGAGGCTAGAGGGAGAATGCAGCTTGAAACAGATGGTTTTGAGTTTTGATTTGAAGAGGGGTAAAGAGTAGGGATGGGAATTGATAAGATTTTTACGATTCCAATTCCATTTTCGGTTCTTTATCGATTCTCATTTGGAGAAAAAGGACAACAAACCGGTCGATTAGCATCAACTTTGTTTAGTTTAGAAGTAACACGAGTCATGACCTTAGAAACCCAACAACGGTGAGGTCCACATTGGTCTATCATGGCCTGGGTAATTTAACTCTTCCTGCTCTGGTGAAAGGAGAAGCTGGAGGTAGAGGTGAACTGGGGGTAGTACCACCAGCCTCTGGCTCTGAGCCAGTCAGGCTCTGTCTCTCATGATTTCATCTAAATGTAATGCCTGAGAAGGCATTCATTTAACCTTAACCGTTACTAACAGCAGCTTTTACAATGAGGCAAATGGCGCTAACATGATAGGCAGTGTTAATTAGTTAGTTAGTTACCTGCAGTGTTAGCCGAGGACATGCTAACATTGCTAACGTTGCTGGGTTCAGATTCACCGACGTTAATCATTCATTCATAGTTATTGCATGTTGGTAGTATTTCCTCCCTTTGGTGAAATATTCACTTTACAAGTTGCCCTGTTGTTGTCTTTTTTAGGGATGTGTAACCAAACTTTAGAGCGTTTGTACCGCTCGGGCGCCATGTTTACTGTTGACTGCTGGCTGCGCTGGACTCGCCACGCAACGTTACGTGGTGACGTCATTCGCGCCCACTGGAATCGATAAGGGAACCGTTTGCAAAATCGCCAAACGATTCCAAGGAATTGAAACACTGGGAACCGGTTCTCAACAAGAACCGGTTTTCGATTCCCATCCCTAGTAAAGAGTCAATGTTGGGGGTGTCTGGTGGGAGTGAGTCCCAGAGTTGGTGCTGAGACGGGCAAAGGGCTCAGAGAGGTGGAGGGAGGAGGAAGACCTGAGGGAGCGAGATGGGATGACAATGGAGAGGAGATCAGACAGATATGGGGGGGGGGGCGAGGTTGTGGATGGCCTTGAATGTGTAAAGTAGGGTTTTGAAAGTAATTCTGAGTTTGACCGGGAGGCAGTGAAGCTGCTGGAGGACGGGGGTGATATGGTGAAAGGAGGGGGTAAAGGTGATGATGCGGGCTGCAGAGTTTTAGACCAGTTGAAGCTTATGAAGGGATTTGTGAGGGACACCGAAAAGGAGTGAGTTACAATAATCTATGCGGGAGGTGACGAGGCTGTGGACCAGGACAGCAGTGGTGTGAGGAGTGAGAGATTAATGTTACATAGATGAAAATACGCCGACCGGGTAATGTTACTGATGTGGGAGTGGAAAGAAAGTGTGCTGTCGAGGATGACCCCCAGACTCTTAACCTGAGGGGAGAAACTGTCAACTTTGGAAAGGGTGGATTTGGTGCCAACAAGGAGGAGTTCCGTTTTATCACTGTTGAGTTTAAGGAAGTTTGAGGTGAACCAGGATTTAATCTCAGAGGCAGTGGGTGAGGGAGGAGGGAGGGAGGGAGAGGGTTTACTGGACAGATAGAGCTGGGTGTCATCAGCGAAGCAGTGAAAATGTATACCAAATTTTTGGAAAATATTGCCAAGTGGGAGGAGGTAGATGATGAAGAGGAGGGGCCCCAGGACGGAGCCCTGGGGAACACCTGAAGTGACGGGGAGGGCTGAGAGGAGAAGGGACTTGAGCTGTATGAACTAACTAACTAGCTAAAGACTAACTAAATAGCAGAAGAAAGAATGTTGGACATAAATTATAAGAAGTAACTGATAGTTTCCGTGAGTTAACAGAGGCCCACAGCGTGCACACCTGTAAACAGCTCGGCCAGCTTCCACCGCCATCCAGTCCAAGGCAAAATCGATCTGCCGGACAAACGGCGACACCCTCTTCACCACGGTGTGAGCTACGTTCAGCACCACCCTCGGCTCCTCGCGCATTATTCTGTAATGGTGAAAACAGATGGGTTTGCTTCCCACTGGGGCAGACGAGAGGAAAACCATAAAAAGGACAAAGTGTGTGTGATCCTGGTCCTACTCGTAGAAATGGGCCTTGGATATGGAGAGGAGCGTGCAGTCTCGGTGCGCCCGCACCGTGAAGATGAGGGGCTCCCCCGTGAGGACGGCCAGGTGGCCCACCATCTCTCCAGGGTGGGTGGCGAAAAGCAGGGTCTCCTCCTCGCGGTCCATCATCCGCTGATAGACGTGGAGCAGCCCTGAGATCACAAACGCCACGCTCACATCCTGCAGGGAAATGTCTGACGGTTACTCTGTTAGTCAGAAAAATACTCGCTGTTGTTTTTATTGGAACGCACAGCAGAGAAGAATGTGGGAAACAGGGCAGGGGAAAGAGAAACCAAGGCTGTGTTCGAAACCGCATACTTCTCCTACTACTCCTACTAACTTTAACTTTTTTTAAGTTTCCGGATGCATTCTAGATTCTCTGAAATGTTGGGTATGCATCATGAGGTTACTACTCATACTCAAACTACCCAAGATGCAACGTAACGTGACGTCGCCAATCTTCATTTCCTGTCAAAACGGCAGTTTCAAGCTAGCTACAACGAGGGTAGGTTCACTTCCTGTTTTCAAAACAAAAGCACCAATTGTGTCGTAATGGCTTTCCCTATGATAAAAGGCAACGGGTATTTCATTTTGTGAAAATAACCAGAAGTGCGTTGCTCACTGCGGCTAGCTTTAGTAGCGCCGAATTCGTGGGAACAAAATTGTAAACAGCCGGTATTTTGTCAGATTTTCAACACGTTGGGGATCTAAACGACTACTTTCTCACCTGAAAATGTTTCAAATGTTGCCAAAGTTTACAGAGTTTAGAGCTTAAGCGAAATCAGCTTCAGGGCGGCTGATTTCGGCTCGGGCAGGAGCGAAATGCATTGTGGGTAAACGCTCTGCATACTGTCTGATCGATGAGTATGCAGTATGTAGTATGTAGTATGCAGTATGTAGTATGTAGTATGTAGTATGCAGTATGTAGTATGTAGTATGCAGTATGTAGTGTGTATGTAGTATGCAGTATGTAGTTAGTATGTACTGTAGTATGCGGTTTCGAATACAGCCCAAGATTTTTAAACACATCATGGTTCCCACATGTGGGCCCTTCTTCTGTGAAACCAGTTTGAAATAAGTTCCATGAGGAGAAAAGTGATGAAGACGTCGGGTTTGTGTCGGTGTGCCGGCTCACCTGGTCTCCTTGGTGGGCGACAACAGTGCCGGCTTTGACCTGGCGAAGCGTCACCCTTCCCTCCAGCAGACTGGGGTCCTGCAGACACCCAGAGACCAGTGAGCAACGCTAACAGACTAAACATGGAGAAGCAGCATTTAGCTGTTATGCTGCAAACAAGTGGAACAAACTGCCAGTGGAGATTAAACTTTCACCAAATGGAGACATTTTTAAATCCAGGTTAAAAACATTTCTTTTCTCATGCGTCTATGCATGAAATCTGCACGATATCTTTGAACTTATCTGGACTGTTGCTGGTTTTTAAATTCATTTAAATGATTTATTTGTTTCTCTTTATATTCTCTGTATACTCTTTATATCTATATAATGCTTCTTCCACTCCCTGCTGCAATGCTTTTATTTTATGTGAAGCACTTTGAATTGTTCTGTACATGAAATGTGCTACAAATAAATTTGATTTGATTTGATTTTGATTTGAAGAGCGGTCAGAAATCTCAGAGGAGACGTTGAGCCTCTCAGGAACAACACTCAGAATACTACTGTGATAAAAAAGCCATGGGTCATGAATCATTTTGGAATAATTCTCAGTTAACCATTCTGGACTTAACTGCTTACAGAATATCTTTTTGACTGTAATTCGCTGTTAATGAGACGATTTAAAAGCATTGATGAATGGGCAGACTGGATCTACATGAAGCAAAGTGGGCAAATACTTGAACTTTTTAAAGGGCTCCTGAAAGGGTTCATATAGTGGAGAGATGCAAGTTTTAAGTAGTGGTGGATAAATACATAACAGTTCTTATTTTTATTTATTTAGTTTCTGTTAACCAATTATTTCTGACGTAGAGCTTATTTTACTAATTTGATGTATCGACCTTGTTTGGAGCTATTTTCTGTGTCTAATTTTGTTATAGGTCATTTATTTACAGTTTAACAAAGTTTTTAACAGTGTTGTTATTGTATTATTGAAATAATGAAAATAAAAAATGTTAATCACAATAAAAAAAAAGCATTGATGAATTGCACCGTAGCTCAAAAGAAGACTTTCTCCTTTGGTTTGCAGGCAGATATGGAATGATTAAATCTACCTGCAGGTGGATGACCTGCAGCAGATCCTTTTTAGCAGCTTGGAAAAGGGCATTGACTTTATTATGGTGGACGTTTCCTCCTTCGGGGTCGCTGTAGTGGTACACAGCAGAGGGAGCGTACTGCATGGTCACGCTCTTCTTCAGAATGGACTGAGGAGACAAACAGCAATGAGACGACACATTTCAGGTAAGGCAGGGTGTGAAAAACACGTACAGTAAAACCTGGTGAATGATTAGAGTAAAGGAGCAACTCCTTAAAGAAGTCTTATCCAGAGACCTTGACGGGAGTCTGAGGCATCGCCTCCTCTTTGGCGGACTGGGCCTGTTCATACACTCTGTTGAGGTCGACTGACATTTCCCCTGCAAAACACACACGAGAGCAAAAGGAATGTTCGATTTATGGATGTTTTTGTTGGTTAGAGGTTTGGAAAATCTGTAGTACTGTGTGTCAAGAAAGCCAACACTGCGAGTGTCTATGTGCATGTGAGGACCTGAAGGCCGCAGAGAGTGTTGATATTTTTAAAAACAGGCTCAAGACCCACCTATTTAATTTGGCTTTTAACTAATGTCTTATTTATACATAAATTTCATTATTTTAGTCAATTTATATTTTTAGCCCTTTTATTATCTTATTCTTTTTACGACAGAGTTAATTTTAGCTATTTCCTATTATTATTTTATTTTATTTATTTAAAGTTCTTAGCCTTTGTAGTTTTATGTTTTTATTCCATATTCCCAGTGTTTCCTCGGTGGGGGCCGTCTGTGCTGGGGGCTGTGATCGACTCAGGCTGGGATGTCTCTGACTCGTGGTGAGCATTGCCTTGGCCGGGTGGGGGGTCTGCGGCAGTGCTCCACTGCTGTGGGCCCCTCGCTGGCCTATTAGCTTGGTGTTCACCTGGGTGGAGGCGTCCTGGTCGTGGGCAGCACCCAGTGCAGATGGCCTCCTATGATGGTGTTTCCTGACCTGGCTCCTCTATATTCAGCCACACGTTTCTAAGTTTATTTTATTTTATATATATATATATATATATATATATATATATATTTAATCATATATATTTTTTTTTATGTGTGTGTGCATATGTCTGTTAGTGTGTATGTGCTGGGTGGGGATGGGGATGGGGGCTGCTTTTAAACATGTATAGCACTTTGTGCTACATTTTAATGTATGAAAAGTGCTTTATAAATAAAGTTTGATTTGATTTGACTTGAAATGAGCGTGCACGATGTTGCATGTATCGGTACCTGTAACAGTAGCTGGGTTACAGAGAGAAGCGGATCTCTTGTTTTTTGATGTGGGCACGTCGGAGGGGCTGGACTTTTCTGTCAATGTTTAGCAAGAAAAATCACAACTTCAGATGAACATTACTAAAAAACACGGTAAAAATCACAACTTCAGATGAACAGTACTAAAAAACACGATAAAAATCACAACTTCAGATGAACATTACTAAAAAACACGATAAAAATCACAACTTCAGACGAACATTACTAAAAACACAATAAAAATGGCTGTGGAACGCTGCGGTTTCAGACCTGCGTCGGCCTTTTCAGAGCCCATGTCATCAGAGTGGGACATCTGCCTGCGGAAAGCTTTGTGCGGATGAGTCTCACCCAGAACGTTGGCCACAGACACCAAGGAGACGGCCTGACTCTCCTGTTGCACACACATGGGATTCAATAGTCATCGGATTCCAACACATCTCTTCATTTATCTCTCACTGCTTATAGACTAAGCTCAAACTGGCTAAAGCTCTGACTAATGACTGATCCGAATGCGTCAAACTAGTAAGAATAAACATAGTACCGGGTTGAAGAGTTCAGTGGTGAGGCCGAGGTAGTTGTGTAAGGCCAGGAAAGTCACTCTCTGGAGCCGCACCATTATAATCTGCAGGATGAGAGACACATTTAATAAAGCTGTCCCCAGGTTGTGCTTTATGATGAAACACCCGTAAGCCGAGCTTCACCTGGGTGACACGGACGAGAGTCTCAGGATATTTCTCAAAGACCGACAGGAAGGCCACAGCCGGCAGACGCAGCACAGTGGAGGGCACCGCCGCCCTCGCAGACACCGTCTTGTAAGGACCCGGGTGGCCCTGAGATAAAGAAAAAAAACACAGTATGTGAAGGGCGAGGGGGACACAATGAGCTGTTAAAGGAAAAAGGAGGGAAAGGTGGACTGCAGACGTACAGTGATGATGTCCAGGATGCTGAGTAAACTGTGCACGCTGTCTCCTGGCAGCACGTCCTTCACCACAGCATCCGTTCCATCCTGCAGAGACGGAGCAGTGAGCGTTTATTTCTACTGTTTTAATGTATCTGTAAAGCACTTTGAATCCCCTTGTTGTTGAATTGTGCTGTACAGATAAACCTGCCTTGCCTTACAAGCCCATAAGCCAAGTTATTAAGACTCCAACATGATAATATCTTTTTTCCTATATCCATATCCTTGGGAACTTAAGTCTAAACCTTTTATTTCCTCTGGATTAGTAACAGCCTTTTTATCTGTTTTAATAAGAAAGACCTGCACGGCTTTTAACTCGTACTAAGAAAACAGCTCCCATCAGCCCAGTTTCAGCATCCCTGCATTGGCTTCCAGTCCATTTTAGTTTATTTAACTTAACATTTTTTGTAAAATCAACTGCTTTGCATAGTTTTTGTTACTAAATATTTTTAGTTAAATCAACTTGGAATTTAGTGCATTGAACTTAATCATTTAAGTGTAATAACTATGCAAAGCAGTTGATATTACAAACGGTTTTAGGTTAAATGTACTTAAAAAGTTCATTAATCATTACTTAATTTTTTTAAGGCAACTCAACTTATCCAGGCTTACAGTGTGTGGACTCTTTTAAGAAGCAGCTGAAAACTTTTTTATTTAAGCAAGCTTTTAGTTAGACAGTAGTGAACGTACCTGTCTCCACTCATATATATATATATATATATATATATATATATATATATATTTATATCTTGATATGGTCTTTTTAGTCTTTTATGATTTTATAATTATTCATTTGTTTTATTGGTGGCTTTTTCTTATAATTGTTTTTATGTATTTGATTGTAAAGCACTTTGTGATCTTTATCTGTGAAAGGTGCTATATAAATAGTTTACTTACTTACTACTAAACCTCCTGTGTTCTAGCTTCCAGCTCAATAATAATCTTTTCTTTTTTTTAATTTCTTTTTTTAAATGATTTTTTATTTAAAAAAAAACAAAAAAAAAACAACAACAACAACAAGATATTCAAAGAACACTTGGAATATTCAATCATAAAATAAATTGATTTCAAAAGATAGAACAAAGAGAAACTCAGTCAGCATGAAATAACCTGGGAAATTAACGTGGGTCATTTTTGACCCATGTTGTGCATTAGATGGTTAATGTAAATTGTATTTATTTATGTATTCATTTATTTGGATTATAACATAATAAAGGGACTTTTTTTAGAGAGAAAAAAATAAATAATAATAATCTTTTCTTCTCATGCAGCTGCAGAATTCTAAAATTCCCACTAAATTAAATGGACTTCTGACCCTCCAGGATAAAATAATAAACCAAGCCTTTGAGCTGAACCCATTTAAACAGCTCAGAAAAGAACCGTAATCTGACACCAGCGTTCTCACACGTTCGGTGAAGCCGTGATGCACTTCAGACTCACGCTCTCATGGATGCACAGCTCCAGGCGGCCATCTTGAACCACATAAATGCTGTCATCGGTGTCACCGGGCCGGAAAAGTCCCTCCCCCTGGTGAAGATGGATCAGCACCATGTGACGGCACAGCTCCAGGAAGAGAGGCTTTTCGAAATGTCCGAGAACCCTTAATGCAAAACAGCACAGCTGGACATTAACGGTCACAGAATGCAAAGATACTGATGCTTAATTCTATGTTACGCTCAAAGACGTCTGCTGAGTTCAACTTTCCTCGCAGGTAAAGTTAAATAAGTTGTTAAATAGGGCTGGGCAACGATTAACATTTTTAATCTAATTAATCACATGATTTCCCTGATTAATCACGATTAATCGCATTTGTTCGCAAAATCCAAAAATGAATTCAAAAGTAGCGTACAGCTTTTAGCATTTAGCTTTATTTTAAATGTGCCGCCATATGAATGAAAGTGCCATAACATTAGTTGTGCAAACACACTTTTAACATCAGCATCTTTCTGTAGTTTTTATGTAGAAGCCTCGCTCCACTGTCTGTTTCCTTGAATGACTTGCTGCTATCAGTTGTGTGTTTTGCCTTTAAGTGATATTTTAGACTGGAACTACTACGCTGAGAAGACAATTCAACTTGGCAGTGTTTACAGATGACTTTGGTTCTGTCGACTCCGCCGTCTGGAAGAACTTTAAAATGAAAATGGCCGAGTAAAAGTTCCGTACCCTTCTCCATGTTTGGTGGATCCGCCGATTACTTTCTTTTCCGGTTCCGCTGCAGACAGCATCAGACTTTTACAAAATAAAAGCCTGTGAGCAACAGACTTTTACAAAATAAAATAAATAATAAAACAGAGGTGGTCCGTGGCGTAGTGGGTTGAGCAGGCGCCCCATGTACAGAGGCTATAGTCCTCACTGCAGCTGGCCCTGGTTCGAGTCCCGCATCAGACGGCCCTGTGCTGCATGTTGTTCCCCCTCTCTCTGCCCCCTGCTTCCTGCCTCAATGAACTTTCCTATCCATTAAAGGCATAAAAGCCCCAAAACAAACTGCCGTAATGCGCGATGAAATATTTATCGCCGTTAAATAATTAACGAGTTAACGCAACAATAACGAGTTAACTCGCCCAGCCCTGTTGTTAACTGAACGGCTCAGGACTCCAGAAGAAGAACCTGCAGACAGATGCGACAGCTCGACTCTTATCAGGCAGAGAAGTTCATGGACGTTCATCCTTTTTACTTTGATTAACTGATGAATCGTTATTCTGATTACACTGGCCTGAGTAAAAGCTTCCTCCCTGTTCGTGAGGGCAGTGATAGCCGTGCGTCTTCCTACCAACCTGACGTTTTTCAGCATGTACAGCACCTCAGAGGGCAGGTGGGAGTTCTGCACGTCGAACTCGGTCAGATCAGCCTCCAGCAGGCAGGGAGGCGGCTCTTTAGGCTGCAGGGTGGGGGGCTCCTTCCGCATCTGCAGGAATCTGAACACAAACAGGTTGAAAAGACAAAAAACATCTCCCTCTCAACGTCATAAGTCCAACCCTAACTCAAATGTAAAACAGAAACCGGCAGTCTTACACATTGTTTGTGGCGCTGTGGAAAAGTACAGCAGTTTTGGTGGGTCATTGAGAAAGAAATGAATAAGATTCTGTCCACTAATAGAAATAATGACCCCTCATATCTGCTACTTTGTCCATTACTGACAAATTTAAGAGAAACCTTCACCAAACGCTTGCTTTCTGTGCTAGAAAGTGTATTATTTTGAATTGGATAATGGATAAAGCCCCATCTAAGGCTCAGTGGCACAGGGTGATACTGGAATATGTTGCTTTGGACTATCTGACGTGTAAATTACAGCAAAGATGATGCTTTCTGTAAAACATGGCAACCCTTTTTGTCATATATTGGTTTGAATATCTCTACCATTCTTGCAGGAGGGTTTGTATCATAGCTGAGAATGACACCCTACCATTTAATTGATATGTTTTTGTTTCTGTGTACCTTTCTTAGGTGCTGAGCAGCATTGTAAATACTGTTTATTGGATATACTGAGATTTTCCTTATCTTATCTCTTATTTTTACACTGTTTATATGGGAAGAGTTGTAATACACTGTTAATATGTGGGGGGGGGTATTTTTATTTTACTGTATGGGGTTGTAATTTTGCTTTATCTTTACTTTATCTTATTTTGTCTTATTGTATTATATTTATTTTGCTCTATTGTATTTCCTGACTTAATCTTTTGTTCTGTAAACGAGTGCACTGAAGAAAAGGAATTTCCCGCAAGTGATTAATAAAGTAATTCTGATTCTGATTGATCGTGTGAATGCATCATGCATGGCAGTGAACACTTGGTTTATTTTGCTTGCTCAACTTATTTATATGGGATGACTCCTGAATCTCTCGCCTGTATAAATTTAAATCTGAATTTGAACTTGGATGCGTATGTGAGCCAAATGTGTGTATTTCTGTAAAAAATACACAAACACACAATCTGGTTTTTAAATTTGACCGATCAAACAAATCCATTGATTCAAATTTCAGCCGATATTCAGCTCTGTCTGGCTCTGATAGCCTCCTTTTTCCTGCTCCCTGGAACCATGAGGCAACAACTTAATCTCTTTTGACAGGAAAACTCGAACTGAGGATCCAAGAATGTGAACCCTGAAGTAAGCTTTATCATCCTTATGCGGACACTGGAAAAAATCAAAGTCTTACCAAGTATATTTGTCTCACTGAGTATCTCATTACACTTAATATAAGACACAACTGCCTAACAAGCACCATTTCAGCCAGATATAGGGACTTGTTTTAAGACAATACATCTGGAATATCTTGTTAAATGAAAAAGTCTTGAAAACAAATTGTTTTGAGTCACATATCATATGAAACAAGCTTTTTTTTTACATTTGAAGAGGTTTTTAAGCTAATTTCAAGATCACTTTTAACTCAAAAGTCCTAAATATCACATCTTATTTCAAGAAACTTGACAAGCCGATTTTCACTAGTTCCATTGGCAGATTTATTTTGCTTATTTCAAGCAAAAACGTCTTTTATTTGTTGTTTTTTTTACTTATTTTTGGAGGGGCATTTTGTCCAGTGTAAGGACTTGTTTGAAGACAATACATCTTGAATATCTTGTTAAATGAAAAAGTCTTGAAACAAATTGTTTTGAGTTGGATTTCACATGAAACAAGCTTTTTTTACTTTTGAAGAGGTTTTTAAGCTAATTTCAAGCAAAAACGTCTTGTATTTGCTGTTTTTTTTACTTATTTTTGGAGGGGCATTTTTTCCAGTGGAGTCAACTGTTAACGCTTAACACCAAAAGCTTTAAAAAAAAAAAAAAGAGATCTCACTTGCGAGCTAAGGACATGACTTTGATCCTCTTCCTGATTCTCTGCTTCAGCAAGGCCGGGTTTGAGTTAGCAGCAGAAGCTGTGGACAAGGTCTGAACCTGCAGCAGCGAGACAGAGAGACACAACAGACAAACGCTTCAGAAGTGGCCAGTCAGTCACAGAATAGATTTTAAAAGCCTGCTGATGGTTTACATCTGTCATCTGTTCAGAGAATATAAAGCCAGCAGAGCTCTTAGATCCAAGGACTCAGGTCAGCTGGTCCAGTCCAGAGTCCAGACTAAACATGGAGAAGCAGCATTTAGCTGTTATGCTGCCAACAAGTGGAACAAACTGCCAGTGGAGATTAAACTTTCACCAAATGGAGACATTTTTAAATCCAGGTTAAAGACATTTCTGTTCTCATGTGTCTATGCATGAAATCTGCACGATATCTTTGAACTTATCTGGACTGTTGCTTGTTTTTAATCATTTAAATTCATTTTATTTGTTTCTCTTTATGTTCTTTTATGTATTTTTAATGCTTCTTACACTCCCTGCTGCAATGCTTTTATTTTATGTGAAGCACTTTGAATTGTTCTGTACATGAAATGTGCTACAAATAAAGTTGATTTGATTTGATTAGCGAAGACACAAATGCGTGAACGATCAGCTCCAAATCATTTTGTGACACCGTTTTCCTGAGTTTGGAGGTTTTCCTCAGTTGAAAAAAAAAAGCTATTTTTGGTCAGCTGTTTGCAGTGTCTTTGTCAAACACAACCCTCAGGTTTCTTAGGCTCAGTTTAACAAACTGGCACAAGTCACCCAAGTACTGGTTAATCCCTGGAGTGGAGTCATCAGGGGCAATAACCAGTGTTTCTGCTCCAAAAAGTCTTGTTTTGTTGCGATGCAAACTGCAAACCTGCATTTCATGTTTCTTTTCAAGCTCTTTGGCAGCTCTTCCAAAGAAGTCTGAGGCTAGTTTGTCTCGCCTACTTCACTTCCCGCTCATTAATCTTACCGTTCTACCATCAATGCACGCTGCCACCTGCCGACAGCCGCGCCTGTTACGGTGTTTGCTGCTCGGTCTGCACTTCGGTCTGCACGGTCTACACAGCAGGCAGTGATACGAAGGGAGAGAAAATAGCACCAAGCGATTGTGAGGTCTGACTTTTTCCTGGAGAACGATTTTATGATGCAAATGTATTACTCTTTTGAACGCATATTGTTTTGAGAAGCATTTTT
The DNA here is from genome assembly GCF_027942865.1 of Odontesthes bonariensis. NCBI lineage: Eukaryota > Metazoa > Chordata > Actinopteri > Atheriniformes > Atherinopsidae > Odontesthes > Odontesthes bonariensis. The sequence continues at coordinate 4,115,422 of NC_134511.1, forward strand.
TAAACCCCAGCCAACTAGCCGGAACTACTTTCGTCAACGCCAAATCAAGGCTGGAACTCGGCTCACAGGACGCAGCAGGGGGTAAGAAGATGTTCATAAATGATGTTGCTGATATGGGATGTCATACAGCTTCATGTAAAAGAGGCGAACTATCCCTTTAATGCAAACTCCTAAAACAGGAGAACAATGTCTATAAGTTAATCTAATCAAACGAGCCTCTGATAAGCAGTTCTAATCCATCAAAAAGCGGCGTGAGCCAGAACACAACTCATGGAAATCTGACCTTTTGTTCAAATGAGTTAAGCTGATCGGCTCACTAATCTACTGCAGCTCATTGAGCTGTAAACTGTGAAGAAACCGAAAAGATCATCATCACTTTTACGTGTTAAAACATTTCAGCATCATGTCAACGTTTACAGGGAAATATGGCACCAGGATATTAAACTTACATCTTTAATGCAGCTTAATGGAAATAATGCAGCGAACAGAAAGTGTTCTGAGCTTTTTTATAAAAATATAAAGGACTCAACAGTGGGGCAGGAATGTGGACCACCCATTCAGCCACATGAGAGCAGAATTAGGACCGTCTGCAAAGCGTGCAAAATGTCTGTGAGCTACTTGTTTTAACCCTTTGTTTTAATGTTGCCTTCTAGCTTTTAATTCCCTTTTTTTAGGCTTTATGTGCAGCCCTAAAAGTTTTAAACTCATCATTTTGCAGCTTTTGGCTCCCATTTGTCTAAATCTTGCTTTGGGGCCACGCTTGTGTTTGAAAGGTGCTTTATGAACAAAGATGAGTTGTTTGGGGAAGAAGAGAAGCACCAACCTTTCTCATGATCTTCCGGCCGTAGAACATCACCTTGTCTCTCTTTCTGAAGCGATAGTGAGGGGCACCGTCCTCTTCCTCTGCAACAAGCAGATATTCTTTGTGAGGCTGCATTCTAACGCTGTGCTATGGCGACCAAAGAATTAACTCAAACAAACAAACAACAACATAAAGAGAGCCTGAACTCTCAGTCTGACTGAGCTAGAAACGTTTTATACTAAGATGTGCCCGGCTGCTGGAGTCCTGACTTAGAGAGGGAATGCTGAAAGAAATTAATTCAATTAGGGCTGGGCAACGATTACAATATTTAATCTAATTAATCACATGATTTCCCTGATTAATCGCGATTAATCGCATTTGTACGCAAAATCCAAAAGTAGTGTATAGCTTTTAGCATTTAGCTTTATTTTAAATGTGCTGCCATATGAATGAAAGTGCCATAACATTTGTTGTGCAAACACACTTTTAACATCAGCATCTTTCTGTAGTTTTTATGTAGAAGCCTCGCTCCACTGTCTGTTTCCTTGAATGACTTGCTGCTATCAGTTGTGTGTTTTGCCTTTAAGTGATATTTTAGACTGGAACTACTACGCTGAGAAGACAATTCAACTTGGCAGTGTTTACAGATGACTTTGGTTCTGTCGACTCCGCCGTCTGGAAGAACTTTAAAATGAAAACGGCCGAGTAAAAGTTCCGTACCCTTCTCCATGTTTGGTGGATCCGCCGATTACTTTCTTTTCCTGTTCCACAGCAGACAGCAGCAGACTTTTACAAAATAAAAGCCTGTGAGCAACAGACTTTTACAAAATAAAATAAATAATAAAACCTGCGTTAATGCGCCATAAAATATTTGTCGGCGTTAAATAATTAATGCGTTAACGCGATAATAACGAGTTAACTCGCCCAGCCCTAAATTAAATATGAGTTAAATGATCAATTCCCTCCAAAAAGCTCCTACATTTATCTTGGTCTAAGTTACAGTTTTGCAGTTATCGTGGAAAAACCTTGTAAAAGTTCATGTTGGTGTGTGTTTTGCTATCTCTGGTGGCGGATCAAACCGCTCTGAATACCAAAGCTGTTGCCCGGGTCTGTTGGTGGATACAAATGTTCTGTGAAACGTTACAGGACGAGCAGCGTGTGGCACTGACTTGACCGTTTGTATCTTCTGTAGAGAAGCAACACCACGACTCCGACGACTGAAACCGCCGTCACAGCTCCCACCAGCATGGAAATCCACTGGAAGAAAAGCACCCCCCCCAAAAAAAAAATCATTCTTTAGTATGGAAGCCCGTTTCCGCCACTTAATAAAAATAAATTTAGAAATACTATCTCATCATTATGAGATACTAAGTCACAATTATGAGATATTTTCACACAGCAGTTCAAGTGGCAGCTCTTTGGTGTGGGAAGATTGATACAGAAATGTGTCAAATTCTAAATCCTGACACACACTGATCTTCCCTTTGGACAATCCCTATTCATGTGCAATATTCAACAATTATGGCCAAACACTATTGTGTGCAATATATCTATATACTTGAATCTACTAACACCTTATTTATCTATTACCACTAACACCATATTTTATTTATTTTATTACCGTAACAAAAAAATGTGCATCTTACACCCTTCCCTTTTATTTTACATTACTTATATATTTTTAATATTTTTATTTTCGCACTCTCTTTGCACTTTTTTTGGTGGCTTTAAATTTCGTTGTACCATGTATAATGACAATAAAGGCATTCTGATTCTGATTCTGATTCTGAGTACATTGAGGACTACTTTAAACGTGGCTTTACAACAAATGACCACGATAAGCTTAAGACCTATTATATTACATTACATTACATTACATTACATTACATTACGGTCATTTTGCAGACGCTTTTATCCAAAGCGACTTACAATAAGTGCGTTCAACATCGGTAGGCAAAAGAACTTCAGGTCACAAGAAATCATAAGTGCATTTCCTTCCAAAACCAAACAGCCAAGAGCAAAACTAGTGCTAGAGTAAGTGCAGTAAGTTAGGTACCGAGACAAATGGGAAGACAGTTTAGGAAACAAAGACAATTTAGAAGACAAATAAGTGCGTAAGGAGCTGGGAGGAAACAGCTGATGTCCTAAGAGGGCGGATCTGGGTAGTGTTTCCTGAAGAGATGGGTTCCCATATGGAGTCGCAATGGCTGCATCGATGGATTTTCCAGAAAGATGATTTGGCTGGAAGCTTACAAAACAAACAACGACCCTAAGATCATTGCTGGCTACTTTATGGATGCTGCCAGACTCAGACTTGATTTAGGAACAGAAAATGGCCACATGGCTTTTTTTAAACATTTTTCTGAGAACCAAGCTGAAAGAGACAGTGTAACCTTTGGTCCAAGCACTGGGAACCAGCGAATTGAAAGATGGTGGCTTATCTTGCGAAGTGAGTGTGTCCAGTTTTGGATAGACCTATTTGATAAACTGAGAGAGGATGGATACTTTTCAGACAACTTCTTTGACAAGTCCCTGATCCAAATTAAGCATTTCATTTGTTGTAAAGCCACGTTTAAAGTAGTCCTCAATGTACTCACAATCCATTTCTATGTCAATCTTCCCAACTAAAGAGCTGCTATTTGAACTGCTGTGTGAAAATATCTCAGTATCTCATCATTTTGACTTAGTATCTTATATTTTTGACTAAGTATCTCATAATTTTGACTTAGTATCTCATAATTTTAACTTAAAATCTCATAATTCTGACTTAGTATCTCATAATTATGACTTAATTCTGACTTAGTATCTCATAATTATGACTTAATTTTGACTTAGTATCTCATAATTTTAACTTAGTATCTCATAATTTTGACTTAGTATCTCATAATTCTGACTTAGTATGTCATAATTATGACTTAGTATCACATAATCATGACTTAGTATCTCATAATCATGACTTAGTATCTCATAATTTTGACTTAGTATCTCATAATTATGACTTAGTATCTCATAATCATGACTTAGTATCTCATAATTTTGACTTAGTATCTCATAATTATGACTTAGTATCTCATAATTTTAACTTAGTATCTCATAATTTTGACTTAGTATCTCATAATTCTGACTTAGTATCTCATAATTATGACTTAGTATCTCATTATCATGACTTAGTATCTCATAATTATGAGATAGCATTTCTAAATTTATTTTTATTAAGTGGCGGAAACGGGCTTCCATACTTTAGTGACCAAAACACTGGATCAAAACCAGAACACAGACATAGAAGCTGTCTTCTAAAACCAGGGTCATCCACATGTTTTTGGTACCTCGCTCCATTGCATTTCAAGTTGACTAAACTAAACCATAACCCCTCACTAATGTACATTTTTCTGTGTCGCAGATTGAGTCAAACTACATAAAAGTGATGGTCAGAGCTCACCAAACTGACTTCCGTCCTTTCCTCCATAAACTGCTCCATCTTGGCTTTGATGTCAGTGGTAAACGGATGGAAGCTCTGAAATATTAAGCACAGAAGGCCGTCATTTCTTTTAATGGTCATGAAAAGCAGGCAACGTTTTTACTTCAAAGCAGGTGAAGAAAAATGACGCACTGGGTAAATGCTGCAGCTGTCCTCCTCCTCGTTGTCTTCCATGTTTCCCTGTTAAAACTACATAAAACGCAAAATGTAAACTGTAAAAATGAAATGAATTCATTTGGAAGTCAAACACCTGGCTTGGAAAAACATTTAAATTAAATTAAATCATGATTAATTGTTTAAATGAGTGGTTGTTATCGCATTCTGCTAACTGCTGCGGGATCCTACCGGTGCGCGCCCAGCTGGCCGGCGCAGGGTCACGGAGGAGCGATGGCTGTCAGAAATCTGGGCTAAAGATCATCTGCACGTCTCAGTCTGTGTTTGAAACCCGACACTCCCTCCCGCACTCAGTGTTCGAGCCCCACGGGCTCTGAAAGCAGGGTACAAAGCTCGTCACCGGGATAAAAGTTCAGCCAAACTTACGCAGTTTATTTACCAAATTGCTCCATGTTGACTGAACTCAGCGGACATTGGGAAAAAAACTGGCAACTTTTGTTGAAAAGTTTGTGTGGAAAAGTGAATTACAAGTAAGGTGAACACGTTGAAAAGCAGAGTGACAGAATATATTAATATGATTTTTTTTTAAGGACTCGGCGAAAACACAGAGAAATCAGATCGGTGGTCAGTGGGTGAAGAATTACGCGCAGCTTTTGAGGTTTAAAATGTACCCATGGGCCATGACCGACGCTTGATGGGCACATAGAGACAAAAATAATGTCAAATTATTCTAAAAAACACAAACAAGTTGCCGCTCACTGTGTGATCCGGACTCTGCTCCATTTCAGCACACAACAGGAGGACAAAGCTAGACAAAGCCCAACATGTTTAACAGTCCGCAGTGACAGTCCATCACAAACACAAGCTGAAAACAGGACACCACGTTTCTACGTACCTTTCTGTCAAAGTTTCTGTGCACGTATAAGCATAATGAAAGTGTGAATTCCGTTTTGGTCAAACTTGAACAGGAACTCCCCAACAACTTATCAAAATAAAACGCGTCGCTATAGTGACGAAGGTTTGCGCGTGGACCCAAGCAGAAAAAGGTGGAAAAGACTGTTTATATCACGTGGTTTGGAGAGTTAATTTTAAGGCAAGGCAAGGCAATTTTATTTATAGAGCACAATTCGTACACAAGGCAATTCAAAGTGCTTCACAGCTACATAAAATCACAAGAAGGCAATAAAATCATTAAAAAGAAATAATAATAAAATAAATAAATAAATACAAAATTAAATATAATTAAAAAATTAATAACAAATAATAACAAAACAATAATAAAAATAAATAAATAAATAAATAAATAAACAAACAAATAAATAAATAAATAAATAAATAAATAAATAAATAAATAAATAAATAAATAAAAGCATTTATTCTGAAGGGAAATAGCCTCTGGAGCTGCTGCTCCGCCGTGTTGTGGCGTTTCGGTCACGTTCTAGTATCTTGTGTTCTAATTGGTTGATGCGCATGGCGCTCAGCCAATCACTGAGCGTTTCATTACAAAGGGGCGGCATCACTTGGGCTGCGCGTTGGATAAACGGTGTGCTCAAGGTGAGCGGAGATTTTCTAACTTTTATGTACAAATATTACATGTACTTAATCTAACATTGATTTATAATTATGATTATAAATAAAACTATCTTTAATATCTTTGATTTATAACGAGGCGCTACACGGATGATACGACGAAGGTAGCTGCTAGCTTGTAAGTTATCCTGCACTAGCTAGCAAAGTACTAGCATACGCAACAAACAGTATTATGAGCCAAGTTAATTAGCTGTTAAAATTGTATAAAAATGAACTGGACGCCCTGCAAACACTGGTCCTCGTGTTTTGTATATTTTTATTTACATGGAAATCAATTAAAAAATTAATTAGCCTGCGATCTGGTGGTGCGATTCGGCTAACCTCCTTATATATATAGCTAAAACAATGTGTTTTCTTTTTGTTTTCTGTGCCCTGAAAGGAGATAGGTTCGTGGCAGCATGGGTGTACTGTCCACGCTTGTGAGGGGCCTGGTGAGAGGCGCAGACAGGATGTCAGAGTTCACCAGCAAGCGCGGTTCAAGGACTCACAATAAAGGCAGAGGCGCCAGGCCCGCCGGACTGAGGCTCCCCAGCAGGAAGTTTCTGTCCATTAAAGCCATGATTCCTGAGTTCGTGGTGCCCCATTTGGAGGGATTCAAACTCAGGCCCTACGTGTCGTATCGCACACCGAAAGGAACAGAAGCACCTGTCACAGCGCAACGTCTGTTTGATGAAATTGTGGCCCCGCAGGTCAAGAGAGACTTTGAAGAGGGCACTTTCAGCAAAGAACAGCTGGAGAAGTATGGATTTGAGCCCACGCAAGAAGGGAAGCTCTTCAAGCTGTATCCTAAGAACTATGTGCGTTAATCATGGGATAACTAACAGAAAACTGAAAGCAGAGACCCCCAGGAAGACCACACGTATGGGACTGTAACGTGGCTCAGTTATTTAAACATCTGGTAAATAAAATGTCAAGATCTCGATTCAAAATGCAGAGCCGTGCATTTAATTATTTACATCGCGTGACAGTTTGAGTGAATCATCATTTACACGTCTTAAAAAACACACAGAAATGCAAACTGGAACACACGGAGACATGAGAATAGTTACTCTTCCTGTTGTTCAGAATCCACTGAATTCTAAGAAGTGTTTTATTCTTGTTAACAAAAAGATATGTACAGTAAACATCCTCAGTTATTGTAACTGTTGGTTTAAACTGCATCCTGAAATAAAGAAAAAAAAAAGGCAGAAATTAAATTAAATACTGTGCTGTTGTCTCCGGAATTAAAGGGACAGTTCGCCTCTTTTGACATGAAGCTGTATGACATCCCATATCAGCAACATCATTTATGAACATCTTCTTACCCCCTGCTGCGTCCTGTGAGCAGAGTTCCAGCCTCGTTTTGGTGTTGATGAAGGTAGTCCGGCTAGTTGGCTGGGGTTTAAAAAATAAAGCGTTTTGCTTCTCAAAACAATACGCGTTCAACAGAGTAATACATTTGCATCACAAAATCGTTCTCGAGGCTGGAACTCGGCTCACAAGACGCAGCAGGGGGTAAGAAAATGTTCATAAATGATGTTGCTGATATGTCATACAGCTTCATGTCAAAAGAGGCAAACTATCCCTTTAATATGAACTCGGATTTTGGTGAGCAGCACAAAGTGGAAGAACGCTTTTTTTAGAGGTTCGTTAAAAGAGTAAAGGGGGCGAAGAGGGAGACATTTTAACTGAGGACCGATAAATCATACATTCACACATCCTGCATCGTGTTGTTTTTTTTGTAAAAACCGGTGATATCTTTACAAAAAGTGTGTTTTTACTCCCCCGATACAAAGTGCTTAAACTCACAGGTGTGAGGGCGGGTGGTTGTGCTGCTGCAGTACAAAAGGAATATGAGGATTATAAACGGTTTAATACAAAATTGCATATTCTATGTGAGGTTATTCCAAAGTGTCGGGGAGTCGTCTTCATGACAAAGACGGTAAAAGAAAAAAAGGTATTTTGTGGCGAATTTGAATTCAAGCTGGACTTCAGCACTGATCCGATTCCTTTAGAGTCTCGTCGGGAGTCCAGTCCCAGCGCCACACGTGGAGCATGTGGTCGTAGAACGAGCAGCTCGCCAGCAAACAGGACAGTGAAGGAGCATCCTCATCGGGCCTGAGGGCCGGAACTGCAGCCGGGGGGGCGGAGGACGCTGCGCATCCCTCTGGGATGTATCGCCCGGCATCGTCCTCCAGAGACGTGTCGAAGCTGGCGGTGGGAGATTCGTACTGGATCCGTAAGTGTCCTCTGCTCTCTGCGAGGCTTTCCTTTGGTTCTGTGGTGGTGGGGGGGGAGCCGGGGGCGGGGCCCTCCAGTGGCAGCCGGGACCAGTCGGCTCCGTACGCCAACGAGTTGTGGAGGATGTAGGAGGCCACGACAGGACATGCTCCTCCACCGCCCTCTGAACGAGGACAAGAAACAACAAAGTTATCAACAAACTGCACAGAAACTCCTGTAAAAACCCCGTTATCCTGCTCATGTTATCATTTAGTTCTCACACTCCTCCGTGCACCATGTTTAGCCTCATGTTCTCTCATTTGACTCGTAACTCGAGCCTGATTAGAACCACATCTGTCGCTGTCAGCGTTTAGCTCAAAACGACGACAACAAGTGGAACAAGTCACTTCCTTTGCAGTCAGACAGAAATGTGTTTAAAGGGATAGTTTGCCTCTTTTGACATGAAGCTGTATGACATCCCATATTAGCAACATCATTTATGAACATCTTCTTACCCAATGATGTTGCTAATATGGGATGTCATACAGCTTCATGTCAAAAGAGGCGAACTATCCCTTTAATATGTAATAATTGTAAATATTCAAAGTCTCCAGCTTCTCAAATTTAAGAATGTTGAGTTTTCCCTTTATTGCCTGTGACTGTGGGTTATGGACAGATGATTTCACTGTTGTTAGCTTTAAAAATGATCATTTAAAGCAGCTTTACACCGAGCATTAAAAACAATAATCAGCAGCAAGTGTCAAACTTGGCTGACACTAATGATCAGTTCATCTGCAGGAAAGAGCTGCCCTTACAGCTGGGGGGGGGGGGGGTTGTCGTCTGTTTGTGACAACCTTTAAACTAACTGCCATTTTTCAGCGGTTACAGTTTGAAAGGTCGCAGTGTCACATCTACCTGCTGTTTAGCTGCTCACAGCCACTTGGGGGCGGTGTCACAAACATGTGAGCCAATCTGAAATGTGCATCACAGAAAACAAAGAGCCACTTTGTGGAGGATTGAAACTGATAATGACCCTGAACTCTGCAGTTTAACCCTCACTGTGATCATCCCCCTGTCAAAGCAGCATTCATGTGGTCAACATGTGACCTCTGCTCAGGGACGATCTGCTCTTCCTGTGCTCAGGTCGTCTGGATGCCAACAATCCTACACAAACTGATTCAAAACCCCCTCAAACTGATGAATAATCTGTTCTATGAAATGTTAAGGAAGCTTTGATTATTATCTCATAGATCCAAGATACCTCTGTGCCTCCCAAAGCCAAACCAGAGGTCGTTTTTGCTTTAAAAAAGAAGTAAATCACTGAAAAAACTTATGAGTACGGAAGCCCAGAGCGGACGTGGTGCATATAAACTTTTTTTTTATGGTTTTCTCGAGATAACAAGTAAATTTACCGATGGTTTTCGAGGCCACTTTTTCTCCCCAGTCCGCCCCTGTTTATATGTGTTTATATGTATTTATATGTATTTCTGGCAAAGGTTTTTACCCATTTTTACCCCCTTTTCATGCTTTTCCTGATGAAAACGTTTCAAAACATGAAAATAACAAGTACATGAATTTCACATCAAACAACTATCTATAAAAAAAAATGAATGGATGGATGAATGTATGTAGAATTCAGTCTCTTCACTCACATCTCATCCCATTAGGCTAATACAGTATGTGACCAGTTAGTAACATTATAGTTTTATAGCCTACCTTCCTATTTCTCATTTCACAATGCCTTTGAGCATTCTGTAACATTCTACCATCCATTTATTTTCCATACTTTATTAAGTCTTTCACACAAAATTCAAGACTTTTCAAGGTCTGGAAAACAGTGCTTCAAAATTCCATACTTATTAAGACTTTCAAGACTATAAACACATATAAACAGGGGAGAAAAAGTGGCCTCGAAAACCATCTGTAAATTAACTCGTTATCTCGAGAAAACCATCAAAAAAAAGTTTATACGTACCACGTCCGTTCTGGGCTTCCATACATGAGGAAACGGTCCCTGATCGATTTTCTCTCGATCAGCTGCACAGCTCATAATCTCAGGAAAACAAACTTAACCCGCCCCCTCGTACCAACCTAGGGCCTGCTGGCAGTGCAGGACGTGGAAGTCGTTGTGCATGCAGGCTGCCAGCAGCAGATGCTGGTGGGCCGGATGCCACTTGAGCCTCCACACCCCGCCCCCCAGAGGACTCTCGCTGAGGGGCTGCCGCATGTTCCTGCCGTCCCACAGCAGAACCTGCTCGTCATAGCTGCGAAAAAGTCCAGGATCACATGATACAAGGTGAGAACAGCCGCCCATATAAGGCCTTTCTCCACCGACAGGTACGCAGGAGGACGCTCACCTGCCTGTAGCCAGGATGTGTTCCCTGTGCGGGTTGCTATGGATACTGCACACGCCCATAGAGTGCCTGTAACAGAGAGAAGAGCTTCCATTTCAGTGCTGACGCTCGTGTTCTCGTCACCCGCATTCACCAAAATCAGCCTTTTATCAACTTAAGAACACATCCAGGATGATGTTTCATGTCCCAAACAGATGAGATCTGCTGACTCAGGTCAGATAGTGGAGCCCAGAGTCCAAACTGGACCCGGTGAAGCAGCTTTTAGCTGTTATGCTGCACACAACTGGAACAAACTACCAGCAGAACTGAAATCAGCCCCAACTGGAAGCACTTTTACATCCAGGTTAAAAACATTTCTCTTTCCGTGTGCTTATAGTTGAGTTCCTTTAAATCATTTTAAAGCATAATGCTATAAATCCTCTTAATTGTTTTATATTTTTCTTTTTTCCCCCTCTTCTTTGATTGCTTTTAACTGTGTGTTTTAATTTTTATTCTATTTTTTTTAATTCTCTGTAAATTGCTTGTTTTTATGCTGTTTTTTTATTTTTATAAATAATTTTTAAATTTTTAATTGACATTCAGAAACAAACATTCCCATCGGGTACATGTGCATAACATCTTGCATCTCTCGTCTGTCCTAAATGCCAGAGTGGTATTTTTGTTTTATGTCTAAACGCTGAAAATAGAACCGAAAAACACAAGATTATGTACAGAGTGGGGAGCGATCCTTTTTATACGGCATAGTTACTGATTTATAAAAATAAAATCAGGCCTATAGGTGACATAGTTGACCCAGTTTTCCCAATATGAGGCGAATTTCTCCAGTTTAAGATGAACAAATGCTGTTATTCTCTCCATTTTATACCGTTAAATCATTTTAAAGCATAATGCTATAAATCCTCTTAATTGTTTTATATTTTTCTTTTCCCCCCACTCTTCTTTGAGTGCTTTTAACTGTGTTTTAATTTTTTATTCTCTTTAAATTGCTTGTTTTTATGCTGCTTTATGCTGTTCTTTTAAATGCCTTGTCTTTATGTAAAGCACATTGAGTTGCCTGTGGTATGAAATGCACTGTATAAATAAAGATGCCTTACCTTTTACTGGTGAAAGCAGGACTGGAGGGACCGACTCTGAGATCCCAGCCTTTGAGCTTACAGTCATCGCCACCTGGGGTAGAAAACACATATCAAACGCTGATGATGTCACATGAGATCTTCTTCAGATTACATGCACATCTAAACAGATGGAGAGCTGTAAAAGGACCATAACTTTGTGCTTACTCCCCCCTAATGGTCAGAGACTGAGAACTGAGTGGCGTTACCAGAATAAATCAGCTGCGTGTCCCAGTAGGAGAAGGCTGCGATCCAGGCTTCAAAGTCGTGGGCTTTCCAGTGAGACAGAGCCATGAGAGCGCCTTCAGCCAGGGAAAGCACGCTGACACAGCCGGCAGAATCACTGCACACCACCCGCAGGTCACTGCTGCCCACAGGACGAGGAGATAATCATCATTATTTACATTAAGAATGATTTTTATTAGATTAAGAATGATTATTATTAGATTTATCAGCAGCTTATTGAGAGTCCCACACACCCCAATCTAAAATTCTCAGGTAAATCTTCTCCAATCGACTGCATTTCTTTGTTTGTTGTTGTTGTTGACTTGTATTTTATGTGGCTTCTTGCCATGTTTGTTTTAACCCTCGAAACTTAAAGGGACAGTTCGCCTCTTTTGACATGATATCAGCAGAATCATTTATTAGGCCCTCCAGAAAAACGCGATTTTGCGATCGCGGATTTTATTGCAAAAATCAGCAAAATACCGCTGATTATGCGGGGGTCAATATTTTTCAAAAAAGCCGCATATTCACCGCAATAATCACATTTTCCGCGCAAAATATGCGAAATATGCAGGACTCGCTGGATTTCACAATCTCCGCACTTTTCTGCATAAAGTTGGGAAGAGAAAAAAATGTCGAAAATTAACGAGAGACAAAATGAAAAAAGCTAATCGATCTCACCTACCGACGCACATTACTGCCAAAGACCGGGCATACCAGTACCCCGATGTCTTGCACGAAAGCGGGGGGAAACTATTCTGCACCCCGTGCAACTGTGTGTTGGAGCATAAAAGAAAATCGTCGGTGACGTGCCACTTTACCAGCGCAAAACATTTGAAAATGCTTTCTGCAGCAAAGGAAAGGAAAGCCAAAGCCAGACAGCTGACGTTCACCGAGGCATCAACCTCCAAAACCATTGAGGGCTACCAGAAACGAGGTGAGTAGCGTACAAGCTTGAAATTGGCCAAATAAAGAATAAATGAAACAGAATGAGACCGAGAAGTGTGTGTGTGTGTGTGTGTGTGTGTGTGTGTGTGTGTGTGTGTGTGTGTGTGTGTGTGTGTGTGTGTGTGTGTGTGTGTGTGTGTGCGTATGTATTGTGAAACTGCTCAAGTTGTTAAAATAAAAAAACCTCCTGTGAAGTAACTTGGTTCCAGTATGCTTGTTTATCATAGGAGGTCTTTAAAATGACTCTTTTCCATTCAGTAGCAGCATATTTTGCAACTTTTTGCATAATTCGCAAGTTTCCGCAACTTCACGGCATAAAATCATTAAAAAAAACCCGCATATTCAATCGCAAAATCCAGGATTTTAGCCCGCAAGATCAAGGATTTATGCCCGCGTTTTTCTGGAGGGTCTAATTTATGAACATTTTCTTACCCCCTGCTGCGTACTGTGAGCAGAGTTCCAGCCTCGTTTTGGTGTTGATGAAAGTAGTCCGGCTAGTTGGCTGGGGTTTAAAAAATAAAGCGTTTTGCTTCTCAGAACAATATGCGTTCAAAAGAGTAATACATTTGCATCACAAAATCGTTCTCCAGGAAAAAGTCAGACCTCACAGTCGCTTGGCACTATTTTCTCTCCCTTCACTGGAAAAAAATCAAAGTCTTACCAAGTATATTTGTCTCATTTCTAGTCAAAATATCTCATTACACTTAATATAAGACACAACTGCCTAACAAGTACCATTTCAGCCAGATATAGGGACTTGTTTGAAGACAATACATCTGGAATATCTTGAAAACAAATTGTTTTGAGTCACATATCATATGAAACAAGCTTTTTTGGACATTTGAAGAGGTTTTTAAGCTAATTTCAAGATCACTTTTAATTCAAAAGTCCTAAATATCACATCTTATTTCAAGAAATCTTGACAAGCCGATTTTCACTAGTTCCAGTGGCAGATTTTTTTTGCTTATTTCAAGCAAAAACGTCTCATATTTGCTGTTTTTCTTACTTATTTTTGGAGGGGCATTTTTTCCAGTGTTCGTATCACTGCGTGCTGCCGACAGCCGCGCCTGTTACAGTGTTTGCTGCTCGGTCTGCACTTCGGTCTGCACGGTTTACACAGCAGGCAGTGATACGAAGGGAGAGAAAATAGGGCCAAGCGATTGTGAGCTCTGACTTTTTCCTGGAGAACGATTTTGTGATGCAAATGTATTACTCTGTTGAACGCATATTGTTTTGAGAAGCAAAACGCTTTATTTTTTTAAACCCCAGCCAACTAGCCGGACTACCTTCGTCATGGGATGTCATGCATCTTCATGTCAAAAGAGGCGAACTATCCCTTTAATGTTTTAAGCTGCCGTCTTGGCCAGGCTTCCCTCGAGAAAGAGATAATTGCGTCTCAATGGGACTGACCTGGTTAAACACTGGCTGAATAACGTTTGACAGGTGCAGTTTTATGGATGAACACAGCTGTGGGTCTACCTGTCCATCCTGCCAGAGGACCAGTCCAACGACAGAGCCAGCCGCTCTGCTCCAACCTCCGAGCTGCACAGAGTCTGCAGACTGCGCCCGCCTTCCTGCTGGAGACACACATCCAGAAAACAAACTAATGAACATTCCTCCACTGTGATGCAGATTTAACTGCAAACTTTAACTGCTTTAGATATCAGAATCTACATCTGGAAGACCGATGATGGTCTTACTTTCTGCTGCAGAGGTGTGCATGCTTAGAAACCTGATGGGGATTTCTTTCTTCTCTAAGTTACCTTGCAATACTGGCAGTAGTTACAAAGACAGCTTGTGAAGTGTTCGGGTACAGCGACTCTTAGCTGCGGTCACAAGCAGCCGTGGTGGATCACAGTTCATGATACCGACCTTTAACACAGATCAGCATTTCTCCATGAGTCAGAAAGAAATGGGAAGGAAGCCACAAAAAGTCGGTGAAAGGAAAACACGACCTTTGGGGGGATTTGGAAAGACGAGTTGATGTTGACTGGGCAGCTTTTCCAAACTAATCCAGCGTCCCAGTTCGTTCCATTTCAACTTGGAGGTCTGAATTTTCATGGAAAAGACTGTTTCTGAGCACTTCTGTCGGGCTGTGACTCCTTAAACTGGTCACACAGAGTGCTGTGTAACCTGTAATCAGTGAACATTTTGCTGTGGTGTTTGTATGAGCATCAGCTAGCTAACAGCATCTAACCTGGTCATTGAACACACCATAGTGTAATCCCACTGGTTTTATGATTTGCAGCTGGAATTCAGTCAGTTCAGATATGAAATCGTTCACGAGTTAAATTCCACATTACCAGTACATAACTGCATCTCTGCATTCCTCAGGTTTATCAGCTGCACGTTCTTAATGTCAATCTCCCAGTATCGATTAAGTATTCCACTAGATTTCAATTCAGCAACTGGGGTGGCCAGTGAAGGACACTACCATCTGCATCCTCAGTAGAGTTGGAGTCATGGCTCCATTTTTTTTATTTTGCTGGTCTTAAACTGTTCAGGGTTGGTGAGCATGTGCTAGCAGCTTCAGATTTATGTTGAACCCAACATGTCCTGCTGTTACAGTCGCTCTGCCTCAAGTTCGGATGCGTTTCTGAGATGTGTTTTTGCTCACCGCAGTTGTTTAGAGTAAGTATAGTGTGCTAACATAGTGTTTCTGTGAGCTTAAATCCGTCTGGACAGTTTCCTCTAACCCCTCATCATGTGATGATGACTGTTCAGGGAGACCACACACACCTAAGCTGAGTGATTCCTCTGATGCCACATTTCTCACCTGACCCTCCGACAGTGTGTACAGCTGCAGCTCCCCAGTAGCAGCGGCCATTCCCAGAACTGGCTTTTCCGACACAGGCACGTGGCACCTGCAGCGAGAACATGCAAAGTGAACAAGGAGGAAGAAAAAAAAAGTGACAAAAGCTGCCTTAAAACCTGATTTCTTACCATTTCATGTCTAAAATCGCCGCTGTGTCCATGTGCTGCAGCTCAGTAAGAGGAGGCCCCATCGATGCCTCTTGCCGAAACTCAAAAAGGTACAAGCGACCGGTCCGGCTGGGGGTGGCATCCTCCTCCCCGCCCTGCAGTGGACAAGTGACATGTAAGAGACGTTGTAGGCTTGGAAAAGTAGACCCAAAAAAAATAAACCACAAATCTATCCAGCAGCACATACTAATGCAACATTTAGAAATACTCAAATACGATACACAGATTCCCTGATTCATCCACACACTGCATTTAGATGTATTCTGTGCTTACTTGTGTTTGCTCTGAGTTTATATTAACGCTGTATAAAACTACAAAAAGAACATTTCCACAAAACAATTAAAGAGTAAATTGTAGTAGATGGATATAAACAGATTAGAGAAGTGTAGGAATCTGTTCGTTCGGCGATAACAGGATGGATCATGTGTAATCTTACCCCTTTCTGTAGCTGATATGTCCCGCAAGCCAGGATGTCATGGCTCGATGCAACAGGACACCATTCAATGGTGTCAGCACTCAGCTCCGTGTCAAACACCTGTAGACTCCGAGTCCTCGACTTCCAAGCCATGACCACCTCGTCTGCATAACGTTACAGCACTGGTGCAATAAATATAAAAAAGAAAAAACACAACAGGAATTTGTTTAACCATATTACAAATCTAAAAACAATAATAAACTCATATGAGCATGGGCGTCGCACCCGTGGGGGGTCGGGGCTTCGACACCCCCACTTTTACAGCAAGATGATTTCACCTTTTTGAATTTTCAATGTCCAAATAAAGTTTTAACAAATCATAAAATGTGTTTTAAAGACTCTATACCCTCTTTAGAATAATTCCATCCAGATTTGAGCAGTGTAACTATTGTAGTTTCCATACAGGACCTAGTTTAGTGTGATCAAAATGCAGTAAAATGGCCCTGTTCTGCATTTTTACAAATCAGAAAAAGGTTTCACAAATCCCAAACAAGGTTTTAATGAATCTATAGCCTCTTTAGAATAATTCCATCCATATTTGAGCAGTGTAACTATTGTAGTTTCCATACAGGACCTAGTTTAGGGCGATCAAAATGCAAAAAATGCAGTAAAATGGCCCTTTATGCCTATCCATTTAATTTGCAAATCGGATGCCAACTTCAGCGTCGTGTCTATGGGCTTGATGGGGCGCTCATGTGCCACCACTGTAACACCTCCACATTTAAAATCACTGCTCCACCCCTGCATATGAGCCTGTTTGGTAGAACTCTAATGTGTGCTAGCTTAAGCTAACCTTCATTAAGCTAACTGAGCTAACAAACAGTTTGGTCACACACTAACGAGCTGAAATTTATTTCACAGTAATGCCACGCAACGTAGTCTGCGAAAACACTCTGCTTCACGAGATTTTGTAAAAGTATTTTTATTTAATGCTGATTACACCCCAAAGAACTAGTAAATGTCAACAAAACTCACATGTGTGCCAGCAGCCCTGACTTTATCGCTTTGCGTCTTTACGTCACGACCGGAGGTGGTGGTGCATTCAGGGATAAAAGAAAAAAATATTTATTCAAAGAAACAACTGGAATACTAAGTAAGCGGCATTCAGATAAAACGTGAATTCCAAACTAAATTAAATTCTTTCAAAGCACTTTCAGACATATATACACATATAAAAGATATATCTTAACATAAAGTGAATTTGTGGCTTTTGTATATAAAATAAACATAATTTTGCGTTTTGACGTAACAAAATCCTACGCTCCATAGTGGTCACGTGACTTGTGCCATATTTTTTTTTTTTTTTAGTTTAGTTGCTGCTGTTGTCCCCTGCATCGTGTGTGTCATCACAAGCTAGTAGTTACAAAAAAAAGACCAAAAAAAGATGGATTTTAACGTGAAGAAACTAGCCACCGGTGCCGGACTGTTTTTTACCAGAGCCGTTCAGGTAATTAAAGGCATCCTGACGCTTTCCTTTCACTTTACTACCCTGTTACGCTTTTGCTGCATCCGAATTTCCGCTAAAATATAACGCTACGTGTTTCCATATATATAAAAAAACATATAGAGTTTTGTGGATATTTAGCCTCGCCTTGGTTTTTATCGAGCCGACAGTTCATTTAAACACAAGGCTGCCAGAATACTGTCACCGGTGATGTTAGTTTAGCTGCTGGCCTTCCCTTTTTACGCACAGATAATTCAGTCCAGGGGCGATTTTAGGATCTGGTCTTTAGGGGGGCCCAGCCCCCAGTGCTCAGAGAGGCACATTATTTCTCACTAATTGAGGCGAACTAGTACATTTATAAATTTTGGAGCCGTATTAGTTTTGCTTTGAGTAGTGTTTTCAGGGTGGCCGCGGGTCCTTAAAAAGTCGTAAATCAATTTTCCTGAAAATAAGACCTTAAAAAGTATTAAATTGTCTTAAATTCAGATTGCATGGGTCTTAAATATTTGTGTATTTTTGTTTTTGCTCTAAAGGAACAGTATTTTTAAAAAAATATATATATTTACTTGATTTTATAAGCATTTGTTCATGGGACTTAAATGTTCTGAAAATATTGTAATAAATTTAATTTAGGACAGTGATGACATTTTTGTGATCTTTTTGCATGACACACATTTAGCCGATGTTCTTAAACTCAACCGTCATTTGTCATTTTACCATACTGTCAGTGTGTTTACTTGGAAATACTTGGTATTTCCATCGTACGTTTGGTCTTAAATTTCATTTAGAAGTGGTATTAAAAGGGTCTTAAAAAGTCTTAAATTGAACTTGTTTATACCTGTATACACCCTGGTTTTCCCCTACAACATTCAATTTTGACCTCTTCATTTCAAAAGGCTGGCTGACGCGTCCACATCTCGATGAGATGGTGGTCTGGGAACTAGGTGTGCATTTTCTCGTATTTGAGGCGTGGTTTACGAATGCCTAGAGCCGTTTATTGGGCGCTACGAATGTCTATCAAATGGCGTCTGGTTCTTCCCATGCTGCTTTGCGCGCAATTCATAGCCAATTGTATCACTTATACCAGATGACGTATGTAGAGCGACAGAAATTCGACGAGGAAGAAGGCAATGAAATCTTTCAACGCCAAACGTTGCTCTTTTTTAAAAGTAAACTTGCGTTCTAAGCTACTTAAAACACTTTCTAAGGCTGCATCGAACGGTAACGTTGTGTCCGCTGCCATGTTGGATTAACACTCTACAAGCTTCGGTGTCGGGCATAGACGTCGTCATCGTCTTGTGAAATCGCGCGCAAAGCAGCATGGGAATTCCCAGGCTAGTGAACCAGTACATTTATAAATTTTGGAGCCGTATTAGTTTTGTTTCGAGTAGTGTTTTCCCCTACAACATTCAATTTTGACCTCTTCATTTCAAAAGACTTGTGGCTCTACAGGGATAACAGAGAGCCTGAGACAAATATTGAAGATAACTCAACATTTATTTTGTGAGTAAAGAGTTAAAACAAAAACAAATGCTGGAAAATAAATAAAATGGTCACTAAAATAATGCATCCTTGAGCAAAAAAAAAAAAGTGTTTTTGCATAATATAATATTTTAAAAATGTGCTGAGCCAGGGGGTGCCGAGCTATCTCACGGTGGTGCCTTGGCACCACTAAAAATACCCTAGCCTCGCCCCTAATTCAGTCGTAAAGCGAGCACGTTTATATAGATATATTATATTTATATATTAGATGTATTAACTTTTATTCTTGTAGTTTAGTTTTGAGGTGACAGGGGAGATGGGACGGGACGGTTATGGACATGGAATCACATTGGTCCCGCAGACTTGTGTGTTTTTTTTTTTGTTTTAACTCAAAGATATTGAATTAAAACTCATGGAGGATCTGTGTTGCACCAGTAAGAGTGTGATGTCTGTGCGTCTCTGCCTCAGTTCACGGAGGAGAAGCTGGGCCAGGCGGAGAAGACCGAGTTGGACGCTCACTTTGAGAACCTGATGAGCCGCGCAGACTGCACCAAGCACTGGACGGAGAAAATCTTCAGACAGACTGAAGTCCTGCTGCAGCCCAACCCAAGTATGACACACAGTATAGCAGTAATTACAGATGGGAAAGAGGTTTTTTTTCTTCTCTAAGTAAGCTTCACAGATGCAAATGAAATGTGGTTAAAAACAGAAACTGCCACATCTGAGGGATGAAACCTAAGGATCGGGTTGGTTTGGATGGTTCCATAACTGCCCTAAATAAAGTGAGAGTGGGCTAATATACACTCACCGGCCACTTTATCAGGTACACCTGTTAACACAAACAGCTAATCAGCCAATCGCATGGCTGCAACTCAGTGCATTTAGGCGTGTAGAGGTGGTCAAGACCACCTGCTGAAGTCCAAACCGAGCATCAGAAAGTGTGAGCAACATCTGTGATTCTCAGCACAGATGTGCAGCCGCCACATCTGCAGCAGCTGCCTGATGCCGTCATGTCAACATGGAGCAAAACCTCTGAGGAATGTTGCCATTAAGGCAGTTAATGAAAGCAAAAGGGGGGTCCAACCTTTTACCAGCAGGGTGCAGCTAATAAAATGGCCGCTGAGTGTATTTGACCAATTATAACGAAGCTATAGCTACTTGATATTACCCCTGTAGGTGTTTAAAGTCGTCTTTTCTGGCCAAGAGCAACCAAAACATTGTTATTTATTACCCCAGTTCCAGAACAACACATTTATCTGTATATATATATATATATATATATATATATATATATACAGATAAATGTGTTGTTATATATATTATAAAAGTACAAACTCTTACATGTCAGGGTATATATAAAAAAAAAAAGAGATCTGATCCATCCCAGATCCTGAAAGGATTAAACTACAGCCTGAGATGAAAAACAACACATGACATGTTACTCTTTATTGTTATTTAGCTCAAACTGAGCCAGCTGTTTGGCCTGATAACATAGATTATCAGGCCCATACGGCGTGTGAATCTGGGTGGTGGAAGTTTGATCTACCAGCACGTTGCTTCAGCTCGTCTTGTTTTTTGGGGGATTTGCTAATACGCAACTTTGGTATCCTGAGGAGTTCATGGTGGACTCACTCAGTGGGGTCACATGGCACTGAAAGGATCGGATTATTGGCTAAATTACAATAAGAATGAGTTGAGCAAGGGTAATTCTCCTTGGATATCTGGCGGTGAATGAATGGGATCAGAGGCACAAAGCGTGCCATACCCCGGTATGATAGGTGGCGCTGTACCCATTCCAACTGTTGCTAATAGAGCCACTTCCTGTTGACCTCTTCACCACCAACAACAACAACAAACTCAGGCATTGGAGAAAGATGGACGGCGACAACAACAGGAATATCGTCTCCTTTGACTTCCGGGTCACGACCCCGGGAAAACATCTGGAGCATGCGCAGAACGCAAAGTCTGATTCACCACGTGCTTCAGCGTCTACAAGCAGGTTTAGAGTGACTTTCAACCCAGTTATCTCGGGGTCTGAATCCCATCCAATTCTTAGTCAGATTCTTACGCACTGCTTCTGCATTTCGGCTAATTCTTATATTCTTTTCGGTAACTGATAACATGTCATGTGTTGTTGTTCGTCCGAGGCTGCATTTTGCTTTTTTTATTCTCATTTTATTACGTCCTGATGCACGAAACCTCGACGGTTTACCATCTTATGGTTCCAGCTCCTGTAGTTTATGAAACGCATCTCAGTTATATAAGACGTTTGCCCCCATTTCTTCCGTTCAAACGTTGCTTTCATGTAAGATTCCTCCGTCCTTACTGGGGAGTAGTGAGCTGCTCTTCCTGCCACGAGTGTGTCAGCAGCCCAGATATGAAAGAACAAGTTTTTTTCCTGCAATGTGGAAGTTTGAAGGTCAACTAACCATCAGTGGTGTTACCAGCAGCCTTTTTATGTACAGCAAATTGTATTTTCTGCTATGTAAAAGCATTACAAAGCTGGGTTTGTTAGATACTCAGTGTGGGTCATTGCTTAGATCCATGTTTACCAGCTGCCAGCCTTCTTCTTGGCTGCATTCTGAGGACCCAGCGATGCACCTTTTTTAAATATTTAACCGTTCAAAGTCATGTCCAGAGTCATGAAAGGAAGTCTGAACGTAAAAGAAACATGCGGGACCAGTAATAACTCTGATGAAGTAGAAATCATGTTGTTCTCTGAACATAAGGCACCCTTTGGAAGTAAAACAGTGTGCATAATGCAGCTTTCACACATTAATTCATGTGCAGGAGCTCTAACGTGTTATTTCTTGACTCTCCATGCCACAGTTGATCACACTGGTGAGTATCCTGCCTCCCTACTTCACTGTTAGTGCCCTGCTGTAGAAACCTGTCATGCCTTTGAATTATCACCGCTGAGAAGTTGATTAACGGGGCTCCGAAGGGGCGCTGTAGTTCTCTGGTGTTGAGATCAAAGTTAGCTGCAGAATCCATATTTCATCCTCAGAGAGTCACAGCATCAGTGCAGCACTTATCTATTGTTTGGTTTTTTTGACCGGACAGCCAACTCTCATCGGCCCCGGGGTGTGTCTTATCTTTTTTTGTCTTCATCTTGGTGCAAAGCTGTAGCATATTTGAGCTTAAAAAGTTGTGTTTGTTATAGCCAGGCCATTAGAAGCCTGTGTTGTAGCAAAGTGAGAGGCTTGGCTCATATTTCATATTCCACTGCTGAGGGAAATCAGTGCAGCAAACAGAGAGTGAAAGCACCCACAGCAGGTCTGTCTTTGCCCTGCTGAATAAAGGGTCTAAAGGGACATTTTAAAAAATAGGTGGCAGAAGAGAAACTGTTCTCTTGGGCAATTCTAGGCTTTATGTGGAAGAAAGAATCATTTAAAAGCCTTGAAAGTTGATGGTAGTGGTTAAAGAAGTGGATAGCATTTGCCCGTATGCCGATATTCCAACGGATTTCTTTTTATTCTTGCTCATAAAAACAGGCCACACCCCCCCTGATAGAGTAATCTCTGAGCACGCCTGGGAATGGGCGGTTTCCTTGCCGAGCTTCTGGAGTTTTAAACATGAAGGCTGTGTTTGAAACCGCATACTACATACTCATCGATCAGGCAGTATGCAGAGCGTTTACCCACAATGCATTTCGCTCCTGCCCGAGCCGAAATCAGCCGGCCTGAAGCTGATTTCCCTTAAGCTCTAAACTCTGTAAACTTTAGCAACAGTTGAAATATTTTCAGGTGAGAAAGTAGTCGTTTAGATCCCCAACGTGTTGAAAACCTGACAAAATACCGGCTGTTTACAATTTTGTTCCCACGAATTCGGCGCTACTAAAGCTAGCTGCAGTGAGCAACGCACTTCCGGTTATTTTCACAAAATAAAATACCCGTTGCCTTTTATCATAGGGAAAGCCATTACCATACAATTGGTGCTTTTGTTTTGAAAACAGGAAGTGAACCTACCCTCGTTGTAGCTAGCTTGAAACTGCCGTTTTGACAGGAAATGACGATCGGCGACGTCACGTTACGTTGCATCTTGGGTAGTTTGAGTAGTAACCTCATGACGCATACCCAACATTTCGGAGAATCTAGTATGCATCCGGGAACTTAAAAAAATTTAAGGTAGTAGGAGTAGTAGGAGAAGTATGCGGTTTCGAACACAGCCGAAATTGTGGGTAATGTTGTTGTTTGAGGCCCAGTTTAACTCTACAGTGAAGATGCATTTTATTCTGTGATGTGATGAAGTGATAAACAGACAAATCTGACTCAAATAAAGGCCATATTTTTATTTTCTTTATTATAATCTGTCTCTTGACTCAGTCTTTGATATACTAAATCAAAACTGAGTCTTTTTTTAACCAGTAGTACAGAACCAGGTGTTCTATCTGTGCTGTAATGCAGTAACAGAGCTCTGAATATGGAGCGGTAGTTTTCTGGGAGCCGTGTAACGGATCAGAGCGAGCGATGAAACAGGAGCAGAAAGGATCCCTTCAGTCCCATTTCCACACTCATCCTGGCTTTTCATGCATTCCTCACTTCATCCTTTCTCATTGAAATACTGTCGCCGTTCCTCCCTTTCACTCTTCATGTAGTGATGTGTGTGTTTGTGGAGTGAATAAACCGATCTACCTTTGGTAAGGCTGCAGTTTTCCACAAGTACGTTCAGTCGGACCTGTTTCTGCATTGATAAATGTGGTGGACACGCCTTCTGCAAACCATCTAAGATGTCCTCCTGCTGGAAAAGAAACTAAAACTAAAGCTTTCTGGCCTTAAACATATCTGTGTTCTTAGAGGCCTTGTGGTGTACTTGTGGAAAATGTGTCTGCTGTGAGATTTCTATGCTTGACTTCTTCGTGTTATTTGACCTCGTAGACTGAGCCTTGGATGGTGTTTTGGTAAAGCTGTGTTATTTTCAGGATTGTAAGTGATGGCTAAGGCAGCTAATTTAATTTAAAGGGATAGTTCGCCTCTTTTGACATGAAGCTGTACGACATCCCATATCAGCAACATCATTTATGAACATCTTCTTACCCCCTGCTGCGTCCTGTGAGCCGAGTTCCAGCCTCGTTTTGGTGTTGATGAAGGTAGTCCGGCTAGTTGGCTGGGGTTTAAAAAATAAAGCGTTTTGCTTCTCAAAACAATATGCTTTCAAAAGAGTAATACATTTGCATCACAAAATCGTTCTCGAGGAAAAAGTCAGACCTCACAATCGCTTGGCCCTATTTTCTCTCCCTTCGTATCACTGCCTGCTGTGTAGACCGTGCAGACCGAGCAGCAAACACTGTAACAGGCGCGGCTGTCGGCAGGCGGCAGCAGGCAGTGATACGAAGGGAGAGAAAATAGGGCCAAGCGATTGTGAGGTCTGACTTTTTCCTGGAGAATGATTTTGTGATGCATAACATTGTCAAGGTGTGTTCCAAGATTATTGGACTTTCTGTTAGCCATCTGAACACTGTGTACGAGCAGCAGGCTAGCAGCCTGGCTCGTCGAATTCTCAAGGACCCGACTCATGCTCTGTTTCCGGCATTTGAGAAGCTGCCATCTGGTCGCAGGTTCCGCTGTCCGGCCTGTAAGACCCAAAGGAGGAGAGCAACCTTTGTTCCCAATGTGATTCTCCTCTTGAACTGTAAGAAGTCTGAGACAGTGACTCTAACTATAACTTAGATCTTCTGTACAATTCTGTAGTGCAATATCTGATGTGCAAACTACAATATCACATCGACACTTTAACCACACAATGTCACTTTCATTTTTTATTGTCACTGTAATTACATTGTCATTTTAATATAATCGACGCCTTATTTATTTATTTGCTAAATATTTTATTTTATTTTTATTTTTCATTATTTATTTTTTGTCACCCCCTTCTGTGTTTTATTTTCTTTATGATTCCATTTTCTTGTTCTTCTTTTAATGGACCGCTCTTCGCCCTTCTAATTGCCCTGCGGGGATAAATAAAGTTTTTTCTGATTCTGATTCAAATGTATTACTCTGTTGAACGCATATTGTTTTGAGAAGCAAAACGCTTTATTTTTTAAACCCCAGCCAACTAGCCGGGACTACTTTTGTCAACACCAAAACGAGGCTGGAACTCTGCTCACAGGACGCAGCAGGGGGTAAGAAGATGTTCATAAATGATGTTGCTAATATGGGATGTCATACAGCTTCATGTCAAAAGAGGCGAACTATCCCTTTAAGATGTTAAACCAAGGCTGTCAGGTGCACATCCTGTAGTACAGAAGTGATTCTGCTCTTATTTTAGTCATTTATTTTATTTAAACATGATAAAAAGTACATTCGATGTACTAATATTGTATTTTTTCCCTTTTTTTCTGAACCGTGGTCCACTAAAGGACCTGTGTAGTCCATAAATTAACCACGTAAGACAGTACGAGTGTGTAAATCCAAACGTCTGCGCAGTAAACTGTCCGTCTAAGTGTTCGGTACGGCGCCTGCCGTGGCTGTGTAGCTGCCTGCTGTCACTTTTGGGAATGAGTCAGACTTAAATGCAAAGAAAAACCTCCTGAACAACAACAATGACCCGATTTAGATGAAAACAAAGACACCACCCAAACCTCCTGGATGCCTGCCAGGTGTTTCAGGCGTGTTTATTCACTTCAGACATCATTTTCTGGAGATTCTGATGTTTGTCGGGAGCAGCTTGTTTATCCTGCAAGCTGTTTGTGTTATTTTGTCTCCTTCTGTCACTTCTTCTTCTTCTTCTTTTTTTTTTAATGTTGCAGTTGGATAAAGAAGCCTCTCACAGACTGGTTAAATAACTATTATAACTATATAAAATGATTGTGTTATCTGCATTTCCTTATGGTACAAGTCAGTTGGCCTCAATGAGCTTTAAATATTCAGCTCAAATTGCATTATTTTATAAGTTTTTCTGCTACATTTCTTCAATTCTTCTCGATTTAAAAAGAGGATTTTGCTCTTCTCTCAGTGTTCGGTGCCTGCAGGATAGCCTCCTCGTCGGTTCTGTCCACTGGGTCAGCTTAGTTCTGGTTGCACAGTACATGCTCCCGTCATTTATCACCAGTGATAACGGTTGTGCACCTTGAAAAGTTCTCAAACTTGAAGCTTTTTATTCACACAGCAATCCCACTGAAGTAAACTGAAGCCTAAGATTGACCGAGCTCTGAGCTGAGGGTGTAAACCACCTTATTGTTTCTCTGCTGCGTCACGATATGAACTCTTGACTTTGCCTGCAGGTGCCAGAATTGAGGAGTTTTTTTATGAAAAGTTGGACATGAAGGCACCGTCCAGAGTTACCAACGGAGAGCTGCTGGGTCACTATATGGAGGACGCAGCCAAGGAATTCGGTCCTGGAACTCCGTACGGTGAGTTGGGCTGTAGCGACACACTAATGATACGATACGATATTCAGCCAACGATTCGATACACTTACATCCAGGGCTGGGCAACGATTAAAATGTGTAATCTGATTAATCGCATGATTTCCCCGATTAATCGCATTTGTACACAAAATCCAAAAATTAATTCAAAAGTAGTGTATAGCTTATTTAGCATTTAGCTTTATTTTATTTTTTTTTTTATGATTCACTGTTTTTTATTTATGAACAAAATCCCAAGATGGGAAACAGGAGCATTACAAATCAATGATCAACACCCACCCACCCCACCCCAACCTTAGATACACATCACATGACCCATTAGGTCATAAGCGAAATAAAAGAAAAGAAAAAGTTAAGTTACAATTAACAGTAGTCAAGGCATGTATTTTTTACCTAATGCTATAATGACATCAAGTATCAAAATGTAGAAAGAGAAAAATAAAAAAAAAAAATTAAAAAAAAAAATCAAAATAAATTTAAAAAAACACACAAAAGAAAGCATGTGAGACATCTCATTGTGCATGATTCGCCAGCAAGTCTGTAACCCCCTCTGCAGTTCTTTCCCACATTTGTATTGTTGAAACTCTTGCCCCATGGATTCTTGCAGTAGAGAGTTCCATCATTATAACATCTTGAAAGTACAACAACCATTTTTTAACATGAAGCTTGTGTGGAGGGATCCACCTCTGAACAATTAGTTTTTTTGCTGCTGTTAGGCCTGCAAGCCACACTTTTAGCATTTAGCTTTATTTTAAATGTGCTGCCATATGAATGAAAGTGCCATAACATTTGTTGTGCAAACACACTTTTAACATCAGCATCTTTCTGTAGTTTTTATGTAGAAGCCTCGCTCCACTGTCTGTTTCCTTGAATGACTTGCTGCTATCAGTTGTGTGTTTTGCCTTTAAGTGATATTTTAGACTGGAACTACTACGCTGAGAAGACAATTCAACTTGGCAGAGTTTACAGATGACTTTGGTTCTGTCGACTCCGCCGTCTGGAAGAACTTTAAAATGAAAATGGCCGAGTAAAAGTTCCGTACCCTTCTCCATGTTTGGTGGATCCGCCGATTACTTTCTTTTCCGGTTCCACAGCAGACAGCAATAGACTTTTACAAAATAAAAGCCTGTGAGCAACAGACTTTTACAAAATGAAAGCCAAAAATAAAAACATGGTTTGAGTCCCGCATCGGATGGCCCTGTGCTGCGTGTCGTTCCCCCTCTCTCTGCCCCCTGCTTCCTGTCTCTCTGAACTTTCCTTTCCATTAAAGGCACAAAAGCCCAAAAAACAAACAAAAAAAAAACCTGTGTTAATGCGTGATAAAATATTTATCAGCATTAAATAAGTAACGCGAGAAATAACTCTAACCTAACGCAGGCTTTGTGTACAGACTGACCGGGATGTAACCAGATATAACCAGGAAAACCAGAGATAACCAGGAAAACCAGATATAA
This sequence comes from Odontesthes bonariensis, assembly GCF_027942865.1. Taxonomy (NCBI): domain Eukaryota; kingdom Metazoa; phylum Chordata; class Actinopteri; order Atheriniformes; family Atherinopsidae; genus Odontesthes; species Odontesthes bonariensis. The sequence continues at coordinate 4,143,447 of NC_134511.1, forward strand.
CCAGGAAAGCCAGAGATAACCAGAGAAAGCCAGAGATAACCAGGAAAACCAGAGATAACCAGAGAAAGACAGACAATACCAGAGATAACCAGAGATAATTAGAGATAACTAGAAAAACCAGAGATAACCAGGAAAGCCAGAGAAAACCAGATATAACCTGAGATAACTAGAGATAATCTCAGATGAACAGTCTCAGGATTAACCCTAGCTGCCCTGTGGGTTTCCTCTCACCATGCTGCTCCCCTTTTCTCTTTCATCGTGTTCCTCGGCCAGCTGAATTGGATCTGTTTCCCTCGGTGGATCGATGCTGCTTTAAATGAGGCCATCTGCACTCAGCATTATGCTGCGGGATCAGCGGGCCGAGCATCTGTACAGATGCCACTGGGGACATCCATTGCTCAGAAAACCAATGAGAGATTCCCACTTATGCAGGAGCCTGGCAGCCCTGGTGGTAGTTTGTCATCTAACGGGAGAGAGAATATGTCTGCTGGAGACAGTTATTAACATGTTTAAATGCCCAATAAGTGAAGGATTTAACACAACAACTTTAGCTTTTCTTTTCATTAAATGCTTCCTCCGTGAACACATTTAGGAACAGCTGTTTGGCCTGAGATGAAGACTTGTTGTGGACTGAAACCGATCCATTTCTCTCTTTAATGCCATTTGCAGTTGTAAAGGGTAAGTCCACACAAAAAGTATTCTTTCCGCTGGATCCTGTGGTACCGAGGAGCAGCTGTAGCTCTGAGATGCTTCATGAGACTCTTCTCTAACTGAGCGGCTTACTGTGGCCACAGACCTGGTCCTCAGAGTGTTAAAGCATGGATCCATGATCAGTAATCCATACAGCTAATGGACAATCAGTGCATCAAAGTGGCTTTTACCTGGGGTCGCAGTCAAAAGAGCTTTTTGCTTCACACCAGACACAGTTCCTTTGCAGCTCCAGAGCACAAAGGTGACACCTGCTGGACAAATCAGTGTCATGCATGCATGACCTGTGAACTGCTTTTAGCCCAATGTGAAGATGCAATGTTGGTTGGGTAGAGCAGCCAAAAATTTTACTCAAGTAAAAGTAAAAAGTAGTCATCCAAATAATTACTTGAGTAAGAGTAAAAAGGTGCTTGGTGAAAAAACTACTCAAGTACTGAGTAACTGTTGAGTAACGTCTGATTTATTTGTTAACACAAGCATTCAATCAGACAGACAAAAATACTAAATAATCATCTTTAGGCAAATTAGAGTTCATCCAATTGATAAAATGAACCAGGAAGTCATTCAAGGAAACAGACAGTGGAGCGAGGCTTCTACATAAAAACTACAGAAAGATGCTGATGTTAAAAGTGTGTTTGCACAACAAATGTTATGGCACTTTCATTCATATGGCAGCACATTTAAAATAAAACTAAATGCTTAAAAGTTATACACTACTTTTGAATTCATTTTTGGATTTTGCGTACAAATGCGATTAATCGCGATTAATCAGGGAAATCATGCGATTAATTAGATTAAACATTTTAATCGTTGCACAGCCCTGGTTTAAATACAGCCTCCTGGCTGTGTTACATGACGTGCTGGTCTTTCCGGTTAATTCACGTGTACAACAAACCTTTTATTCTGTGTTTTTATCGCAGCTTTCTCATGGCTGTGCCCTTTGAGTGACTCAAATCAAGAAGGATTTGGAATAAATGATGCAGCAGACCAATGAAAACGCTGCTGATCTTTAATATTTAACGAGCAGGTCACTGATCTGCGGGGCGTCTTTGTGGTCTTCTCGTTGCAGGGAGCACTTTGGTTAAGGTGGGGGAGTGTGAGAGGAGGTTAGGAGCGGCAGAGAGGGAGTTCATCCAGACGTCTGCCATCAGTTTCCTTGCACCCCTCAGGAACTTCCTGGAAGGAGATTGGCGGACCATTTCGGTGAGCGTGGAACAGCACGATCATTGCACTACAACCACATCCACATAGTTCCATCAAGCCTGGCTGATACACCCCCCATCCTAAAGTACATTATCAGATAAGTCTCTCCCAGCTTGTAGACCAGTGATACTTATTGTGATATTTATTTCCCAAAAGCCACATTGGCAGCAAAATCAAGGGAAGAGCCACTTTTACCACAACATGCTAAAATCCCCTTTTGCAAATATGCATTTCTACATATATTACATCCCACAAAAAAATGAAACAACACAGCCAATACACTTTCAATTCAGACCACATTTACCTTAATACTGGGATGAGCGGAAGCTGGCGTGCATGTGCTCGACTTTCTTCATGTTGTATTTGTAGTTTGTTGTTGTAATCATAGTGAGACATTCAGGATGAGCATGGTTTTTGTGCTGGTTTTTGCCCTTTTTTTAATTAAAAACCGATCCATTGTGCCTGCATCTCGCGGTACACCCGACGTTTGCCTGCTCGTCCCCTCTCTGGCGTCTTCATGCTGATTTTCCTTTGGTTTTTGTGCTGGTTTTTGCCCTTTTTTTAATTAAAAACCGGCTAAAGGAGCTAGCGTGCTCTGCAGTCAAGTGTGAGGTGGTTTAAGCGGGCTGCGTTGCCAGGTTTAACAGTGTGCCCTCTTTAGGAAACACCATTAAGCCTTAATTAATACTTAATAAAAATACTTAATACTGTGCAATATTGGCTGTATGTCATTTGAAAAGATGTATTGTTATTGTTACTATATTATAAACTACTATGCGAGTGCGAGCCGCCAATTAAAGCTTGAGGAGCCGCGCAATGAGTATGTCGGACAGATTGAACCAGTATTAAAGGGATAGTTCGCCTCTTTTGACATGAAGCTGTATGACATCCCATATCAGCAACATCATTTATGAACATCTTCTTACCCCCTGCTGCGTCCTGTGAGCAGAGTTCCAGCCTCGTTTTGGTGTTGATGAAGGTAGTCCGGCTAGTTGGCTGGGGTTTAAAAAATAAAGCGTTTTGCTTCTCAAAACAATATGCGTTCAACAGAGTAATACATTTGCATCACAAAATCGTTCTCCAGGAAAAAGTCAGACCTCACAATCGCTTGGCCCTATTTTCTCTCCCTTCGTATCACTGCCTGCTGTGTAGACCGTGCAGATCGAAGCGCAGACCGAGCAGCAAACACAGCAGCAGATGCGGCAGGCGGCAGCAGTCAGTGATACGAAGGGAGAGAAAATAGGGCCAAGCGATTGTGAGGTCTGACTTTTTCCTGGAGAACGATTTTGTGATGCAAATGTATTACTCTGTTGAACGCATATTGTTTTGAGAAGCAAAACGCTTTATTTTTTAAACCCCAGCCAACTAGCCGGACTACTTTCGTCAACACCAAAACGAGGCTGGAACTCTGCTCACAGGACGCAGCAGGGGGTAAGAAGATGTTCATAAATGATGTTGCTGATATGGGATGTCCTACAGCTTCATGTCAAAAGAGGCGAACTGTCCCTTTAACTGCCCTCAGCTTACTGTACACACACAAATATAACATAAATGATACACACAGTACTGCACATTCATACTGTGAGAAATATGTCGACTATGACTTTTGCAGCCAGATGTTCCCGTCTCCACGTTATTTCCAGCCGGTTCCTTTCAGATTCGGCTCATTTTGCAGCTGATTCCCAGCAGAAGGAGCTGATATTTAAACACCAAACATATTCAAACATATTCAAGTTTTCCCAATTCACTCCAGGCTTTAGGGATAGTTGAAAGGGATTCGTGACGCTTTAGAGTTTCCAGCTGCGAAGAAGGGGGCTTTGTAATACTTTGTAAATGCATTAAAATAATTAGACAGACAGTATGGAGCTCCACCTTCAGTTAAATGCTGCTCTGGAAGCTCAAAGTTTACACTTTATTACCTTTTGATAGCTTTTTTGTTCCACATCCAAGATGGCGTTTGTGCCAGTGATGTTGCAATATGTCAAAATGATGAATTACATTTCCCTCTGACCTGTTGCAGGACAAATTGCACAAGTCAAATAGTGTGATTAAAAAAAAAATTTAAAATCCAATGTTGACGTGAGAGAGGAAAGGTTGAGGCTGTCTCCACCAACACGAAGGGGTTTCAGGTTGCTTTGTGCATCCAGGAATTAGTTGTGTAATGCATGTCTGCTCACAGGCGAAATGAATTACTGCGTCACTCAAATTCACATCACGCATTTCATCCTCCTCCGCTCTTATAACTCATTCTAAGGAGACTCGTGCGGTCTCACAAATCACAAGCGGTCGTAAATCAACCAGTGAGGCAATTATAAGTAAACACAGCCAGTTCAGATTCAGACTCCCTTTGGGAGGTTCCAGCAGTGAAATTAAAAGTAGTATAAAAATGATACACATGCAAGATAATAATAATAATAATAATAATAATAATAATAATAATAATATTAAGAAATAAAATAAAGTAGGGCTGGACAACGATTAATATTTTTAATCTAATTAATCACATGATTTCCCTGATTAATTGCGATTAATCGCATTTGTACGCAAAATCCCAAAAATGAATTCAAAAGTAGTGTATAGCTTTTAGCATTTAGTTTTATTTTAAATGTGCTGCCATATGAATGAAAGTGCCATAACATTTGTTGTGCAAACACACTTTTAACATCAGCATCTTTCTGTAGTTTTTGCAGCAGACAACAACAGACTTTTACAAAATAAAAGCCCGTGAGCAACAGACTTTTACAATAATAAAAGCCCATGAGCAACAGACTTTTACAAAATAAAAGCCTGTGAGCAACAGACTTTTACAAAATAAAAGCATGTGAGCAACAGACTTTTACAATAATAAAAGCCTCTGAGCAACAGACTTTTACAAAATAAAAGCCTGTGAGCAACAGACTTTTACAATAATAAAAGCCTGTGAGCAACAGACTTTTACAAAATAAAAGCCTGTGAGCGACAGACTTTTACAAAATAAAAGCCTGTGAGCGACAGACTTTTACAAAATAAAAACCTGTGAGCGACAGACTTTTACAAAATAAAAGCCTGTGAGCGACAGACTTTTACAAAATAAAAACCTGTGAGCGACAGACTTTTACAAAATAAAAACCTGTGAGCGACAGACTTTTACAAAATAAAAACCTGTGAGCGACAGACTTTTACAAAATAAAAGCCTGTGAGCGACAGACTTTTACAAAATAAAAACCTGTGAGCGACAGACTTTTACAAAATAAAAGCCTGTGAGCGACAGACTTTTACTAAATAAAAACCTGTGAGCGACAGACTTTTACAAAATAAAAGCCTGTGAGCAACAGACTTTTACAAAATAAAAGCATGAGAGCAACAGACTTTTACAATAATAAAAGCCCGTGAGCAACAGACTTTTACAAAATAAAAGCCTGTGAGCAACAGACTTTTACAAAATAAAAGCATGTGAGCAACAGACTTTTACAATAATAAAAGCCTCTGAGCAACAGACTTTTACAAAATAAAAGCCTGTGAGCGACAGACTTTTACAAAATAAAAGCCTGTGAGCGACAGACTTTTACAAAATAAAAGCCTGTGAGCGACAGACTTTTACAAAATAAAAGCCTGTGAGCGACAGACTTTTATAAAATAAAAGCCTGTGAGCGACAGTCTTTTACAAAATAAAAGCCTGTGAGCGACAGACTTTTACAATAATAAAATGAATAATAAAACTGCGTTAATGCGCGATAAAATATTTAGCGGCGTTAAATAATTAGCAAGTTAACGCGATAATAACGAGTTAACTCAGCCTAAAATAGCCCTAATATAAAGAAATCCTCGTGCTCCTTTCTATCCAGCCCGCCTGATCAGTTTTTCCAGCCTGGATGTGTCCTTCATGGATATTCTGTGTACAAGATGCATCGAAACGTTTATGCATTTTAAGCTAATCGCATCCCTGAACCAAGAACAGACGTTAAAAATCAGCTAAACTCTCTCCAGCTCTCAGAATCAGAGTCTGTGTGACTCTATTTTTGTGTACGACCTTATCTGCTGTTGCTCACTGCTAAGCTGACCCAATATTTCCCCGTATAGAAAGAACGGCGTCTCCTGGAGAATCTCCGACTGGACCTGGATGCCTGTAAGACGCGCCTGAAGAAGGCAAAGGCGGCTGAGGCCAAGGCTGCGGTGAGTCATCCAGCATGCATCCCTTTGCTTCTTCCCGCAATCATTCTAATGAATAAGCTTTGATGTTTGTCAGTAACTGTGACTAACTCTCTGTGTGTTCACCAACCTCTGCAGTGCGAGGGTGAAGTGAGTATTACAAACTGTCTCGAAGACTTCCTGGATACTTGTTTGTTTTTTTTTCAGTCTGGCTGACTTTGATAACTTTTTACCGAGTTATTGTTTCACGATTTGATGGCGAGATCTTAAAAATCTTTTCCAAAAGCAAAGCAAAGGACTGAAAAAATATCCAATAGTCCAAGCTGACCTGCATCATATCAGGCTGTGACTATGGATAGACGCTGCTGATACGCCTGGTCTTTATTTGGTTGTGACCATTCATTCATTCTTTTATTTGTCTCTGATCATCGGAAAGGTGTAATAACTCTTTGAATGACTTGTTTATTGCACAGAAAAAGCATCTGTTTTTGAGATTTAGCTTCAGCAACGTCTGTGACTGTAATTTAACTATTTATGGAGATAAGTGTTGAACGGGCTGAACATTTGACATCTGTACCATGAAGGCATTTACTGCCATTACTGCCTGATGGAAGCATACTGCTCACAGACTGCTGTTCTCAGTAAAACTTGACTTATAGAGCTCACAAAAGTACGGAAGCCCAGAGCGGACGTGGTACGTATAAACTTTTTTTTTTTATGGTTTTCTCGAGATAACGAGTTAATTTACCAATGGTTTTGGAGGCCACTTTTTCTCCACAGTCCGCCCCTGTTTATATGTGTTTATATGTATTTCTGGCAAAGGTTTTTACCCATTTTTACCCCCCTTTCATTGAAAACTGAATTAATTATCTTGTTATCACGAGAAAACGGAGGAAAATTATCTCGTTATCACGGGAAAACGGATGGAATAAAATGTATGTACCTATGGCCGTTTAGGGCTTCCGTACAAAAGGGCTGATACACAGGGGTGCACATAACTTTTTTTATGCTCTCGCCTGCTCTCCTGACTGCCCTCTTCACCATCTTCCTCCCTTTCAAACATGGTCAATGACGATGTAGCCCCCCCACTTCTCTCCCTTTTGATTGAGTCTGCGATTAGCTGTTAGCATCCACAAGTGAAAAGCTAGCTTTGGGTGAAAAGTCTCCGTTGTCACCTTAGACGGTTTGATGGACATCAAGGATGAGAGGAACATTTGAAAGTCCTAAAACCAGAGACAAATGTGATGTTTTTTTTGTTTTTATTAAACACATCTTTATTGCTTTTTCAAATTAAACACGAAAAGCTTTGTACAGAAGCATGAAAGCGCCCTTATATTACAAAGAACGTGGTGAACAAGCAAACAAACAACCATACAGCAGCAAAAACCCACACAGTGAAAGAAAAAACAAACAAACAAAACAGGAAAACCTGAAAAAATCTATTCAAAACAGATTAATATTAAGTACAGACAAGGACCAAAACAAAAAGAAACCATACAACGACATTAAAAGCTCAAATTTGTTCATCAGTTAAAGGGATAAACAGATATCCAGGTGTTACTATGATGTTTAGTTGGCTTCATAACTCAAGTGTGGCTCCCTCTGGGAATGCCAGACCAGATAAGTCCATAGAGTCTGTGCACTCTCCATACCAATATAATCTAAAAATGGATTCCAAGTTTTATAAAATAAGAGGTTTGTCCTTAAGCCAGCAGATCGTTGCTTCTAAGGGAATAAGTTCCCTTATACAACCACTGTGAAAGCTGAGGAGGTTTAGGACCTTTCTCCAGAAATCTTTGATAAAGGGGCAGTACAGATGCAATGATAGTATGATCCCTCTGAGATCTTTTATTAGCATTTATTACAGTATTTGGAAAGTGTGGGGTTAAATTAGTTCCTTCACTGGAAAAATTCTAAATCTTACCAAGTATATTTGTCTCATTGACTATCTCATTACACTTAATATAAGACACAACTGCCTAACAAGTACTATTTCAGCCAGATATAGGGACTTGTTTGAAGACGATACATCTGGAATATCTTAAGTGAAAAAGTCTTGAAAACAAATTGTTTTGAGTCATATTTCACATGAAACAAGCTTTTTTTCCATTTGAAGAGGTTTTTAAGCTAATTTCAAGATCACTTTTAACTCAAAAGTCCTAAATATCACATTTTATTTCAAGAAATCTTGACAAGCCAATTTTCACTAGTTCCATTGGCAGATTTTTTTTGCTTATTTCAAGCAAAAACGTCTTTTATTTGTTGTTTTTTTACTTATTTTTGGAGGGGCATTTTTCTGAGTGTTAGCACTGGTGTAATCTGGAGTCTGTGGGTAATTTTGAATTGAAATTCCTTAGCTTTGTTTGTGGACAAACAACCTGAGATCACCCCACTCACCATCTGAGATTGTTACCCCCAAGATCAGCCTCCCAGAGCAGGTTAAGATGCCCCATGTGATGTTAAGCTAACGTTAGCTCAATTCACTGTAGAATAATTTAAGCTAACCTATTTTTCTAGTCGGTTTAACCTTGCTACCTCGCTAACTCTTAACTACTGACTTTTAACATTGACACATTTGTCTTACTGGCTGTTTTACCAGTGATGCATGAACATCCAACTTTGCCCACAAAGGAACATTAACTGTGTGGAATGATTGGTTGCATTTTAACCCACAAGCTTTTATTTTGACCACGCATGTGCACCTTTACGCACCAGTTATGTGCATCCCTGCTTCTGCCTTTGTTTGTCACAAAGTTTAGCCAACAGGTGGCAGTGCAGCCCCAAGGTTTCGCTTTAAAATAAAACAGACTTTTGACATGAAGATGAATGAGAAAATCAGTTTGCAGTGTTTTCATCTCCCACTCACCCTCCCCACTTTGTAATGGTCTCAGTAGAAATGTCCCTCTTTGTCTTTGTCCTCTTTCTGGGGTTTATTTTCATTTCACTGCTTTTCTCTGAACTTCAGTTTTCAATGTGATGATTTAAAAAATAATAATAATGTGGGAGACATTATTATTATTATTATTATTATGTGGGAAAAGCAGTCCGTTTATGAAAAAGAAAGTAGATTTTCTTTCTGATCATTGAGGTATCAGGACATAATTACAAACAGGCTCATCAGGTCCTAAAATGAGCTAAACTACACCATCAGATGAAGAAAAGCACGTCACATTTTGCACTGTGTCATCATTTGTTTTAGTAAAAACTTTGTCACAATGCAGAAGCTGCATGTGAAAGACGAAGTTTACACGCTTTCTGCTGATTAAACGCGCTGGATCAGTCGATCGAGAGGAACTCTATAAAAGCTGAAGTTTGCTGCTCTGAAGCGTTTAGTGTTCATTGTGTGTTATAAAGACCATTTTCAAACACATTGGAGTCAGTTGTTATGTAAAGCACACAGAGGTGGGTAGAGTGGCCAAAAATTGTACTCAAGTAAAAGTACTGTTACTTCAGAATAATATGACTCAAGTAAAAGTAAAAAGTATTCATCCAAATAATTACTTGAGTAAGAGTAAAAAAGTGCTTGGTGAAAAAAACTACTCAAGTACTGAGTAAATGTTGAGTAACGTCTGATTTATTTGTTAACACAAGCATTCAATCAGACAGACAAAAATACTAAATAATCATCTTTAGGCAAATTAGAGTTCATCCAATTGATAAAATAAATTAAAATTAATTAATTAATTACAAAATAGCTTAAATTAAAATAATCCAGGTAAATTCAAGAACTTCAATAAAAAATAAAAGAGACTTAGGAAATGTTTAAAACATATGTAACCCATATGTAACCTAAAAAACAAACATTCACCTATCCATGGGGGGAAAAACGAGTTTATGAAACTTAGCGCTACATGTTTCCTCAAGTTAGATGTTGAGTTTCTGCTGAAATGTGCGTTTGTTTTGGTTGACACAGAAGACACATAATGTAGCTGCTGTTTCTCACTCTTTGTAAGGTAAACATGCTTTCAGTATGAGGCCTCGTCTGCTTCTTCATTTCCCACCGTTGGTTCTGACATTTTTCATCTGTTTCTTTCTTTGTTTGCTACGACTGCTAATGCTAAAGCTAACCCGTCCCGCCGCTGAGATTGAGTATGGTCACGTGACCAGACTGCACGGCTGCGTCTGATTGGTGGAACACAGTCAGGTGGTAGAGCCTTTGGTGGAAGTCTCTCTCTCTGTCAGAATAAAACATTAAAATGAGGCGTACGCGGGGGGATAAAAATAATGAGGCGTAGAATACCAAAGAGGTAAGAAGAAAAGTAACCAGCTCATTGTAGCCTAATGTAGCGGAGTAAGAGGACAGTTTCTGCTGCACACATCTACTCAAGGAAAAGTAAAAAGTATAGAGATTTAAAACTACTCCTAGAAGTATAATGTTTTCAAAAACTTACTCAAGTAAATGTAACTTGTTACTACCCACCTCTGCCCCAAGGTCACGCCAAGGTCAGCCTGTGCAATACTGAGATAAATGTGAAAAATTAATCCAGACCTGCATCTCAGACTCTTCAGGCCTCAGTTAGCTTGTTAAATGTTAAAGTTTTTGACCGTACAATTAAAAAGAAAATACAGAATAATATGCATAAACACCTCCGACCCACTTTGGAAAGCCAATATCGATTGTTTTTTTTTGTTTGTTTTTTTTTTTTACTTCGCTTCCACTTTGTTGCCACGGAAACATTTGAATATAAAAACAAAAATTAAATAGTTTTAAAGCATTTCAGGCCGTTCTCACATTACCTTTGAATGAACGGAAATTCTTCATGCAGATCTATCGAGAAGTTTTTATTCCAACCTCTCACATAACACCAGTGTTGGTCAAGTTACTTTTAAAAAGTAATTAGTTATAGTTACTAGTTACTGCTCCCAAAAAGTAATTGAGTTAGTAACTCAGTTACCACATTGTAAAAGTAATTAGTTACTCAGCAAAGTAACTGTGGCGTTATTTTTTGTGTTCTATAACGCTGTTATGTTCTATAACATCTTTAATATCAAATATGTTTATATTAACTGAATGAATTCATTCAAGGTAAACACAAGAAACTTGTGCTAAAGGAAAAAAAAAAAAAAATGGACCAGACTCAGTGAATATTTCCCTATACTCCCTATATACAGTAGAAGATATAAAAACACTAAATACAGTCATTTAGAAGTATAGTAGTATTTATTTGAACTCAATAGATTGCAGCCTGCCATATGATGCATAGAAATAAATTAATAAATAAATTCTGACCCGAAAAATCGAGTGTTTGTTTTCGAGTGGCTCCGTCTCCTTCGCTGGGGCTCACGCTAGCTGCATTTGGGCTTGGGGTTGGGTTAGCTAGCTGCATTTGGGCTTGGGGTTGGGTTAGCTAGCTGCATTTGGGCCTGGGGTTGGGTTAGCTAGCTGCATTTGGGCTTGGGGTTGGGTTAGCTAGCTGCATTTGGGCCTGGGGTTAGGTTAGCTAGCTGCATTTGGGCTTGGGGTTGGGTTAGCTAGCTGCATTTGGGCCTGGGGTTGGGTTAGCTAGCTGCATTTGGGCCTGGGGTTGGGTTAGCTAGCTGCATTTGGGCTTGGGGTTGGGTTAGCTAGCTACATTTGGGCTTGGGGTTGGGTTAGCTAGCTGCATTTGGGCTTGGGTTAGCTAGCTGCATTTGGGCTTGGTGTAAGGTGCTTCATTAGATCTGAGTTACTTGAGGCAGACGTGGATAAAGTTTTTTCCCCAGGGCATAGCGTGCATGTTACATACACATTCTTGCCATTTATCTCCACGGATGAGAAGTAGTGCCAGTAATTCCAGTTAAAGAACGCTACCTTTGAACTTCCCTGGCTCGTCGCTATTGTTGCTGTCTTGTGTGTGTTTAGCGCGTGCAGTGAGACAGCGTGAGCAGGGCATGATCCGCCCACACAGCCAATCATCATCGCACATCAGTGGCGGTTCTAGGATTTTTCTGAAACAGGGGCCACCATGGGGCCAAATGTAACCCTCAGGGGCCAACAGTGTCACCACCATCTGATATCCAGTGATGACGCTGCTTAAATAAACATCAATTGGCGATAAGGCAATACACACTTTATCCAGCAGGCGGTGAGAAAACATCATAGTCTTACTAAATTAATTTACCAATCATAGCCTCATGGTAAATAGGCTACCAACCTGATTTGGATATTTTGTTTAGTGTATTGCATACTGTAATACATCATACCTACATATTGCAATTTTTTTTAAACTTACTCTTCTACAGTATACTGACAGTAAAGAACATCTACGTCTAGTCTACTATCCAAAAACAAAAAGGAATAATTCAGTATCCCTTTTGAAACTGAAATAAAAAAATCATGAATCAGTAATGTTTGTAATAATTATTTTTTTTAATTCAGTGTGCATTAAGGGCACATAAAAAACATAAAACATAAAACATAACAGCTTTTAACTGTATATACAACACCATATTCAATCTCATTCTCTCTCCCTCCCTCCTCCTCCCCCCCCCCCCCCCCCCCCCCCCCACACACACACACACACACACACACACACACCTTACTATATTTGTGAGCACCTTCCATTGACTCCAATGCATTTTACTAGCATTCAAAATTAGTGAATGCTGAACTGTGCCCTGACCAAAACAATCCCTAACCCTAACCTATCAGTAAACAAATGTTTTTGCACTTTTAGTACTTTCATCAACAACAAAACATATTTATAGCAGCTTTTCCTTCTTAGGTTTGTTTATAGTCGCTAGTCTTAACAAGGTAGCAAAAACCATGTATACAACTGATCAATTCCCTTTCTTTTCATGCTGTCTGCTGCTATCTCTGCCAAAATCTTAATATTACACAAAACACAAAATCACATATGTTAAGCGTTGAACAAGCAGGTCAAAGCTATTGCTATCCTACCAACAAAATAGCAACTTATGACACAAGTGCAGTGGATTACAAGTTTAGAAGCTAACCGTTTTATGTAGTCACAGTTTAATTTAATATAAACCTAAACTTAACAACAAACAAGAAGATGTGACTCACCAAATAACAAAGTCACCTTCTTAAGCTTCCAGCTCGAATTCAAGTAATTAATATGCCATGCACACTAAAACATGAACACTGAAGTAAAGTGCACCATTTGAGATTTAGTACTTTTCTTCTTCTATTCAGTTGTATTGACACAACCAGCGCACTGCCACCCTCAGTTTGGGGGTGGAACTGCAGCAGTGATCATTTAATTCTCCACTTGTTTTTCTCGCCAGGTGATTGACAGGACAGGGGCACTTCAGGGGCCAATCAAATTAGAGGCGGGGCCTCGGCCCCTCTGGCCCCGCCTCTAGATCCGCCCGTGTCGCACATGCAACGGTGTCATCATCCCCACCCCTGCTCTCTCCAGGCAGCATGCAGCTGATGTGTAGCCGAAAGCCTACAACCAAATTGTAGTAACGCGCCACTTTATATTCTCAGTAACGATAACGGCGTTGTAACGATGGGGAAAGTAATTAATTAGATTACTCCGTTACTGGAAAAATAACGCCGTTAGTAACGCCGTTATACTTAAACGCCGTTACTCCCAACACTGCATAACACCGATCATTTGTATTAAAGATGAATAGAAAAATAATCCTCTCAGCAGCAGACTATCAAGCCTGTTAAACCGACTCACTGACTCACTGACCTTTCAGGGCTTACATCTCCCAAACAACACATTTTATGCCCAGCAGCATTATTTATTATTGATAAATCATTAAAGTCTGGGGCAAAGTCTGTGCCGCACAACCAGGACACAGAAGGTAAATATCGGCCACAGTTTGATGTTGTGGTATTTGCAGATTGGCTGAATATTAGGAGACATTACAGATCTTAGTAGCTGCATCCCAAGCATAAATGAATACTTCATGCTTAATGAAATGAAGCAACGTTGCACTAAAAAACAATTACTTCAAGTTATTGCCGGTAAAAGTGTCGAATTATTTGTTTTTTTCTTGGTTTTTCACAGACTTCTGCTGCGTTTGGGGCTCAGTGTTTTTAAGTGATGACACAGTGTGATATGTCACCCTAAATTTGATGACCGGGGAGGATTTTTTTTGTTTTTTTCCACTGTCCTGATATGTAAGACATTCCGCTTTAAAGGAGGGTGAACTTTCTTTTTCACAGGACGGCGTGCACGTTTGCATGTGCATGATTGACTCACAGCATATCGACCTCAAACTAATAATATCCCAGCAACACTTTCCAGGGAGTCGGTCCAGTCTGTAAAAGGCGGATTACTCATCAGTTTCACTGGAGCGGTTGTTTACATCCGGTTGTGTTGCATCACCTCCGTGCACCCGGCTTTATGACTGAAGGCACACCTTGGATGAAGGAATGCTGGCCGATAGCTGTCACCACTCCTATCTTTACGACTGATATGGATGACACATTTCCGTCTTTGGGTTTAAAACCAAATTACGCAACTTCTGTTTTCTAAATGCCCGTATTTGAAGGCTTGCCTTTGAACTGGAGGAATATACAGTGATTTAATACTGATGTGTAACAATTTATGTGGTAATTAGGGCTGGGCAACGATTAAAATTGTTAATCTAATTAATCGCATGATTTCCCCGATTAATCGCGATTAATCGCATTTGTACGCAAAATCCAAAAGTAGCATATAGCTTTTAGCATTCAGTTTTATTTTAAATGTGCTGCCATATGAATGAAAGTGCCATAACATTTGTTGTGCAAACACACTTTTAACATCAGCATCTTTCTGTAGTTTTTATGTAGAAGCCTCGCTCCACTGTCTGTTTCCTTGAATGACTTGCTGCTATCAGTTGTGTGTTTTGCCTTTAAGTGATATTTTAGACTGGAACTACTACGCTGAGAAGACAATTCAACTTGGCAGTGTTTACAGATGACTTTGGTTCTGTCGACTCCGCCGTCTGGAAGAACTTTAAAATGAAAATGGCCGAGTAAAAGTTCCGTACCCTTCTCCATGTTTGGTGGATCCGCCGATTACTTTCTTTTCCGGTTCCGCAGCAGACAGCAACAGACTTTTACAAAATAAAAGCCTGTGAGCAACAGACTTTTACAATAATAAATAATTAAACTGCTTTAATGCGCGATAAAATATTTATCGGCGTTAAATAATCAACGAGTTAACGCGATTAAAAACGAGTTAACTCGCCCAGCCCTAGTTAAAACACATTTCCGTCTTTGGGTTTAAAACCAAATTACGCAACTTCTATTCTCTAAATCCCCGTATTTGAAGACTTGCCTTTGAATTGGAGGAATATACAATGATTTAATACTGATGTGTAACAATTTATGTGGTAATATATATTTTGAATTCCAAATTATTGGCCACTAATATTACGAATTAGCAGAATGACAGAGAATCTGTGGTGTGGATGTGAGTGTAGCTCAGACAGATGATGTTTGATTCATCTGATGAAAGCTTGTGTTGTTCTGTCTGCTTTTCTTGACACATTGTGTTGGCTTGAGCAAGTTTCCATGTATATATGTAACATATATTGAGCACACAGCATTGCAAAAGGTAGAATAACTGGATCGTCTCTGTAGGTGGCTCCAGATTTTCAGGAAACCAGACCTCGCAACTACGTGCTGTCTGCCAGCGCCTCTGCGGTAAGGAAAATATTCAGTTTTCCAACACAACGGTGAAATAAAAGCTGTTGAACTTCTTTCTAAGCATAGATCACTCAAACTTTGTGCTACTTAATCCCATGTTTCTAAAATGATAGATCTGTGGTTATATTAGATTATAGAAAAATGTGAAATGATCCTTTAATTGGGGTTGGTCCATTGTACATTTTATCATAGCGCACACGGGAAGCTGTCCTTTATTATTTTGAAGCAGGTGTGTCTACTTGAAGAGGAAAGTATTTATGACCTGACTGCACACCTCTGTCTGGTTCCAAATGTGATGAAATGTTTATTGAAGAGTTTATTATGCTAAAGGAAGGAGAGTCACCTTCACTTTTAACGACTGGATTCCATTCTGTACTCTGTTCAGAACTATTTTGTGTGCAGGAAATATGTTTTATATATATATGAATATATTATTATTACTGCTAAATAAAATGCTAAAGATTGATAATAACTGGGGCTGGGCAACGATTAAAATGTAATCTAATTAATCACATGATTTCCCTGATTAATCACGATTAATCGCATTATTTACCTGATTAATCACGATTAATCGCATTATTTACCTGATTAATCGCGATTAATCGCATTTGTACGCAAAATCCAAAAATGAATTCAAAAGTAGTGTATAGCTTTTAGCATTTAGTTTTATTTTAAATGTGCTGCCATATGAATGAAAGTGCCATAACATTTGTTGGCCAAACACACTTTTAACATCAGCATCTTTCTGTAGTTTTTATGTAGAAGCCTCGCTCCACTGTCTGTTTCCTTGAATGATTTGCTGCTATCAGTTGTGTGTTTTGCCTTTAAGTGATATTTTAGACTGGAACTACTACGCTGAGAACACAATTCAACTTGGCTGTAAATGCAGGAATTTTTTTTAAATTTATTTTGAAATACATGCTTTTATGTTGAAACAAGTAAAACAGGAAGTAGCGCCGGTTAGCTCCGTTAGCTTCACACAGAGACCGAGGAGCACCTGTAACGGTGATGTTACCCGCTAGTTTATCTTTATTTTATTACTCAATGCTGCGACTTTTACAATAATAAAACCTGCATTAATGCGCGATAAAATATTTATCGGCGTTAAATAATTAACAATTTAACGCGATAATAACGAGTTAACTCGCCAGGCCCTAATCATAACTACAGGCTACAAAGAGGTGCATCACTGTCCTCCAACATTCGACAGCCAAACCCAAGCAGGTGCGCCGAGTGTGGCTAAGTCTGCCGTTGGTCGGCGCTCTGAGTTAAAGGAGAACTCCGGTATTTTCAACATTAAGCCTCTTTTCTGAGTCATCTGCAATGTTTTAGAACCCCCCCCACCGCTTTTTGATGTTTACTGCTGTCTCCGGTATTTGCCTAATTTTGATTCTTCTCAACCTGCTTCAGAATGGCAAGTCATGCGCATGTCCAAAAAGGTCCGTAAAAGCACAATAAACGTCCGTTTTTAAAATAATCAACTCACCGGAGTGGTTACTGGTGTGCACTGGTAATCCATATCAAATTTCGTGGCGAAAAGTTGCTTCTCTCGTGTTTTATTTGGCAGCTCGTTCATGCTCGCACTATTTTCTTAGCGGTGGCGGAGTAATATCAACGAACATCCAGTACAAAATGTCAAATAAAACACAACAGAAGCAACTTTTCGCCACGAAATTTGATATGGATTACCAGTGCACACCAGTAACCACTCCGGTGAGTTGATGATTTTGAAAACGGACGTTTATTGTGCTTTTACGGACCTTTTTGGACATGCGCATGACTTGCCGTTCTGAAGCAGGTTGAGAAGAATCAAAATTAGGCAAATACCGGAGACAGCAGTAAACATCAAAAAAGCGGTGAGGGGGGTTCTAAAACATTGCAGAAGACTCCGAAAAGAGGCTTAATGTTGAAAATATTGGAGTTCTCCTTTAAGCACAGCAGGCCAAAGCTACGAGCTAAAAGCCTAACTGGCATTTTGTTGTAGAGAACATATATGAAATAAGCCATCAATGTCTGCGATGAGATGAAATTGCAATGAAGCAAAGAAAGTCTCAAAAACACGGATTCGAACCAATCCTGTCAACATGTTTTCTGCTCGGCGACATCTAAAACTGTTGAACTTGAACTTTGTGCTTGTTTCATTTCAAAATGACCCAAAACTTGGGCAGTTCAGATATGATTCTCACAACACGGTGTGTTTAAAAGCATTCACGATGACAGTAGTTTCCCAATATTAATGGAAAGTTAGAAAAAATATCAGATTATTTCACGTTTGTTTGTTGTTTTTTTGTTCATGATTAGATTAAACTCAAAGTAGTTCACATCACGTCATGTTTTACCAACATGAAATCAATATTTCATTCTTTTGATATAACAGTTATCATCAGTACTGGTTTATCATGACTCTCCACCCAAAACTTATACATTTGTCTTTTTCTTCTTCTTCTTCTCTGTATTTTGGCCTATCAGCTTTGGACTGAGGAAGTGGAGAAAGTAAGTACAGCTATTTCTTTGTGTTTCTGCTTCTTTGTGCATTTGTTTCTGTAACTCTGGTTTGTCAGGTTTAGCAGATCAATAATCCAACAGTCAATAATACTGCCCTGCTTTGTATTAAGTCAAGTCAACTTTATTCTCAATGTTGCCATATGTGCAAGACATACACAGAATTGAAATAGTGTTTCCCTCTTATTCCTGGTGCAAAACAGCAATAAACATGACGTATAATATCATATATATATATATATATATATATATAAAGTAGGAGGTAAAAAAAATAAAAAAAGATATATATAGAAAAAATTGTATATATATATATATCATTTTTTATATTTTTTTAAAAATATTTTTTATATATATTTAAAATGTATGTATATATATATATATATATATATATATATATATTTTTTTTTTTATTATTATTTTTATTTATTTTTTTACCATAAAAAATATACAAGCTAAAAGATATATAAAAAAAGCAGTGGCAAATCTGTGTATATATATATATATATATATATATATATATATATACACATATATAGTTTAAACAGATTAACAGACAGCAGTATAAACAGAATTTACAATATGAGCAGTAAATGTATTGTTAAATGTATTGTAATAATTTTGTCATCGTGTTTATTATCTTTCGGACTTTTCTACTTTGGTCTTTGATCATTAAGACGTTGGATGTGGGAAGGCTTCAGAGCGGATCGGAGGAAAGATTTCAGCTCTTTTCTTCTTGTTTCAGGCTGAACAGGAGCTCCGAGTGGCCCAAACAGAGTTTGACCGCCAGTCAGAGGTTACGCAATTGCTCTTGGAGGGCATCAGTAGTACTCACGTATGTCAGGCACACACACACAAAACATTGTCATGAATACCACAAAGTGAAGGAAATGTCTGTATTTTTGTACCATTTTAAAGTCTGTTGGAAGCATTTACAGTTTTTTATTTTTATCATACTTGAAATAAGAGACTAGACGTTAGAATGCATTAAAGGATGAGTAAACTTTAACCAGTTTGGTTATTATTTTCATTGCTGTTTGAAATATTTTACAGAAGAGGAATCTGGCATAATCTGTTAATTTAGTTTAATTATAAAGCGCCAAATTACAACAAATGTAATTTGTCAAGGCACTTTAATAATACAGTCCAATTATAATCATAATCCAATAAAATCCAGTGAATTAAATTCAAAATAATCCAATTCATTGATATAGATCCAATTCGAAAACAATTTCCCAGTCCTGAGCGTGCACGAGGCGACTGTGGAGAGAAAAAACTCCCTTTTAACAGGAAGAAACCTCCCATCAGAACCAGAACCAGGAAGGGCGGCCGTCTGCCTCGACCAGCTAAGGGCTGAGAGGACAGAAAAGAGGGGACAACAAACACCGTAACACCATTCAAAGGATACCTGATGGAACAGGGAAACACAAGTTAATGATGACAATAATGTCATTTGAGAAATTAAACGAGAGCAGAGGGAGGAGAGGTGCATCATGGGAGCTCCCCCAGCAGTCTGGGCCTATAGCAGCTTAACTATGGGATGTTTCAGGATCACCTGAGCCATCCCTAACTATAAGCTTTATCAAAAAGGAAAGTTTTAAGCCTGATCTTAAAAGTGGAAAGGGTGTCTGCTTCCTGAAGCCAAACTGGCAGCTGGTTCCACAGAGAGGGGCCTGATAACTGAAGGCTCTGCCTCTCAAACTGGCAGCTGGTTCCACAGAGAGGGGCCTGATAACTGAAGGCTCTGCCTCCCAAACTGGCAGCTGGTTCCACAGAGAGGGGCCTGATAACTGAAGGCTCTGCCTCCCAAACTGGCAGCTGGTTCCACAGAGAGGGGCCTGATAACTGAAGGCTCTGCCTCCCAAACTGGCAGCTGGTTCCACAGAGAGGGGCCTGCTAACTGAAGGCTATGCCTCCCAAACTGGCAGCTGGTTCCACAGAGAGGGGCCTGCTAACTGAAGGCTCTGCCTCCCAAACAGGCAGCTGGTTCCACAGAGAGGGGCCTGCTAACTGAAGGCTCTGCCTCCCAAACTGGCAGCTGGTTCCACAGAGAGGGGCCTGATAACTGAAGGCTCTGCGTCCCAAACTGGCAGCTGGTTCCACAGAGAGGGGCCTGATAACTGAAGGCTCTGCCTCCCAAACTGGCAGCTGGTTCCACAGAGAGGGGCCTGATAACTGAAGGCTCTGCCTCCCAAACTGGCAGCTGGTTCCACAGAGAGGGGCCTGATAACTGAAGGCTCTGCCTCCCAAACTGGCAGCTGGTTCCACAGAGAGGGGGAAAGAAGGCAGTCCTGGAAACCTGTTTTATATGTGAGCCAAGGAAATTAAATTTAGAGTAATTATATAGCTAAACAGTTTCTCCCTGAAGCGCTCAGGTCCAAAGATAACGAATTCAGCTGTGTCTGCATTCAGAAGCAGAAAGATTGATGAGGAACCATTGTTAGTGGAGTGGCAGAGTGTTGTTACTGGGCTCATGTTTTGACTTGCATAAGAAAGAAAGAATCGACTTCATACAGCCATACAGGTTTTTCATCAGCTTGTAAAAATCGGTTCCCATAAAAGATAAAAGGTTTCTTTGATGGACCGCAAACAATGCTTTACGAGCCTAAAGCATTGTTTGCGGTTCATCAAAGAAACCTTTTCTCCATGAAAGGCCTGTTTTTATTTGCTTTTATTTTCCTTTTACTGGTGCTGAATCCATACGTGTATAAAATGATGACTGTTTTGTTGTCTTAGGTGAATCACCTGCGCTGCCTGCATGAGTTTGTGGAGGCCCAAGCAGCATATTATAAGCAGTGTCATCTGCATATGCAAGAACTACAGAGAGAGCTGGGAAGGTAAGGGAAAAATTAAGGTAGTCCGATCCGTCCGTATCCTCAGGCTTCACTTAGCCTTTCTTCTTCTTTATGTTAGAATAGAAAATCTGTGAAGATTCAAAAGGAAAGTTCATCAGAGCTTTTTACTCGGCCCCTTCTTTTAGTTTTTATTCTTCAGTACAATAATCAGAACGTGTGAAATGTGTGTAAAATTGAGGCTGAAAACTAGGGCTGGGCGAGTTAACTCGTTATTATCACGTTGATTATTTAACGCCGACAAATATTTTATCGCGCATTAGCGCAGGTTTTATTTTATTTATTTTATTTTGTAAAAGTCTGTTTCTCACAGGCTTTTATTCTGTAAAACTCTGTTGCTGTCTGCTGCGGAACAGGAAAAAAAAGTAATCGGCGGATCCACCAAACATGGAGAAGGGTACAGAACTTTTACTCGGCCATTTTCATTATAAAGTTCTTCCAGACGGCGGAGTCGACAGAACCAAAGTCATCTGTAAACAAGTTGAATTGTCTTCTCAGCGTAGTAGTTCCAGTCTAAAATATCACTTAAAGGCAAAACACACAACTGATAGCAGCAAGTCATTCAAGGAAACAGACAGTGGAGCGAGGCTTCTACATAAAAACTACAGAAAGATGCTGATGTTAAAAGTGTGTTTGCACAACAAATGTTATGGCACTTTCATTCATATGGCAGCACATTTAAAATAAAGCTAAATGCTAAAAGCTATACGCTACTTTTGGATTCATTTTTGGATTTTGCGTACAAATGCGATTAATCACGGAAATCATGCGATTAATCGCGATTAATCAGGGAAATCATGTGATTAATTAGATTAAATATTTTTTAATCGTTGCCTAGCCCTACTGAAAATATACTGGCCTGATTTTACTCGTGTTTAGACCAACAACTCTTTGAGTGCGGTTTGTCTAGATTGAGCCTCTTTGTGTCTTTATTCAAATGCTAGAGAAGAACCAGGTATTTGTTTAGTTGTTGTTTTTATATGCATCTTATTTATTAGACTTAATTTCTGGCGTTATTTCAGTGCTCCATGTAGAAATATAGACGGTATTTGTAACAGATGTTCCAACTAGCATGTCTGCCCCCTGTGCCTTAGGCTTCCCAATGCTTTTACACTGAACTCCACCCACTCCATGGCTGCTCCTGGCTCTGCATCAGATGGCATCGACAGCCCAGTGGAGACGGATACCCTGAAGATTGAAGAGGTTCAGGCACCAGCTACAGGAACCCGTAAAGCCAAAGTCCTATACGATTACGATGCAGCCGACTCCAGTGAGCTCTCCCTTCTTGCTGACGAGGTGAGCTTTGGGCTGAAAAGCATCTGTAGGCCAGAAATCTCCTGAACTCTGATTGAGCCATAACGTGCCTCGTGGCTTTTGCTGATGTAAGTCGTACAGCTCCACTTCTGCCCATGAGATCAGTGCTTCATGTACTGATGACTGATGATGGGAATTGAGAACAATGCTAGGGCCAGTTACAACACGCGTGCAGAGCTGTGATCATTTCAAAGGGGGAAATACCTCCAACATGCTGAAACATTGATCACACAGCATGCAGTTACTTTGCACGAATGTAAAGTCTTTGACACTAAGCGATGGCGGCGACTCTCACGGGGGAGCTTGTGGCACAGCGTCTTCATTCTCAAAAGTCCCAGGTAACGCAGGGCTCTTAAGTCTGACGCATTGAGCGTGACAGTCATGCTTTTCTGTCTTTCGTCACGCACTCCCGCCACACATTGTAATTCTCACTCTGAAAAGAAATGACCCTGTTCTTCGGTCTACTGATGCTCTGATGTAACAGATTAGAGCGGCAGCGTCTCACAGTCTTTATGGGAAGTTTTCTTGCACTTTTTAGTAAACGATTTGCTTTATGTTAACGGAGCCCTTTGCAACTTTTTACCTAGGTTGAGTCTGTTTATGGGCCTAAAGTCTAAAGTTGGAGATTTTCCTCCAATAACTTTTGTTTTGGTCTAAAGTTGGAGATTTTCCTCCAATAACTTTTGTTTTGGTCTAAAGTTGGAGATTTTCCTCCAATAACTTTTGTTTTGGTCTAAAGTTGGAGATTTTCCTCCAATAACTTTTGTTTTGGTCTAAAGTTGGAGATTTTCCTCCAATAACTTTTGTTTTGGTCTAAAGTTGGAGATTTTCCTCCAATAACTTTTGTTTTGGTCTAAAGTTGGAGATTTTCCTCCAATAATTTTTGTTTTGGTCTAAAGTTGGAGATTTTCCACCAATAACTTTTGTTTTGGTCTATAGTTGGAGATTTTCCTCCAATAACTTTTGTTTTGTTCTAAAGTTGAAGATTTTCCTCCAACATCTTTTGTTTTGGTCTAAAGTTGGAGATTTTCCTCCAATAACTTGTTTTGGTCTAAAGTTAGAGATTTTCCTCCAATAACTTTTGTTTTGGTCTAAAGTTGGAGATTTTCCTCCAATAACTTTTCTTTTCGTCTAAAGTTGGAGATTTTCCTCCAATAACTTTTGCTTTGGTCTAAAGTTGGAGATTTTCCTCCAATAACTTTTGTTTTGGTCTAAAGTTGGAGATTTTCCTCCAATAACTTGTTTTGGTCTAAAGTTAGAGATTTTCCTCCAATAACTTTTCTTTTCGTCTAAAGTTGGAGATTTTCCTCCAATAACTTTTCTTTTCGTCTAAAGTTGGAGATTTTCCTCCAATAACTTTTGTTTTCGTCTAAAGTTGGAGATTTTCCTCCAATAACTTTTGTTTTGGTCTAAAGTTGGAGATTTTCCTCCAATATCTTTTGTTTTGGTCTAAAGTTGGAGATTTTCCTCCAATAACTTTTGTTTTGGTCTAAAGTTGGAGATTTTCCTCCAATAACTTTTGTTTTGGTCTAAAGTTGGAGATTTTCCTCCAATAACTTTTGTTTTGGTCTAAAGTTGGAGATTTTCCTCCAATAATTTTTGTTTTGGTCTAAAGTTGGAGATTTTCCTCCAATAACTTTTGTTTTCGTCTAAAGTTGGAGATTTTCCTCCAATAACTTTTGTTTTCGTCTAAAGTTGGAGATTTTCCTCCAATAACTTTTGTTTTCGTCTAAAGTTGGAGATTTTCCTCCAATAACTTTTGTTTTCGTCTAAAGTTGGAGATTTTCCTCCAATAACTTTTGTTTTCGTCTAAAGTTGGAGATTTTCCTCCAATAACTTTTGTTTTCGTCTAAAGTTGGAGATTTTCCTCCAATATCTTTTGTTTTGGTCTAAAGTTGGAGATTTTCCTCCAATAATTTTTGTTTTGGTCTAAAGTTAGAGATTTTCCTCCAATATCTTTTGTTTTGGTCTAAAGTTGGAGATTTTCCTCCAATAATTTTTGTTTTCGTCTAAAGTTAGAGATTTTCCTCCAATAACTTTTGTTTTGGTCTAAAGTCGGAGATTTTCCTCCAATAACTTTTGTTTTGGTCTAAAGTTGGAGATTTTCCTCCAATAACTTTTGTTTTCGTCTAAAGTTGGAGATTTTCCTCCAATAACTTTTGTTTTCGTCTAAAGTTGGAGATTTTCCTCCAATAACTTTTGTTTTCGTCTAAAGTTGGAGATTTTCCTCCAATAACTTTTGTTTTCGTCTAAAGTTGGAGATTTTCCTCCAATAACTTTTGTTTTCGTCTAAAGTTGGAGATTTTCCTCCAATATCTTTTGTTTTGGTCTAAAGTTGGAGATTTTCCTCCAATAATTTTTGTTTTGGTCTAAAGTTAGAGATTTTCCTCCAATATCTTTTGTTTTGGTCTAAAGTTGGAGATTTTCCTCCAATAATTTTTGTTTTCGTCTAAAGTTAGAGATTTTCCTCCAATAACTTTTGTTTTGGTCTAAAGTCGGAGATTTTCCTCCAATAACTTTTGTTTTGGTCTAAAGTTGGAGATTTTCCTCCAATAACTTGTTTTCGTCTAAAGTTGGAGATTTTCCTCCAATAACTTTTGTTTTCGTCTAAAGTTAGAGATTTTCCTCCAATAACTTTTGTTTTCGTCTAAAGTTGGAGATTTTCCTCCAATAACTTTTGTTTTGGTCTAAAGTTGGAGATTTTCCTCCAATAACTTTTGTTTTCGTCTAAAGTTGGAGATTTTCCTCCAATAACTTTTGTTTTCGTCTAAAGTTAGAGATTTTCCTCCAATAACTTGTTTTGGTCTAAAGTTGGAGATTTCCTCCAATAACTTGTTTTGGTCTAAAGTTGGAGATTTTCCTCCAATAACTTTTGTTTTCGTCTAAAGTTGGAGATTTTCCTCCAATATCTTTTGTTTTGGTCTAAAGTTGGAGATTTTCCTCCAATAACTTGTTTTGGTCTAAAGTTAGAGATTTTCCTCCAATAACTTTTGTTTTGGTCTAAAGTTGGAGATTTTCCACCAATAACTTTTGTTTTCGTCTAAAGTTAGAGATTTTCCACCAATAACTTTTGTTTTCGTCTAAAGTTGAAGATTTTCCTCCAACATCTTTTGTCATTGGGAAGGCATTTGACAATGTCCCCTGACATTAAAGATGAAGAATTATAATTCGTGCTCCTGAGCGATCCTGTGGGATCAACCTAAAGTTTCACTGTGTCATAGAAACAAACCTTTCGTGTGGAACCTTTATGCAGAAGTTAAGAGAGTCATATCTACAAAGCAGATGCTGCATGAAAGGAATGAAATTGGGCAATCGTTTTCATCAGGGTAATCTCTGCGTGTGCTGGTGTTGGTGATGAAACAACAAGCGTTTTTCCTGTTAAATCTTGTCTTTAATGCTTTTCTGCTTGTTAAAGCTTTGTTCTTTTTCTTTTTTTCTGCACATTTTGAAAATGTGGCTCAAGTTTTCCAATGTCTTCTGTGTTCCAGCTGATTACAGTTTACACAGTGCCGGGGATGGACTCTGATTGGCTGATCGGAGAGCGAGGGAACCAGAAAGGAAAAGTGCCTGTCACATACCTGGAGCTCCTCAGTTAGAGAACACAAGCGTGCATGAGCATGAGCAGGCACAACTGAAGCCACGTGGATATTCCTTCAGTTTAAACTCATTTTACACTAACATGTAATCTCCAATAACACTCCTCCACGATGTGCACTAGCAGAGGTTGAAGTCACACCTTGAGTATACTCCTACCATAGAAACAGCAGTGAAAATGGAAACATTTCGTCACATCGAGTGCAGGAAAATCCTCAGTGGGGATGAACGGCATTCCTTTATATGAGTTCATTTACTTAGTGTTATTTTTATTGGTTTATTTTGTGGAACAGAATTCTAAAACAGTAACATAATCAACTGTGTGTTTTCAGTTACCTTTAATCTTACATCAAGATGGGGAATTCAAGCTTGTGCTTGTGTCTCTGAATGACGAAACGCTCGACCCTGCGGCGGTGCGGATCTAACACGTGCTTTCATGTCTTTCGGTTGGAGCGGCGATGACGGGAAGTGTAGTTGCATCATCTGCCCACGTATTGATTTCTAGTTTTTAAGCATTTTTTTGCCACTTTAACTCCTGAAAAAAAAGAAAAAAGGAAACTTGTAGCTGCTTCTCAGTTTAAGTGCAGAGACATGTTTTGATATTTCCTTTTTTTTCTGTGAAACGATAAGATATGAACAGAACTGCAGTCTTTCCCTCTGACTACAAGCCTTTTTCCCTCCTTTGCTCAAACTGGAGGACCTCTGTGCAAATAAAGCTTCTCATGGATGTTTTTTCATCCTTAACTTTTTTGGGAAGATTTGCCTTAACTGCTAACTGAAATTAATGTAAAGTGTGCGTTTCGTTGAGCAACCGATAGGAATAGAAATGGTTCTGCGTATTTTAGGAATTCTTTTGCTGTTTTGTTCGGTACCCATATTTTTCCACAGCATTGCAGACATCCCAACCTGAACTCTTCCATCCGAACCGCCTTAAGACGATGGGAGAACTGCTCCGACCATCATCGGAATGTGCTATTTGCAACACTGACTTTATGCCCACTACAGCCAGCATGCAAGACTGTAAACGACCCCGCTCTTTGTATGGTTTGCCCTTTAGTGTTTTTTTATTTATTTACATTGTTCCTGCTGGTTCATTTCTACCTTTAAGTGTCCTCGGTCTTAGTGCTGCATGTGCTGCAAGATGATAGTGTGTGTGAGAGAGTATCTGAAGTCTGTTTGTGTGAGATCTGAACATGGTTGCAACAATACTAATAAGCTTTCACGCTTCCAGTGTGTATACGCCCATGTTTGTTTACCCAACTTGATGTGATGCGTTTTGTTGAAATGAGCATAATGAGGCTACTTTACCTTCCTGTGTGCTGCTTTGCCTCATTTGTGTCTTCTTTTTTTTTTAAGTATTTAACATCTTTGGTGTTACATAAAGTTCTTTATTTTGTATCAGTTTATTTTCTCCACTTGGTTTTTGCCTGTTCCCTTCTGAATGAGCAATATGTGTGAGATTTAATAAAGTTTAATTTATTTGAATTTGTCTACTGTTTCTTTTCCACACGTAGATAACCGCGGGCCAAATATTGAGGGATGAGTTCATCAAAGTTGTCTTGTAGCTTGGACAAAGGATGGGGATGTGACTCAATTCTGCAGTTTAACTGGAAACCATAAAGCAAATGAGAAATTTCTAAATGACAAAGTCACTTTTAGGTTTAAAGAGGAGAAGGAGTGCTGGTTTATAATGGAAGTCAGTGGCAGTGCGGGATGGCGCTGTCTGCATGTGAGGTTGTTGGAGAGAAAACCTTAAGGTCCATATATATTTATATATATATATATAGATATATATAGATATATATGTGTGGTGTGTGTCCTGGTGCAACAAACAGTTGCAGTTTGAATAAGTAGCATCAGAAAAATTCTTGAAGAGCGAGGAGCAGAAGGGACTGCTGATGTCATTTGTGTTATTTTCATTAAGTCATTGTGTAATGTACACTTTTTTTGGCACATGTCCTCGTTTCCTGATTTGAAGTAAAAAAAATCTGCATTCAAAGGCGATTTGAGAACAAGCTACGTGAGTTATCACCATGATGTTCCCATTAAGATGGGCCATTATACATTGAGATGTGTAATTTTAGGTTTGTAAGATAATTTTGAATATGAGTTCATTTTGTGAGAGTATTATGATGAATTCTGAATGAAAATTCATGTTTCAAAATTCAATGAAAAATGAAAATTTGAAAATGTGAGTATGTGTGGAAAATCCAAACCACAACACCACTTTTCTCCCTACTGACATCCGCAACCTCGGAGTCATCTTTCACAATAACCCCTCCTTTGAACACCACGCCAACCATATCACAAGAACTGCCTTCTTCCACCTGGAAAATATTGCCCGTCTCCTTCCATCACTTCTCTGCCGCTGAAACTCCACCAGCTCCCTGTCCATTTCAGAGTCGTCCTCCTTACCCACAATTCTTATACAGTGTCTGAGTTTTTTTGAAAAGCGCTATACAAATAAAATGTATTATTATTGATAACACATGCTTTACAGGAACTGACCTTTGAATTAAATCAGTGCATTACATCATTATTGGTGTTTCAGCAACAACACTTGGTTGACTGGACTGTTTCTTGTAAGTTCAGCAGTTAACTATTTCACAATTGTTTCATTACCCTTTTTGGAGACAAAAGAAGGCCAGGAAATGATAGTGGAAGTTTTTTGTTTGAAAATGGGAAATCTTTTTTGACACAGAGGTCAGGCAATTCAAAGAAAAATCTTGCAAAGAGACCCTTTTTATAAGTCTCCTTTACAAGACAAAACCCACAAGTATACAGCGTGTTTATAGAGAATGATTACAACAGCTTTTTGAGCTATTCAACCTCAGAGTTTGGATTCATTTGTTGGTTTGATTCCACAAAAAGTACAAGAAAGATCTTGTGAAGTTTAAGTTTCATATGTATACAATGTATAAAGCCCAGTTAAATACTGATGTAACAATCTGGCTGCACAAGAATTTGAATAAAATTGTGAAACCAAACCAATTGTCATGTCTGTCAGTTCATCATGTTCCTGTTTAGTCTTTAGTTTAAGCCACTGTTTTTCCTCAGGTCTCTCCTGCCCTGCCATCAGCTTCATTCACCTCACCTGTGTTTTTCCCCTCAGCTGCCTTCACTCACCAATCACCCTCCTCAGTATTTAATCTCCAAGGCTGTGTTCGAAACCGCATACTTCTCCTACTACTCATACTAACTTTTTGAGTTAGTATGCGAGTTTGAGTAAGCGAGAAGTTCCTGGATGCATACTAGATTCTCTGAAATGTTGGGTATGCGTCATGAGGTTACTACTCATACTCAAACTACCCAAGATGCAACGTAACGTGACGTCGCCGATCGTCATTTCCTGTCAAAACGGCAGTTTCAAGCTAGCTACAACGAGGGTAGGTTCACTTCCTGTTTTCAAAACAAAAGCACCAATTGTATCGTAATGGCTTTCCCTATGATAAAAGGCAACGGGTATTTTATCTTGTGAAAATAACCGGAAGTGCGTTGCTCACTGCGGCTAGCTTTAGTAGCACCGAATTCGTGGGAACAAAATTGTAAATAACCGGTATTTTGTCAGGTTTTCAACACGTTGGGGATCTAAACGACTACTTTCTCGCCTGAAAATGTTTCAAATGTTGCTAAAGTTTACAGAGTTTAGAGCTTAAAGGGATAGTTCGCCTCTTTTGACATGAAGCTGTATGACATCCCATTTCAGCAACATCATTTATGAACGTTTTCTTACCCCCTGCTGCGTCCTGTTCCAGCCTCGTTTTGGTGTTGACGAAGGTAGTCCGGCTAGTTGGCTGGGGTTTAAAAAATAAAGCGTTTTGCTTCTCAAAACAATATGCGTTCAAAAGAGTAATACATTTGCATCACAAAATCGTTCTCCATGAAAAAGTCAGACCTCACAATCGCTTGGCGCTATTTTTGCCTCCTTCATATCAATGTGTTCAGCCACCTGCCGAAAGCTGCGCCTGTTACGGTGTTTACTGCTCGGTCTGCACTTCGGTCTGCACTTCGGTCTACACAGTTTACACAGCCCGTAAAGATTTTAAAGGCAAAACACACAACTGATAGCAGCAAGTCATTCAAGGAAACAGACAGTGGAGCGAGGCTTCTACATAAAAGCTACAGAAAGATGCTGATGTTAAAAGTTTGCGTACAAATGCGATTAATCGCGATTAATCGGGGAAATCATGCGATTAATTAGATTAAAAATTTTAATCGTTGCCCATCCCTAAGTATAAATAATTGGCTGCAACAATAACACTACAGTATCACTTACCATTACTACTTCAACAGCCACCAAATGTTGCACTCTAAGATATCCTGACATTTCTCCTGTGGCATGTTTCAAGGTTCAAAAAGGCTCCTACTATTGCATCACTGAAATTCAGCACCATGTATGTTTTCATGTTAGGTTTCATTTTCCAAATAGTTTAAATTTTGTGTGCTAAATAGTTGACTTATGGTATCCTGGTAATTCCCCTGAGCTGTAGAGCACATTCCACAGGTTCCACAGACGCGGTGCAGGTCTTTACAAACTCTCTTTCAAGGAACTGTTCAACAGAGACAGAAACTCGTGGTCACAGTCGAGAGAGTGAGTGAAGTGGGTGTTCACGCCATAAAATAAAACACAGGATTACCAACATTACGGCATCTTAATGGCGATGTGAATGTAGTAAAATGGTGTAACAGCTTTCCAGGACAATGATGAACCGATAGATAAGAAAGCATGCACTCCACAGTTTAAAGTGTTCACATAAACCTGAAAATAATCTGAATTTAATGGTTTCGAAGCATTAAAGAACAAAGATATTCTCCGTTTTAAGTAATCAAATTAACGTTGGCCATGATAACAATGATAACATTTAGATTTGTCTTTGACAACATTCAGATGCTGATCTGATATATTCATTGAATAAACCACAGATTCGGGCATTTTCTGCCACTCTTTGATCGCTATGTGTTCAATCTTTTTAAAGTATTGAGTCGCGTCTCTCTGTCTTAGGTCTGGACTCACTGCTGTCCAGTTTAAGGCCTTGACTACACTCCTCCAGTTTTATTTTCAAGCAGATATTTCTTTTTCCCACTGAAACCCTGAGATAATCCTCCCAGGCCAAGAGGTGATGATAATGTCTACCTTACAAACACATCACTAACGTCCCTAATGAGCCGATTCTCTTAAAAATCCGAGGTTGCGGATGTCAGTGGTGGGAGAAAAGTGGTGTTGTGGGCGGTTTTGATGAGGGATTTGGATTTTCCACACATACCCAAATTTTCTGCACATACTCAAATTTTCCCAACTGTCAGGTTCAAATACCTACAATTTCATAAAGAAGAGAGAGAGAGACGTTATAGGATTTTTAACTCATGAGGAGAGCGTCAAAGAGACCCTTCAGTTACAATCTCCAAACCCGCTCTGGAGCATCTCTGAACGCCTCCTCCATTTTATTAGGAAAATGGGTGTATTCAAAAAGGAAACAAAGAAAGGATATCCAGTTACGAGCTGGACCAGGCCACATTCCTAACAATAAAATTTACGACCTGCACACAACAAGCGAGGCACACTTCAACTCAAGATTCTTAATCAATAGCAAAAACAGAATATATATGGGATAACAATAATACATGTATTTACAACTCAACACCAACATTTTCAAATTTTCCACACATACTCACATTTTCCCAACATTTTCAAATTTTACGCACGCAACTCAAATTGTCAGAACATTCTCTCATTTTCTGCACATACTCAAATTTTCCGCACTGCACATACACAAATTTTACGCACATATTCAAATTTTCCAAAAAATTAAAAATTTTCTAAAAATTTTCACATTTTCCAAAACATTTCGAATTTTCCCCAAAAAATTTAATTTTCCAAAAATTTTCAAATTCTACGCACATACTCACATTTTCAGAACATTTTCAAATTTTCCGCACATTTTCTAAACATTTTAAATTTTGATGTGTTTTCCACGTTCAAGATGCCGAGGTGTGGAGAGTGTAGAGGAAGGATGAAGTGACAACCAGTTGGGTGGCTGGGATTGTTGAGAGTCTGGCCAGAGAATGTGTCAGCCTTAAAGGCGGGGTAGGGGTTCTTTTTCTGGAACATTTTTTTACATATTGCTTGAAATACTCTTCACACCCCCATTGCAACCAATTAATTAAAAGTTTTGACACAAATACGAAAAGTTTTAGTGGCCTCTAGAACGTACAATCTAGGAAAAACACTATCCAATCATACTGAACGGACCGTTCACAATGATTGGATTCTGATGCCGTCTATCAAAGTGCAGTCTGCTCCTCCCTCCCCCTCCTTCCCCCTGTGCGCGTACCCTGCTCCGTGAACGAATTACGTATCCAGAAGCTTGGCAGGAAGCTAAACTAGAGCCAGCTTGGCTAGCACCTAGCATTATTAAACGTATAGTTAGCATAAACTAAATACGGCAACGATCGATGCTTGCTGTCAGAACAGCGCTCGTGCACCTTCGTGCTCGTGCGCGTTCATGTACTCTAGAGGCGTGGCTTCGGGGGGAAAGTGAAGAAAAGGGTTGGGACTTCTGACCTGTGTATTTTCAAATGCAGCTTCGCTGGACTCAAAATCCAGGATCTCCTACCCTACTTTTAAGAAGTGGCTGATGTTAAACGAAGGGTAGAGAAACACAAAAAGTCGTGACAAAAACACAGCGGATGATAAAGATTTACACTTTGTTTGAGAACCAGTGAAAATAATGCAGTAATGAGTAAAACAGGAGGAAGTTAAAAGATGATTATCACTCTGGTTTCGGAGCTTGTGACTTACAGCCGGAACTACATCATTTATAGTGCACTGTGCAAATAAGGGATGTTTTGCCTGGAATTAATTTCTCTTAACCGTGACCACAGACTCATCCTGCTGCTGCTTCCTGTCGTGTTCACACAGGAAGTCATCGGTCATAAGACACCTCTTCCATTCATCCACACACACATATCCTGCCTCCATGTCTCTTGTGTTAAGATGTTTTGAAAGAAATTCCGACAGTGAATCCAAATTTAAATCCCTGCTATTAAGTAAACAAACCGCGGAGATAAGAAACGCTTCCATGTGACAGAAGCTCGAGGTGATCTGGCGTTGAGCTGCCGCCACCTCCGGCCAGATAAAAGCCCAACGCTACAGGAGATCCTTCCTTCATTTGTAATAAAAACATGGATTACAAAGGATCAGTCACTTTCAATTACTAAAGAAACTCAACTTTCTGGAAAGATACCAGCCTGAACCTGCAGACCCGCTGGCGTTATTCACGTGCTTCACTGACTGGCTTGTTTTGATAGTTGCACAATTAAAGCGATTAAGATTAAAGGGATAGTTCGCCTCTTTTGACATGAAGCTGTGTTACGGTCCCTGACCTCCGGGGGGGGGACCCTTTCCTGTGTTTCAGGCCTACCTTCCTGCCACAGGTGTTTGGTGTTACGGCTCGTCAGCTGCTCCATAAAGAGCTTCACCTCAGATGTGCCAAGCCCCTTTCCTTTTTTCCTCTGGGCCTTGATCTGGTGTGATCTTGATTGTGTATTGTGATTTGAAAAGCTGTGCAGTAGTTTGGTGTTTGCAATTTGCTATTAGGTCACTGACAAGTAATCTGTGTTTTGTTTTCTTACAGTGGAAGCTGGTAGGGGTTCTCTGCCATTTTTGTTCCAACTCTTTTCTCCTGTAGTCAGGCAGGGAGTTTAGTCCTTGTACTTTATCTATGGACATCAACTGCTTGAGGTTTACTTACTTTGTTTGTGTTACACCCCAGTGCCACGACTAACCTCCATTAAGAGGGTTGTAACAAGCTGTATGACATCCCATATTAGTAATATCATTTATGAACATCTTCTTACCCCCTGCTGCGTCCTGTGAGCAGAGTTCCAGCCTCGTTTTGGTGTTGATGAAGGTAGTCCGGCTAGTTGGCTGGGGTTTAAAAAATGAAGCGTCTTGCTTCTCAAAACAATATGCGTTCAAGAGAGTAATACATTTGCATCACAAAATCGTTCTCCAGGAAAAAGTCAGACCTCACAATCGCTTGGCCCTATTTTCTCTCCCTTCGTGTCACGTTATGCTGATAACACCCAGTTTTATTTATCTATGAAGCCTGATGAAACCCGATGAAACTGATCAGTTAAGTCTGAAGTTACAGGCCTGTCTTGAAGACATAACGGCATGGATGAGCTATGATGTTCTACTTTTGAATTCGGGTCAAACGGACACAATCAGGAGCATTCTGTCACAAAGCAACTCTTTCCATACAATACAACGATCCATGTATTTGTAAGCTTGGCTGGATGACGATCAGCTGGCTGACCAAATGCATGCCTGATAATCTTTCTGTTGATCCGAAATGCTTTTGGCCAGACTTCTGACTGGTATCGCCAACAGAGATCACAACTCTCCTGTGTTGGTCTCTTTAAATAGGCTTCAGAGTAGAATCCAAAATCCTTCCATCAAGTGGGGAAATCTTCAATAGCAAAGCTCCGTTCTATCTTTAATTTCTCATTATTCCCCACTACCCTCCCAGAGCACTTTGAGTGTAGGCTTGAGTTTGGATCCCAGAGTTTTCAGGGCCATGAACGTATATACACCATGGTAAGGTAAGGTAAGGTAAGGTAATTTTATTTATAGAGCACTATTCATACACAGGGCAATTCAAAGTGCTTTACAGCTACATAAAATCACAAGAAGGCAATAAAACCATTAAACAGGAATAAAAAAAAATAAAAGAAAGAAATTAAAAAAAGAAATTTAAAACCCATTAAAATAATCATTAAGTAATTAAAAAGCAAAGAGTGCAGATAAAACACTTTCAGGTGTCATATGCACAGCTGAACAGAACTGTTTTCAGCCTGGATTTAAACATTGTCAGAGTTGAGGCCTGCCTCACATCTTCTGGAAGACTGTTCCAGATTTTAGGAGCATAAAACTGAAACGCAGCCTCACCTTGTTTCGTCCTGACTCTGGGCCCCAGCAGGAGACCCCTCCCTGAGGTTCTCAGAGCCCGAGTTGGTTCATATGGCTCTAACATGTCAGAGATGTACTTTGGCGCTTGACCGTGAAGAGACTTGTACACAAGCAGAGCTGTTTTAAAGTCTATTCTCTGAGCGACAGGAAGCCAGTGCAGAGACCTGAGCACTGGACTAATGTGGTGGTATTTCCTGGTTCTAGTCAGGACTCGAGCAGCAGCGTTCTGGATGTACTGCAGCTGTCTTATAGCCCGTTTAGAGAGCCCAGTGAGCAGGCCGTTACAGCAGTCTAACCTGCTGGAGACAAACGCATGGATCAGTCTCTCTAAGTCTGGTTTAGACACTATTCCTTTGATTCTGGCAATGTTTTTTAGATGGTAAAAAGCTGCTGATGTTACAGATTTAATGTGGCTGTTAAAGTTCAGGTCTGAGTCCAATATTACCCCGAGATTTCTAACTTGATAGTTAGGTTTTAGAGAGAGAGTCTCAAGGTGACTGATAACACTTTCTCTTTGTTTCTGTGGGCCACAGACAATGATTTCAGTTTTGTCTGAGTTTAGCTGGAGGAAATTGTTTTGCATCCACACACTGATCTGTTCGATGCAGCGACACAGTGTATCTACAGGCCCGTGTTCTCCTGCCGTCAGTGACACGTAGATCTGAGTGTCATCTGCATAATTGTGGTAGGACACATTATAGCTGCGTATTAGCTGGCCTAGTGGAAGCATGTACGGATTGAACAATACGGGTCCCAGGATTGACCCCTGGGGAACCCCACAGGTCATAGCCATTTGGTCAGAGACACGGTTACCGATTTCAACAAAATATTTCCTGTCCTCCAGATAGGACTTGAACCAGTTTAAAGCACGACCAGAGATTCCCACCCAGTCTTCTAACCTCTGTAATAAGATCGCATGGTCAACTGTGTCAAAGGCAGCACTCAGGTCCAGCAGAACTAAGACTGTGACTCTACTTGCATCTGTGTTCAGGCGGATGTCATTTGTCACCTTGATCAGAGCTGTCTCA
Organism: Odontesthes bonariensis; assembly: GCF_027942865.1. Taxonomy (NCBI): domain Eukaryota; kingdom Metazoa; phylum Chordata; class Actinopteri; order Atheriniformes; family Atherinopsidae; genus Odontesthes; species Odontesthes bonariensis. Next base: position 4,179,339 of record NC_134511.1, read on the forward strand.
GTGCTGTGGTGGGGCCTAAAGCCTGATTGGAAAGTATCAAAAGCATTGTTAGACAGGAGAAAGTCACTAAGCTGTTGGTATACAACTTTTTCTAGGACTTTGCCTAAGAATGGCAGGTTTGATATGGGCCGGTAGTTGTTCAGTACTGTGGCATCAAGACTGCTCTTCTTTAGAAGAGGCTTAATGACAGCAGTTTTTAAGGCCTTTGGAAATGTTCCAGTCTGGAGTGAGATGTTGACTAGATGAGCAAGTTGTGGTAACAAACTGCTCAGCACAGACTTTAGGAATCTTGTGGGCAACTCATCAAGGCAGCACGTTGATGAGCTCAGACTGCAGATGGTCTCTTCGACTGTTTTGTCAGTAACAGGTGTGAAATGTGTCAGCTCTATGTGTCTAGCTGGCTGCAGAGTAGTTATTTGTGTTGTGGAAATTATTGCATTCTTAATGCCTTGAACTTTGTCATTAAAGAATGTTGCAAACTCATTACACTTGGATGTAGAAATGAGTTCTAAAGGCAGTGAAACTGGAGGGTTTGTTAATCTGTTTACTGTAGCAAACAGGACACGAGAGTTGTTACTGCAGTTTTTGATAATTTCAGAAAAATAACTCTCCCTTGGTAAAGGGGCCTTACAGAGGCCATTTCAGTTTTTGGCCTTGGATCTGTAGGTCTCTTCCAGGATCATCAGAATCAGAAGACTTTGTTGATCCCCGAGGGGAAATTTAATTTTTGTTGCAGCTGGACCCGTTTAAAGATGAAACCAGACTACGAAAAGAGTCACGTTACTGATCTGTCACCCTGTGATGGCGCAACCCTGTGATGGCTCAACCCTGTTTGTGGTTTGTCTCTCATATTGGAGTCATAAGACCAAAGATAGCTGTATTATAACACGTTGGGGCGTTGAGCACTCTTCTTTTTCCTCTCAGCTTTCCACATCCACTTGTTCACTCAAAACATGACAAAGATTAAAAAGCAAAGGGGGATCTGACCCTAACCCCTGGTGATGAATGAGAAAACATTTGCAAACTGCAGTGGAAAAGCACAGCGTCATGTAGTTGGAGGGAGGTTGGGTGGAAAAACAAGGTGAGAATCCTGCTCAGAGGAAAAAAAACAAGGTGTTGGAAGAGGTGATGATAATGTCTACCTTACAAACACATCACTAACTAAGAGAAGAACATTCGGAGCGTCCCTAATGAGCCGATTCTCTTAAAAATCAGAGGTTGCGGATGTCAGTGGAGGGAGAAAAGTGGTGTTGTGGGCGGTTTTGATGAGGGATTTGGATTTTCCACACATACTCACATTTTCCCAACATTCTCACATTTTCTGCACATACTCAAATTTTCCGAACTTGATCTGTAGGTCTCTTCCAGGATCATCAGAATCAGAAGACTTTGTTGATCCCCGAGGGGAAATTTAATTTTTGTTGCAGCTGGACCCGTTTAAAGATGAAACCAGACTACGAAAAGAGTCACGTTACTGATCTGTCACCCCGTGATGGGGCAACCCCGGGAAAAACAAGGTGAGAATCCTGCTCAGAGGATACAACAAGGTGTTGGACGTTGTGTGGTTCATATTCAGCCCACCATTGTCATTTATTCTGGGACTGTCCAAAACTTATTGGTCTGATGTTCATGAATGTCTGGAATGGTTATTTTGAACTACTTTTTAATTTGATGTCCAGTCCATGTGTTTGGGTACCACAGTACTTTATACTCCGATGGTGGCAGACCAACATCTAATAAGGATGTCATTGATTGGAGGGAAGAGAGCGATAACAAAGAAGTGGCTGCAACCAAACACACCGACACTCGAGGGAAAAGGCAAAGAACTGTACGTGACATTTGTGTCATGGAGAGACTGACATCCTCTTTGTAACTACAATCAGAAAAATGGAAGATATATGAGATCAGGCAGACCAGAAGACCAGTTTTCTGGTTTTCTCACAAGTGCAAAATTGTGTTTAAACTAGGGCTGGGCGAGTTAACTCGTTATTATCGCGTTAACTTGTTAATTATTTAACGCCGATAAATATTTTATGGCGCATTAACGCAGGTTTTATTATTGTAAAAGTCTGTTGAATGCATCACATTCACACAGTTACAGCAAACACCACGAAGCATGGAGTAATAAAATAAAGATAAACTAGCAGCTAACATCACCGCTACAGGTGCTCCTCGGTCTCTGTGTGAAGCTCACGGAGCTAACCGGCGCTACTTCCTGTTTTACCTGTTGTTACTTTTTCTGTTCGCAAGTCAATCAATTATCAGCATTCGTCTACTCCTTGACTAGTGAAAATGATTTTCACATATAATTAATAGCTAATGTGTGCCTTAATCCGCGGGTAGTCCTCTGCCCGCTCTAAAAGCGTATCCACCATTCCAGTTTAAACTCATCGATTTATTACCTGCCAGGGCTTAGCGACTAGTCCTTCTTAATCACAACAAGCTATAATCCAACACGGCATGACCGGCTTCTTCACAGCCGCCTGCTTTCAAAACACATCTCACATAAGCTGCTGTTCGCCCAATTTTTATCTCAATTCAAACACTCAGCACCTCTGTGCTCAACAACAAATACAAATCATTTCAGCAGCTCCTCTGCGCAGAGGTAAAGATGAGAGACTTACCAAGCAGAATCCGCACTCTCTCCTGTGTTTTTTTAATTTGGGGAAAAGCACCGGAGAACCGTCACACCGTACACCCACCAACAGACATCGGCCGCTTTGATGGTTAGGAAAAAATATCCTACCTGCCGACTTAACGACTGATCTCGGCTGCCGGGGCACAGAGGACTCGCTCCGCCGGGCTCCAGATCCCAAATCTCACGACGTCGGGGTCACCATTATGTTGAGGAGAAAAAGGAGTCGGATTCGCGGCGGTCAGCCTCTCATGGGGAATTTATTGAACAGACCGTCACAGAGATATGTGCATTTCAGAATGTGTCACTTGTGTTTAAAATTTTTTTAAAGGAATGGTTCGGCGTAAAATGATAATTTGAGCATCACATGGTCATGCCACATAATTTATATGGGTGATGAGCCTTTCTCCGAAAGACCGCGGCATTCCGAAGTTGGCTATTTTGAAGTGTTTTGTTAGAAACGCAGCCAATGCAACTGGACGGGGCCAACTTGGAAAATATAAGAAATCGGTTGTTTTTCCGCGATAAACAAGCTCAAAAGCGCTACATACTTCAGCTGTGTCATAACAAAGGCCTCGTCAAGCAAACCGAGGTACAGAGAAGTTCATCGGACCACACAGCCTTTCACTGGCTAGTGTTTTTTGAGGCATCACCGGTAGTTCCAACTCCTAGTCTGACCCGGATGTAGGCCTACTGCTTCAAGTTATCAAAGGGAGGCTGAGACGCAAATATGGCAGAAGACGACCATAATTTTTTCGAAGACGAGCCGTTTGCGTTTTAAGGCCAACCATACTTGTTTGAGCCCGAATATACAGACGAGGAGTTGCGGGAACGGGAGGAACAACAGAGATGTGCGGAGCAAGCGTCAGTGGGCGCTTCTGCTCGGTCGCGTACTGGAGGTACATGGTGGTGTAGCTGCGAGGTGATGCCGTCGGAGGAGGAGAGCTTCTGTTGCCAGGAGTGGGAACTGTTAGGCACAGATATGCCGAATGAAAACACTTGTCATCTAAAAGACATTTTGTGTCGCTAATAGACAAAGGTGAGTTTTTTGTTTTGTTTTACATTGCATAGCCGTGTGCCATGTTTTTTATTCTAGGCAAAAGCAAACGCAACGACAAAATATGCAGTTCATATGCTGTTACACCGTTATCCCTTATTTGTGGTTTCCTACAATGTTTCAAACAATACGTAGATCTACCGAATTGGAAAAGTAAGCTTCGTACTCCTATTATGTTATTCTAGCCGTCTTGGATACCTTCTTTCATGTGCCCAAAACGACAACCGGAGAAAACACTAGCCAGTGAAAGGCTGTGTGGTCCGATGAACTTCTCTGTGCCTCGGTTTGCTTGACGAGGCCTTTGTTATGACACAGCTGAAGTATGAAGCGCTTTTGAGCTTGTTTATCGCGGAAAAACAACCGATTTCTTATATTTTCCAAGTTGGCCCCGTCCAGTTGCATTGGCTGCGTTTCTAACAAAACACTTCAAAATAGCCAACTTCGGAATGCCGGGGTCTTTAAGAGAAACCCATATAAATTATGTGGCATGACCATGTGATGCTCAAATTATCATTTTACGCCGAACCATTCCTTTAAGTTTAGCTTTAGAAAAATGTATCCTATGTAAGACCTTAAACTGGATCAATGTCAGACTGGCACAAGAAGAGGTAAGTTAACCCTGTCAAGGGCACTTTGCCACCATTCGTCTGACAAGGTACCACCTAGCTCCCTTTCCCATGAGTTCCTAGTCGCCAGAGGGGCTGATAGTGAAGACAAAATTAATTTTACCACGATTGCAATGAATCCACGAACTGCAGGAAGAGACAAAATTGCATCAAGGAGAGTACGAGGTGGTTTTTGCGGAAAGTTAGGAAAATTACAGCGAACAAAATCTCTGGTTTGAAAGTATCTAAATAAATGAGCAAATTTAGTTTGTAGGAAAGGAGAAAAAAAAGTCTTTATCAAAGAGTTGATCAAAATTCACCAGTCCTCTCTCTTTCCACAGAGTGTATGTTGAGTCAAGTGACGGGGGTGTAAATAAATGGTTTTCACAGATGGGCATTAATGTAGAGAGGGAGGTGATTTTGAAGTGCTGTTTAAACTGTTTCAGGACTCTAATAGTAGACAAAACAATTGGGTTGGAGGTGACTTTAGTTGGATGTACATTACTAGGAGCACATATTAAGGCTGATAAAGAGATGGAGTTGCATGAGTAAGCTTCCATCTGACACCAATCTGTACTGGGGGAGTTATACCAGGTATGAATTTGCAAATTGGCTGCCCAATAACATGTCCTAAAATCCAGTAGGGCAAGGCCCCCCTCATCCTTGGTTCTTTGCAAAATTGAGTATCTTGCCCTTGGATTCTTTCCTGCCCAGATGAAATGTGAAATAATCTTATCCAATTCTTTGAAAAATGCTTTAGGCAGGAATATAGGTAAACACTGAAAAAGAAATAGGAATTTTGGTAGGACATTCATTTTAACAGAATTAATTCTACCTATGAGCGACAATGGGAGGACATTCCAGCGTTGAAAATCCGATTTAACCTTTTTAACCAGTTCCGCAATGTTATGTTCATACAATAAAGGGAGACTATCCAAGACATTAATACCTAAGTATTGAAAGCTAGTAGAGGCTAAGCGGAATGGTAGTGCTTGAGCCGGGATCTGTTTTGCTGCATTATTGAGAGGGAAGCATTCACTTTTATTAATATTCAATTTATAACCGGAGAAGGAGCCAAACGTGCGTAGAATATCCAAGATCTTTCCGGAGCAGACAGTGGGATTTGAGACATAGAGTAAAAGGTCATCAGCATACAGTGATACTCTGTGCTCAGTCCCATTCCTAAAGACACCGGTAAAAAGCAGTGAACTCCTAAAGGCTATGGAAAGCGGTTCAATCGCAATAGCAAACAACAATGGTGATAGCGGACATCCTTGACGGCAGCCACGTGTTAAAGGAAAGAAGTCGGATTGTGATGAATTAGTTCTTACACTAGCAACTGGAGCACTATATAGCAGTTTAATCCATGCGATAAAATTTTGACCGATATAAAACTGAGAATAAATAATGCCATTCTACTCTGTCGAAAGCCTTTTCCGCATCCATAGAAATGACCATTTCAGGGACTTGCAATTCAGGTTTTGACAGTATTTTATTGAGCAGACGGCGTATGTTTGAGGATAGCTGCCTACCCCTTATAAAACCAGTCTGGTCTTTTGAAATGATGCTTAGTTGGCAGGGGTCAAGGCAGCTGGCGAGGGTCTTAGCCAACAGTTTGATGTCACTGTTAAGCAAACTGACAGGACGCCAGCTGCTACAATCTTCGAGGTCCTTATTTTTCTTTGGGATAAGTGATATCAATGCTTGAGTCAATGATGAGGAAAGGGTGCCAAGTTCAAATGAATTATTAAACATATCCAATAGCAGGGGAGCAAGTTGATCAGAAAACTTTTGGTAAAATTCGGGTGAAAAGCCGTCCGGGCCTGGTGCCCTGCCACTTTGCATTAATTTAAGATTGGCTTTCACCTCCTCCAAGCGAAGGGGAGCATCTAAAGTATTCTTGGAATTAATATCAACTGAAGGGAAAACCAAGTTGTCTAAGAATTTGTTCATTGAGGTAGTGTCTGATGAGGATTCTGATTTGTATAAATCAGAATAATATGATGCGAAAACATTATTTATCTCGGTTGGGTCTGTAATTAAAGTTTGGGAGTTTCCACGAGTTTGTGTGATGAACTGGGAGGAAGATTGGTGTTTTAGTTGCCTCGCCAGTAACCGACTAGCCTTATTACCATGTTCATAGTAAGTGCCCTTTGTGCGTCTTAAAAGAAACTCTGCTTTGTTTGTGGAAATAAGGTCAAATTCAGTTTGTAATTTAAGTTTCTCCATCTGGAGAGTGGGGTTGGCTAAACTGTCTGTCAATTTGAAGAATTGCCTCCATCAGTTCAAGCTGTCTTTGTTTTTCCCTCCTTTGTACCCTGGCGCTATATGAAATAATTTCCCCACGTATTACTACCTTGAAGGTTTCCCACAGGAGGGAAGGTGATGTGGAATCAGATTTGTTAAACTCGAGAAATTGTGAAATCTTTTCAGAAATGAATTTGCAAAATTTTTCAGATGACAATAGTCCTACATTTAGTCTCCAGGTCGAATAGCTTTTAGTTTTAGGGACTAGTTCCAGGACTAAATCCATATGCAGGTAGTGAGACGCAGTAAAGAGGTATAGAAGTGTAGGTGTTACGAGATGTACCATGAGAGGAAAAAGCAGAGGTAAAAGAGGGTAGAGGTGACAGCACATTTGGGGAACTAAGATTGTAGATCAGGGAACCTGCTACAAAAGCAAAGGAAAAATTAAAAGGGAATAAAACAGGAAAATGAAGAAAAGAAGAAAAGGATGGCTGAAGAAGTTGAGTAATGGGGAGGGAAGGAAAGACGAGAGGAATTTCTGGCTGTGTAAGGAAGTAAGCCAAAACCCACCACCGACATAGTGTTGAGAGCCCTTACCTGGGCCCTAATAATTGTGGGTATGTGTGTGCTTGTGTGTGCGTGTTTTTAGCATGAGACCACCTCTGAGTTTTCCCTTCCACCTATTTCCCAGCATCGTGCCAAAGATTACCCGGTTATGATCAGGCCCAACATGATGCTTGTTGGGCCTGAGTCAACTTGTGACTCAGGCCCAACAAGTAACTGGTTACAGTCAACCACAAGTTACTAATAACCAAGTTGACTCATTTTAATTTCTCTGGGAAATCCCTAAAATGGATGGAATCATATCTTTCATCAAGACTTCAATGTGTCAGAGTTCAAAACACGAAATCTATGCCTCGTGAGAATAACCAAGGAGTACCCCAAGGTTCAATACTAGGACCTCTTTTATTTAGCCTATTCATAAATGACTTGGCAAGTTACTGCCCGTCAACAGTGACCTGCCAACTGTATGCAGATGATGCTGTGCTTTATGTACACACTAAAGACAAGGCGCAAGCTGCAAAACAACTTACAGCTGTTATGAGTAATGTGTGCAATTGGTTAGAGAGCTCTCACCTGTACTTAAATGTGTCCAAGACTGTTTCAATGTATTTCTCCAAAAGGCTAAATAGATCTGACACAGACCCTAATATTTTTGTGAGAGAAAAAGCTCGAAGTAGTTCAAGAGTTTAAATACTTAGGTGTGACTTTAGACTCACAACTGAGTTTTAAGCAGCACACAAAAAAAACTGTCAACAAAATTAAATTTAACTTGTCCAATTTTAGATATATAAGAAATAATCTTACTTTTGAAGCAGCTAGGCTATACTTTGATGCAATGATCATGTCTCACATGACCTACTGTATAACTAGTTGGGCCTCAGCTTGTAAGACAACTCTAAAGTCCCTCGAGTCAACATATAAACAAGCTATAAAAGTTTTAGATAGAAAACCTAAAATGTATCATCACTGTCAGATTTAAAAAAAAAAACTTGATTTGCTGGATATGGAAAACATTGTGAAATACACTGACTCTATTTTAGCTTTTAAAATCCTTCATGGTCTAGCTCCACCACCTTTACAGGAATATATTAAAAGGAACATAAACAGCACAACCAGAGCAGGCTCCAGAGGTAACTGCACTGTTCCCTTTAGGAGAAGTGCTTTTGGCCAAGCAATTTTTTCCTACAGAGCAACCAATACCTGGAACTCTATACCAAGTGCAATTCGCGACCTATCTACTCTCACCACTTTTTCCAAACATCTTAAAAAATGGCTTCTGGAAAATCAAACCTGTTGTCACTTGCTGGGATAATTTTTTAATTTGTCCACTGCTGCTGATCTGTTGTCTGTTATTATCTATTATGTCTATTATAATGTTTTTACTTTGTTTTGTTTTGTTGTATTTACTATGTACTATTATGTCTCTTATAATGTTTTACTCTGTTTTGTTTTATTATTATTGTTATTTAAAAAAAAAAAATAATAATAATAATGTTTAGGGACCATCTACCTGTCAGGGACTAAGGATGGAAATTAGCCTTTGGCTATAATCCTGTATATTTACATTTTTAGTTTTTAAAAATGTTCATCAATATACTTTGTCCCTTTGTGAAATAAATAAAACTTCAAACAGTGCAGGAGTTTTCCCCCTCACAACCACAGCCCTCCCGGAACTCACCAAGTATGATTGCCTTAGGACTTCCAAACCCACAGTGATACATACACACGCATTCAAACTGGCATTTACACATTTGCAGATGCATAATATTCATACACGACTCTGTCCTACTGCACCCCCCCCCCCCGCCCCTGACCCCCCCACCCCCCCTAACCCTCATATACCCACACACAGACACCTTTAAGGCTCCAGTCTCACTCCCTAAGGGGGAAGCCTGTATCTCTGCCCAGAGGCTCGCCAGGGAGTGAAAATACACACTAGTTATATTGATATCGCCTCAATTAACCTAACTGTTTAATAATTTAAATCCACATTCACGTCAGGTTTTATAGCCTTTGCCTTTATTTATTGTTTTTCCAGTGAAAAGCCACAAATGGCAATAACACCAACATAATGCTGCTGTAACACGAGTGACTTTAAAGTACCTGTCCCTGAGTCTGGTTATACCAGTGTTTTAATGACTGCCCAGGAGCTCAGGAAAAACACCTCATTCTGCACGGCTGTCTGGATATGAGCCTGAATATGTGGAGAACTATTCATCTAAGGTTAGGCCTGACAGACCCGCAGGATATCTAAATGACAGTATAGGCCTTGTGGCTTTTATAAGATGTTGTTTTTTGTCTAATTTCAAGTATCTTAGAGTATACTTATAAGTGTCAAATACTGGATTTATGCCTATTTTGCGTGTGTGAGTATAGGTTAAATTCACATGTTAGCAGGTGATTTGGGCTAGATATATTTCTTACTTTGTGCGTTTTTTGTTTTTTTTTGAAGGCAACAACTGGAGGAAATGGCAGAAAAATTCCAATTTTCCTCAGTCCATCGATTCGCCATTGAGATTTTAAAAAGAGACTCAACTCAGCGACTTGCTTGGCTACGGCAGTATTACACCTCATTGAATCACCCTGACCTGGCTGATACTGTCACAGACAACTTCATTCTGCCTGTCTCAGCACAAACCTCCACCTCTTCGACGGCCGCCTCTTCGCCATCCAAAAGAAATTGCCACACAGAGAACGAAAACCGACAAAGGGATCCCTCAAGAACGAGGAAAAGAGCAAAATGCACTGACTTCAGCCATTGCAGCTCCGACATGTTATCCAAACCCACAGCACAAGGACAGGAGCGGGAGCTGAAATCGTCCGCGAGAGCACGTGAAACGAGCAGAGAGAGAACTCTCAGCCAGCCGCCACCTCTCGTAATCACTCCTTCTTAACAGATCTAAGTGATATTTTAGACTGGAACTACTACGCTGAGAAGACAATTCAACTTGGCAGAGTTTACAGATGACTTTGGTTCTGTCGACTCCGCCGTCTGGAAGAACTTTAACATGAAAATGGCCGAGTAAAAGTTCCGTACCCTTCTCCATGTTTGGTGGATCCGCCGATTACTTTCTTTTCCGGTTCCACAGCAGCAGACTTTTACAAAATAAAAGCCTGTGAGCAACAGACTTTTACAATAATAAAATAAATAATAAAACAGGGGTGGTCTGTGGCGTAGTGGGCTGAGCAGGCGCCCCATGTACAGAGGCTATAGTCCTCACTGCAGCTGGCCCCGGTTCAAGTCCAGCATCAGACGGCTCTGTGCTGCGTGTTGTTCCCCCTCTCTCTGCCCCTGCTTCCTGTCTCTCTGAACTTTCCTATCCATTAAAGGCTCAAAAGCCCCCCCCCCAAAAAAAAACTGCTTTAATGCTCGATAACATATTTATCTGCGTTAAATAATTGACGAGTTAACGCGATAATAACGAGTTAACTCGCCCAGCCCTAATATATATGTTAATGGATAACTTCTATAGCCTGTTTTGTTTCTCTCTTGGAGAGCCTTTTTTGGATATATCATCTCCTGCTCCTGCCATCATCCATTCTCTGGGCCTGATAAGTTGGAGCAGGGAAATACCCAAAACCTGCAGGACCGGAGTTTGGCATTCCTGCACTTGGTTATTTTTTTTTTTTGCTGCCATATGAACAGGACATAGCACGACTCCTTTCAAGCTGCTTACAGTAGCAGGAGGCTGACAACAAGCCGTCTCTCAGCATCTGACACAGTTCAAACAAACATGTGTCACTCCAGGATATGATTCACTGAAAATCGTAATTGGTTTCTCTCACTAATACGTTTCTCTTTGGATCTCAGATCACAGAAAGATGGACTTTTAAAAGTAAAACCAGACGCTTTATGCAGCACAGAAAGAAGACCATTTGTTCTTTGTAAAATCAAGTTTTATTTTACAAACCCTGTGACATTCACACACAAATACACTTCTAAATGTTGCCGTATTACATGATCACATCTTTAAAAGTAGGAAAAGTCACACTGCAACAAATGGAGTACAGACAAGGCAGTCATGAATTAAATAATCACATCACAAATGGAAGCTTAATCTTTGAGCTGGGTCTCTGTATATGCAGACAGAACCATGTCATATGTGCAAAACGATAGCAAAAAGGAAACGGGTATAAATATCGATGCACAGTAAACCATGAAGAGAATCGAATGGATCGTTGCATTAAACAGCTGTTCCATCATCTACATTCACAGCGGAGCATTGAAACATTGAAACCAGCACTGGTCGATGCTCCCTTTAAGCACGCGTCCACAGTTTTAAACAGACCAGCTTCACTGTGACACATCCTCAGTGCATCAGCCCACAGAAAGCGACACAAACGTAGGAATAGAATTAAGATTGAGTACTGGTGAAAGCAGTCTGGCATATTTAAGCCTTTTTTACTAGGGCTGGGCGAGTTAACTCGTTATTATCGTGTTAAGTATTTAACGCCGATATAACGCATGCATTAACGCATTTTTTTTTAATTAACTTTTAACATTTCTTTTTAGGGCTTTTGTGCCTTTAATGGATAGGAAATTTCAGAGAGACAGGAAGCAGGGGGCAGAGAGAGGGGGAACGACATGCAGCACAGGGACTCGAACCGGGGCCAGCTGCAGTGAGGACTATAGCCTCTGTACATGGGGCGCCTGCTCAACCCACTACGCCACGGACCACCCCTGTTTTATTATTTATTTTATTTAGTAAAAGTCTGCTGCTCACAGGCTTTTATTTTGTAAAAGTCTGTTGCTCACAGGCTTTTATTTTGTAAAAGTCTGCTGCTGTCTGCTGTGGAACAGGAAAAGAAAGTAATTGGCGGATCCACCAAACATGGAGAAGGGTACGGAACTTTTACTCGGCCATTTTCATTTTAAAGTTCTTCCAGACGGCGGAGTCGACAGAACCAAAGTCATCTGTAAACACTGCCAAGTTGAATTGTCTTCTCAGCGTAGTAGTTCCAGTCTAAAATATCACTTAAAGGCAAAACACACAACTGATAGCAGCAAGTCATTCAAGGAAACAGACAGTGGAGCGAGGCTTCTACATAAAAACTACAGAAAGATGCTGATGTTAAAAGTGTGTTTGCACAACAAATGTTATGGCACTTTCATTCATATGGCAGCACATTTAAAATAAAACTAAATGCTAAAGGCTATACACTACTTTTGGATTCATTTTTGGATTTTGCGCATTTTGACAATGTTTAAATCCAGGCTGAAAACAGTTCTTTTTAGCTGTGCATATGACACCTGAAAGTATTTTATCTGCACTCTTCACTTTTAAATGAATTAATTAATGATTCTTTTAAAGGGGTTTTTTAATTAATTTTTTTAAATTTTTTATTATTATCATTATTATTTTATTTCTTTATTTTTTTTTATTTTATTTTTTTTTTAATGATTTTATTGCCTTCTTGTGATTTTATGTAGCTGTGAAGCACTTTGAATTGCCCTGTGTACGAATTGTGAGGAAAAAAAAAAGAAGAAAGAATTAATCAGGGAAATCATGTGATTAATTAGATTAAAAATCTTAATCGTTGCCCAGCCCTAGTTTTTAACCTAATAAAGCGACCACATGTTAGGAACTGTTGCAAAGCTATTGTTAGCGTAGCACAGCGTGCGTCACCGTCTGCACTGCTTGACCAAAAGTCTTGCATGGAGTCAGCATCCTGTGAACGGAACAGGAGTTTCTCACTTCGGATTCCCCCGTCTGTCAAAGTTCCTCTCAGGAAGGCGCCTCGGTTTTCAGATTTTAGGAGAAATTTGTGTCCTGAGTGGAGGGCTCCTGTTTCCCAGACTGAAGCGGGGGGGGGCTACCTTTCAGCATGGCCAGAAAAGAGTGGCACCCACAGTGAATCATTTACTCTATAACCACACTCACAGGAGCCAAACCCCCCGGATCATCACTTTGGTATTTACTTAGTTTTCCAGAGAACGAATTTTTGGGATTTTTGGTTTAATGCTTCATGTGCTAAAGACAAAAAGGCTTATTTATATTTCCCCCCAAAGTGTAGACGTGAGCTTATAGAAATAGAAGGTGTAGCTAAGATGTGATGTTCAGCATAATGCGTTATAAGTAAATTAGTGCTGAGGCTGCAGTTTATCTGTAAGTTGAGAACAACGCAGCCCTGCTGCTGAGAAGACAAATTCATCATATACTCAAGAGCATCATCAGCAAAAAAACGAATCAGTGCAACTACGCTGCACACGCAGCGACCACACGAGCAAACCCGGGACCACCTCCGCCCTCTGTCCGAGTCATTCAGGAAGCAGTTCTGCTCCGAAGAACACCAGGAACTCATTCTTCGACAGGAACTGTCGACACGATGACGTCACATGCAGCCTGGAGTTGGCCTTCAGTTTAAAGGTGACAGCCGTGTAGAGGGATTTACTCCAGGGATGTCTACCCGACACCACTGTGTCCTCCGATGACATCAGCAGCCTGTCGCCCTGATAAGAATCTCCGATGTAAAACACAGAGTTGGTGAGCTTCATCACGGTCTCGGTGCAGTTTTCACAGTAGTCCGTATAAAGCTCGTAGGTGAGCTGCAGGTAAACTCTGTAGTAGCCGTCTCTGGGCACCACCAGTTCCCCGCCGGGGGAATTGTAAGTGAAATTTCCTTCACAGTATGCGTTGCCCTTCGTGGTTTCCCATTGAAGATATTTTCCAGCGGTGTTATCACCTAAAGGAGCTAAAGGGAGGGGGGGCAAAAAGGCAAAAGTACAGTTAGAATGGCACTTTCTTCCTTATGATCACATGATATCCTTCATATGGGGGTAAAGCTGAGAAGCACAAATAAAACGTGTGGAAGTTGAATCATGACTAATGATAATCACTAACCCTGTACACAGTTCAGCAGGCCAAAATTAAGTTCCACATTTGGTTTGTCTTGGGGCTGGGCGAGTTAAAGGGATAGTTCGCCTCTTCTGACATGAAGCTGTATGACATCCCATATTAGCAACATCATTTATGAACATTTTCTTACCCCCCGCTGCGTCCTGTGAGCAGAGTTCCAGCCTTGTTTTGGTGTTGATGAAGGTAGTCCGGCTAGTTGGCTGGGGTTTAAAAAATAAAGCGTTTTGCTTTGCAAAAGGGGGTAAGAAAATGTTCATAAATGATGTTGCTAATATGGGATGTCATACAGCTTCACGTCAAAAGAGGCGAACTATCCCTTTACCTCGTTATTATTGCGTTAACTTGTTAATTATTTAACACCGATAAATATTTTATGGCGCATTAACGCAGGTTTTATTATTGTAAAAGTCTGTTGAATGCATCACATTCACACAGTTACAGCAAACACCACGAAGCATGGAGTAATAAAATAAAGATAAACTAGCAGGTAACATCACCGCTACAGGTGTGAAGCTAACGGAGCTAACCGGCGCTACTTCCTGTTTTACTTGTTTCAACATAAAAGCACGTATTTCAAATTAAATTTAACAAAAAACTCCTACATTTACAGCCAAGTTGAATTGTCTTCTCAGCGTAGTAGTTCCAGTCTAAAATATCACTTAAAGGCAAAACACACAACTGATAGCAGCAAGTCATTCAAGGAAACAGACAGTGGAGCGAGGCTTCTACATAAAAACTACAGAAAGATGCTGATGTTAAAAGTGTGTTTGCACAACAAATGTTATGGCACTTTCATTCATATGGCAGCACATTTAAAATAAAGCTAAATGCTAAAAGCTATACGCTACTTTTGGATTCATTTATGGATTCTGCGTACAAATGCGATTAATCGTGATTAATCAGGGAAATCATGCGATTAATTAGATTAAAGATGCCCAACTTTTTCTCCACTGTTCAAACCTGAGCTGTACATCCGGTAGAGCGCAGAAATAACACGTATGAAAAAGGAAATCTGCGGTTACACTGCTGACCCATCATTCATAAGATTTACTTCTCATTTTAAGAGAGCTCTTGGCCGTCATGTGCTGTGTGTGTGTGTGCACCTATTACATCACATTACACTGCAGAGAAGCATAATAAAACATTTATACAGTCTACAGGCTGTAAACAGGCTTGTATAGACGGACACGGTCTACATAACAGATGCTGATCAGCGCCTTCCTCAGAGCACATATCAAATCAAATCAAATTTATTTATATAGCACATTTGATGAACAAACAATTCAAAGTGCTTTACATAAAATAAAAGCATTGCAGAAGGGAGTGGAAGAAGCATTAAAAATACATAAAAGAAAATAAACATAGAACAATTCCTCTTTGTGTGCCCGCATACCTGTCAGCAAGGCTCTGGGAATCCCCACCTGCTCCTGTTTTCCAGCAATGCCTACAAGAGATATTAAAAAAACTGTTGTTATTGTGCTCAGCAACAAAGAAAATAACGGCCAGAGATGAAAAGCCTGCCAGCTTTCACTCTCACTCTCAGATATTTACCTGATGAATGGCTGTCAGCCTGCACCTTGGTCTGGAAGCAAACAAGCGCAGTCAGCAACAGGTGATGGTGAGATACAGTAACACACACACACACATGCACACACACGACCGGGGGCTGTTTATATTAGTTTATATTACTCCAAGGTGTACACATGTCACTTTCAGTAAATAAACCCCGGCTTCAGAAAAAAAAAAACGGATTTTGCATTCATGCGCGTGCACTTCCTAAAGTTTGACTACTTCAATTATTTTGCTAGAATAAAAGTAGTCACAGCCACATAAGGTCAACAGTGCTCAGGGAAATACACTTTGACCGAGTTTATCTACCAGCTGCGTAGTTAAATGAACGAGGTCGTTCCCTGCGGTAAATCTGCATTAAATATACGTTAAATATGAATTATATCTGCATTATATCTGCAGTAAATCTGCGTTAATTATGCGTTAAATACGCGCAGTAAATTTGCGTTAAATCCGCTTTAAATCTGCTTTAAATTATGCTCATGAATTTTTACCTGGCTGTCAGTCACCGCATGACACTGTCTTTCAACTCCTGCCACGATCACCAAAGCCAGAACAGCCACAATCAACAGCAGGAGCAAGATGGCATAAAAGCGCGCCGTGCGCCTGTGGCGCGTGTCTCTCTGGCGGAACAGCTGAAGAAGATGGTCCTGCCGGTGCGAACCTGCCTCCGCTTCTCCCTCGTACCCGTCTCCCTCCATTCCCCTGGCTTTCCATTCGTGAATCAGCGGTGAGTCCCCGGTCAGCATCTCCATTTATCAGTGTCGAGTCGCTCCGACGCACGAGTTCAAAAAGGTTTCACTGGCGCAATGCTGGCACACATTCCCACGCGCACTTCCTCTTTCTGAGGCTGAGATCCGGTTGGATCCCGGGAAAACTTTTGGTCTCTGTCCCTGAATGAACCCCCAACTTCTATAATGTCACACCAAGCGCTATTCGTCCTCTTGTGTCAATAATCAAAACTAAAAAAATGTCAAAACCATAATAAACTCCATTAAATCAAACGGCCACTGAGACACACACCATGGGAGTGAATTTACGCAGGTTAAATGAGTCCATTGTCCAGGCAAAAAAAAATATGTTTCTTTAGGTTTATTGCTCCAGCCAAGCAAACGAACAAAGAACAAAGGGCCTCTGCTGCCTCTCTTGCCCTGGTAAAAACCATTAGCCTTCCCAAGTGCACGCTTCTTTGTATGGAAGCCCATTTCCGCCATGAAAGAAAAAATAAAAGACCAACAGGAAGTCATAATTTCGACTTTCAAAGTCATTATTATGAGATTCAATCATAATTTCGACTTTCAAAGTCGAAATTATGACTTTCTATCTCAAAAGATAACTAAATAATAAGTGAGCCTTCATTCATTAGTTAACACATTAATTACAAGGACCCAATCCAGCGAATGGGCTGTTTGAGCAATGCGACTAACTGGAGCATATTATGTAATAATATTTTACAATCAAATGCTGGGACACTGGCTGGAAACGCACGAGTCTTGATAACATGAGCAATGTAACACATTAACTAAGTATGTGTTGTGACCTGCAGCGGGTGCATCATCACACACCAAACTGCGTCTGCAGTCATGTGTTATTGTTTATTTCCTAAATCCTCTCTGCTCTTAAAGGAAATGACACAATAAAACTACCACAGACGGAGGAAAAGGCAGCTTTTGATGACTTCAGCTGCAAGGATCTGCGTCTACGCAGTGTTTACAAGCAGAATGACGCAGACCGGGCATGGAAATGAGGAACGAGTACAGTTGATACTGCAGTAATGAAGAACACTTGCAAGCTGAGTCAGCAGTTGGCAGCGAGCGGTCTGTAGAAAGATCGTCCAAAAAGATTATTCCAGAACAATAAGACAAATCGCAAAAAGCAAACATGGGATCGATTAGGAATCTGCAGAAAGAAAGCAGGAAGGAGGGATGATTCAGGTGCTTTTGGCTTCAGAAGCTTCTCTGCACTGATGTGACCTTTGCTTCTAAACTCATTTACAGTAACAGACAAGTTTTTCTGGGATCACATCCAGCTCCGTGACCTTAAAAAAAGAAGGAGGTCATTTACTCCAGTGCTTAAAGAGGTTGCACAATGTAGCAGGAGGAACGTTATATTCCCATCATGCATGACGCTCCGCAGCCGGCCTACAGAAGCAGGCTGAGGCTTGCTGGTGTGTGCCTTTGCTATTTATCTACCGGGTGTAGCTGGCCATCCAATAATAATTGTGTTCATTTAAAGATTCTTTGTGACAAGTAAAGCTTTTCATGATATCGATTTCATAAGTATGGTTTTTATTTTCCACTAGCCTTGAATTTCCGGCGAACGTTGCCAACAGGGGCTAGTTCTCCGCGAACATAGCCTACAGTGGAACTTGACGTGAGTTTGACGAAGTCAATAATGCAATTATGGAATTATAGAATGGCATGTTAACTTGACAATCTTTGACTAAATCATTTAAATTTAACTGTTCAAAGAAAACATGTTCACCACGAACGTTCGCCACTGTTTGAGACAGTTTATAAAGTAACTAGACAATCTTTGATTGAATGCACCTCAGCTCTCGGGGGGGGGGCCCCCTAGTGGCTCGGGGCTCCAAGCAGTTTCCTGTTGACAAGGTGCGCCTCTGCCTGCAGCTCTGTTCTTCCTTCTGTAAACCGAAGCTGCTGTTTCTTCTCACAGCTCGTTTCAGTGTCGGTGGATCACTGCTGGTACGGCCATCTCTCTTCATGGTATTGTGCCATGCTGTGAGTAGTAACCAGTGAGTGTTTCCAGGCCTGGGTTGGCTGGTTGAGCTCAAGCTCTTCGTCTCTCCCTGGAGCCAACGAGCACTTGCCTGATGGGTATGTATGGGTCTGTGTATGGGTGCAGCAGCTAACTCTGCAGCGGCCTCCACCCATTGGTTAGCCGGCTCTGCCACTGTGATTGGCTCAGAAGTGGTTATCACTGGTGTGGAGCTGGGAGTTTTTAGCCATTTTTAAGGTGTGCGTGTGTGAGATTTTTACATTCATAGAGTAACTGGTGTCGGATATAAGATGTTATTGGTTTATATCGATGTTCTGGAAACCCCTCTGACCTGTTGCTCCCTTTTATTCTGCGTTCTTTAGGTGCTGCTGGCCTCTACTGGTGGGGGCATCTCCTCCACCCCCTTTGGCTGAAAACTACACAAATAGGGAAGATGTGGCTGTATTCCAGCACGCTGACATTGCCGGTAATAAACAGATGCTGGGTGTATAGACGCATGCTGTGACCGTCCAAACGTGGTTTGATAGACCAGCAGAAATTATTCTCAACACTTTATTCTAGAAATGCACTATACAGCCAAAAGTATTCGCTCATCTGACTTTATTCACATATGAACTGAACTGACCTCCCATCCTTAATCCAGAGGGTTTAATATGACGTCGGCCCACCCTTTGCAGCTGTAACAGCTTCAACTCTTCTGGGAAAGCTTTCCAAGGTTTAGGAGTGTTTATGGGAGTTTTTGACCGTTCTTCCAGAAGCTCATCTGTGAGGTCAGACTCTGAGCAGTCCGGTCAGGTTCTTCCACACCAAACTGGCTCCTCCATGGCTGTGTTCGAAACCGCCTACTACATACTGCATACTCATCGATCATACAGTATGCAGAGCGTTTACCCACAATGCATTTCGCTCCTGCCCGAGCCGAAATCAGCCGGCCTGAAGCTGATTTCCCTTAAGCTCTAAACTCTGTAAACTTTAGAAACATTTGAAACATTTTCAGGTGAGAAAGTAGTCGTTTAGATCCCCAACGTGTTGAAAACCTGACAAAATACCGGCTATTTACAATTTTGTTCCCACGAATTTGGCGCTACTAAAGCTAGCCGCAGTGAGCAACGCACTTCCGGTTATTTTCACAAAATAAAATACCCGTTGCCTTTTATCATAGGGAAAGCCATTACCATACAATTGGTGCTTTTGTTTTGAAAACAGGAAGTGAACCTACGCTCGTTGTAGCTAGCTTGAAACTGCTGTTTTGACAGGAAATGACGATCGGCGACGTCACGTTATGTTGCATCTTGGGTAGTTTGAGTATGAGTAGTAACCTCATGATGCATACCCAACATTTCGGCGAATCTAGTATGCATCCGGGAACTTAACAAAAAGTTAAAGTTAGTATGAGTAGTATGAGTAGTAGGAGAAGTATGCGGTTTCGAACACAGCCCTAGTCTGCGTTCCTCGCCCTTATGGTCTCACTCCTTTCCCTGGTCCCTGGTTTTTCCCCGTCAGTCCCCTCTACTAAGTATTCAAGTCTGTTTTTTTATTTTCTTAGTTTTGTGTTCAGTTTAGTTTTTTAGAACTCCAGCTTTGCTGTGCCTTTTGTTTATATTCATGGAAAATAAATCCTTTAACTTTAATTTGCCTCCCGTCCGTGTCTGCACCTGGGTCCTCCCTAAACGCACCATGACAGTAGGCCGGATCCTGCTGCCGCCTGCTGAAAGCCGCGCCTGTTACGGTGTTTGCTGCTCGGAAGCAGCGCACTGCTCGGTCTGCACCTCGGTCTACACGGTCTGCATAGCAGGCCGTGATACGAAGGGAGAGAAAATAGGGCCAAGCGATTGTGAGGTCTGACTTTTTCCTGGAGAACGATTTCGTGATGCAAATGTATTACTCTGTTGAACGCATATTGTTTTGAGAAGCAAAACGCTTTATTTTTTAAACCCCAGCCAACTAGCCGGAACTACTTTCATCAACGCCAAAACGAGTCTGGAACTCGGCTCACAGGACGCAGCAGGGGGTAAGAAGATGTTCATAAATGATATTGCTAATATGGGATGTCATACAGCTTCATGTCAAAAGAGGCGAACTGTCCCTTTAAAGCTGCTCAGAACTGAACAAACTCGTATTATTTCATGTCTTCCTGACACTAATACATCATGAAATCAGGACACTTTATATCTGGATGTTCAGAGGCTTGAGTTAAAGACGTGAGACACACAGAGGAATCAGTTAAACCCATCTTTATTTGCGAGTTGAGCTCTGACTTTTGGGTATTATTTACATCGTCTTTGTCCTTTCTTATGAGTTCTGGGTGCTTTTTTTTTAGGCCTGCAGCTGTGTAAATGGCAAAGTCCACTGAGAATAAGGAATAAAAATAATAGAAAAAGCTGACTGCAAACATCAGGCTCCCCGGAGAGTGAGAGTGTCGGAGCTCGTGGAGTGACAGTGTAACACACAGCAATCTACCTGTACAATTATAGTGCTACTATTCACATTCATCTGTACATTAATAATATTTACAGTGATCACATTGGGGAGAGAGCCAGTACCTGAGGAGTTAGTTCCATAATTCAGCTTTTTCTCGTTCACCAGGAATAAAAAGAAGCGCACCTGACCAGCGGCAGCCCAAAACACGCAGAAAAGGTGAGATCTGTGTCCAGAATCAGGTGTGAACTCATTGCTCCAGCAGCGATTAAGAGGGGAAAAAGGGAGCTTAATTTGTTTTGGACGTCTAATGGCCTCATCATCTGAGTCGTAAAATCCGCCCACTGCGTTAACGTGAGCTGGTTTTCAACTTTCGCTGAGGTAGTCAGCAAAGAGCGGCTTCCCCGCTGCGGCGCCCGATGGGAAGTTTGTGCACGGTGACTTCTGTCTCTTCAAAAAGAAACACTCCTCTTACATATCTCAGGTGTGCGGAAGAGTATTAGGGCCAGGCATAAGAAAAAATATTTAGATTTTGCCTGTCGAGAATAAAGTCGAAATGTCGAGAATAAAGTCGAAATGTCGAGAATAAAGTCGAAATGTCGAGAATAATGTCGAGAATAATGTCGAGAATAATGTCAAGAATAAATGTCGAGAATAAAGTCGAAATGTCGAGAATAAAGTCGAAATGTCGAGAATAATGTCGAGAATAATGTCGAGAATAATGTCGAGAATAAATGTCGAGAATAAAGTCGAGAATAAATGTCGAGAATAAAGTCGAAATGTCGAGAATAAAGTCGAAATGTCGAGAATAATGTCGAGAATAATGTCGAGAATAAATGTCGAGAATAAAGTCGAAATGTCGAGAATAAAGTCGAAATGTCGAGAATAAAGTCGAAATGTCGAGAATAATGTCGAGAATAATGTCGAGAATAAATGTCGAGAATAAAGTCGAAATGTCGAGAATAATGTCGAGAATAAATGTCGAGAATAAAGTCGAAATGTCGAGAATAATGTCGAGAATAAATGTCGACATGTCAAGAATAAATGTCGAGAATAAAGTCGAAATGTCGAGAATAAAGTCGACATGTCGAGAATAAAGTTGAATAAAGTCGACATGTCGAGAATAAAGTTGAATAAAGTCGACATGTCGAGAATAATGTTGAATAAAGTCGACATGTCGAGAATAATGTCGAAATGTCGAGAATCGACAGGCAAAATATAAGTATTTTTTCTTATGCCTGGCCCTAATACTCTTCCGTACAGGTGAGCTGGCACGCTTTTAATCAAAAGACGGGAAGCTAGAAAGGAAAAGGTGAGGTCATTAATGCTCTGTGCCGGCAGCCTTCTGCTTCGAGTCTCTCCAACACACACACACACACACAAACTATACATGGAAACATATCAGCGGTTTTTAAACATACTGTTGGACAGCACACAAGATAAAAACACCATGAACACGCGTCGCACATGTGCAGCATTTCTCCCGGGAACGAAACATCCACCGATTACACGGGAACAGAAGAAAAAAGGAATTAAATAACAATCATCGTCTCCGTTTAAGATCGCTGTACAAGAGATCCGCTTATAACTTAAATAGTTCATTTTTAAAAAATATATGAAATGCTCGGCTCCTGTCGGTCCTCTGAGCGGCTTCAGGGCCGCTGCGTTGGTCTGTTGCGCAACACCGCCACCTGCAGGCTGAACTCAAACTAAACGGCGTGGTCTTTGGATCTTTGCCCGTTTCACAGAAGGAAAAACAACTCAGAAAAAAAGGGGGAAAATGTTCGGAGTCTCTTTTCTTTGCAAAGAGCTGTGAATGCTGCGGAGGAGCAGGGCGACAATGTAAAGGAGCTTTGGATTCGCTATGTTCCAGCAGCTTTGTGGCATCTGTAAATCGAGGATCTGGGAGCAGACGGGGGGGAGGGGGGCGCTAAGCCTTGTAGCAGTTTCCCTGCGTGGTCAGCGCCAGCTGGCCGTTGGGGGCCACCTCGTTGGCCTCGTCCTCCAGCAGGCCCGACACGTCGGCGTTGGGGATGCTGTCGTGGTAGCTGCTGAAGCTGATGTTGTCCTCCTTCAGCTCGATGGTCCAGAAGGGCGCGTTGAGCTTGCGGTTCTGGTACTCCTGATAGGTGTACACGCCGCCCACGAAGCCCAGCAGCAGCAGCACCACCAGGATGATGACCGCCAGGATGATGATGTTGAACTGCGTCCACGAGACCTCCGTGGGGGCGGCGGTGGTGTTGTCGGTGGGGCTGCTGAGGCTGGTGAGCAGGGCCTGGGTGGTGGTGGTGCTCAGGGCGGTGCTGGTGTTGTTGCTGGCTTTGGAAGCTGGGGCGCCCCTGGTTGTGGTGGAGATCGGGGCGGTGCTGGTGGGTGGCGAGGACGGACGGGGGGTGGGGGCCTCGGTTGGGTCTGCTGGTGTCGGCACGAGTCGGGATGCTGAGGAGAGAGAAAAACGTTAAAATAATCAGTGAGTGGGCAGATTCTGAGAGAAAGTCACTGTCATGTCACCAGAGCTCACTGCTAATGGCTTCGAGGCTTAAAGGGATAGTTCGCCTCTTTTGACATGAAGCTGTGTAACATCCCATATCAGCAACATCATTTATGAACATCTTCTTACCCCCTGCTGCGTCCTGTGAGCAGAGTTCCAGCCTGGTTTTGGTGTTGATGAAGGTAGTCCGGCTAGTTGGCTGGGGACTACAAAACAATATGCGTTCAACAGAGTCATACATTTGCATCACAAAATGGTTCTCCAGGAAAAAGTCAGACCTCATAATCGCTTGGCCCTATTTTCTCTCCCTTCGTATTACTGCCTGCTGTGCAGACCGAGCAGTCCCTTGCTTCCGAGCAGGAAATTGTGAGGTCTGACTTTTTCCTGGAGAACGATTTTGTGATGCAAATGTATTACTCTTTTGAACGCTTTTGAGAAGCAAAACGCTTTATTTTTTAAACCCCAGCCAACTAGCCGGGACTACTTTCATCAACGCCAAAACGAGGCTGGAACTCGGCTCACAGGACGCAGCAGGGGGTAAGAAGATGTTCATAAATGATGTTGCTGATATGGGATGTCATACACCTTCATGTCAAAAGAGGCGAACTGTCCCTTTAAGTTGGCTGTAGAGACTCTGCTCGAGCTGTTTGCCGTTAGTCGTTTCTTTGTCACTTTTCTGGCTCTTTGTTATGGATCATTGCATTGATTGCAGGCCTGATAAGGTTTTTCTGCAAAGTTCCTAAAATCTAAATGATTTTTCTAACATTGGTTAAAGTGCGATTAGACTGATTTTACTGACAGTTTTGTACAGAATATTGCTCTCAACAGGTGAATCTCTTCTGGACGATGACTCTGTTGTAGGGATTAGTGTAAATGCTCAGGAATATGCTTCCATTTGATCTAAAATAGGTATTTCCTTCTTAGAATTAAGGCAGGATATAGATTTTCCTCTGGTCTGCAGACTTAGTGGTAGTTCATATTATATCACACAAGAAATGAAGCTGGATTTATTTATTCTTTGCTTGTTAAAAAACATCTTGTGGGTGGGTCTAGAAATGAGACAAATATACTTGGTAAGACTTGGATTTTTTCCATTGTGGGAAGAGAGACCCTACACTGGAAAAAATGCCCCTCCAAAAATAAGTAAAAAAACAACAAATAAAAGACGTTTTTGCTTGAAATAAGCAAAATAAATCTGCCAATGGAACTAGTGAAAATCAGCTTGTCAAGATTTCTTGAAATAAGATGTGATATTTAGGACTTTTGAGATAAAAGTGATCTGGAAATTAGCTTAAAAACCTCTTCAAATGTCAAAAAAAGCTTGTTTCATATGATATGTGACTCAAAACAATTTGTTTTCAAGACTTTTTCATTTAACAAGATATTCCAGATGTATATTCTTCAAACAAGTCCCTATATCTGGCTGAAATGGCACTTGTTAGGCAGTTATGTCTTATATTAAGTGTAATGAGATATTTTGACTAGAAATGAGACAAATATACTTGGTAAGACTTTGATTTTTTCCAGTGTGAGACTCTGGCCTGCTCCAAAATGCTCGAGCTGTTTGCTGTTAGTTGTTTCTTTGTCACTTTCCTGGCTCTATGTTCCATTATTATTATTATTATTATTAACCTAATATGATTTTCCTCTGGTCTTTTCTCCTATTCAGTCTGCAGACTAAAGTCTATCCACCTCACTGAAGATGAGTTAGTGGTAGTTCTATTATCTCACACAGGAAATTAAACTTGATTTATTTATTCTTTGCTTGTTAAAGACCATGTTTTGGTCGGGCCTTACTCAGACGGCTGCAGTTGTGTGCCCGGGCGTCCCCTGTGAACCCGGGGGCGCACAGCTGGCAGCGGGGGCCGGCGGTGTTGTTGGTGCAGCTCAGGCAGCGGCCGGTGTCGGGGTCGCAGAGCTGCTCGGGGCCTCGGGGGTCTGCGTTCCCGCTGCAGTCACACGGGACACAAGCCCCGGACGCCCTGTGGAAGCCGGCGCTGCAGCTGTCACAGTGTGGGCCGCTGTAGTGGGGAAGGCACTGGTCACACACCGGAGAGCCGCCGGGTCCTGAAAACCAGGAGACAAGTCTGCCAGTCAGCTGCTGATCATCGGGGGGAGGTTCTTTTTTTATTGGTTTTCAGCAGTAACACAAAATATACATTTTGCCATCATGTCAGTAACAAAGATAGATAAAATACAGTAAAATAGTGCCATACATCTATCCCAGAGATCCTCATTGTGTGGCTCCTCAAGCTTTAATTGGCGGCTCGCACTCTCACAGTAGCTTATAACAATATGGTAACAATAACAATACATTTTTACAAATAACACACAGCGAATACTGCACAGTGTTAAGTATTTTTATTAAGTTTGCGGTTTAGTAGTATTAATTTATTGACTGTGCTACATTAAGATTAAAACATGTTCAGTACCTGGACTGAAATATTGTTCATTATTTTGTTGCATACTGTGTTTTTTAGTAATATTTCTTCTTGTAAAAAGCTGACTTGATTATGTTTGATGAGCTACAGAAGGAGGAATTGAAAAGCTAAATGGCTGAAGAAGGTGTTTTTATGTGCTTAGATAGCCTGTAGCTCTGTTAAAGCTGGTGAGGTTCGTGCACATTTGAATAAATGTTCTTATGCATCCAGTACAGGCTCATTTTCTGTGTACAGTGAGGTAGTGTTGGTGGTGGGGTTCTGGCTGGGGGCCTGGGCCCCCGTGCAGCTGTATGCCCAGCAACGCCCCTGATTCCAGTTAAAAGGAATAAAACATTCAAAAAGGAAACTGTGAACAAATACATTTACGCAGATTTAAAAACATTTAAACTGAATGTATGAAAAAAAACACACCATAGACACCAAACTACAATCATAGCTCCAAACTGAAGCCTTTCGTTGCTGCACGCTTGTCACCACTAGATGGCGCAAGATGACAGAACATGAATGTGGAAGACTCGCTGAGTTTCAGTGGAAACACACAGATTGCTGTTGTTTCTCAGGAGGTCGTGTCACACCTTGTTTAAGGCGCACGGTGCGTAAAACAGCAAAGATGCTAAAGCTGCCGTCCATGTTCCCAAACATCCGAACGGCACAAAGGCTGCAGGAGGAGCCTGAGAGCACATCTATCAGGAGGTTGTTGTGGGAGACTGAGGCGTCCTTTTGCATTTGCCATCAGTCTGTCTGCTGTGCTGTGGCGCCTGCTGATACTCACGCCCACACGTGGCTCTAACCCAGAGATACTCATTGCGCGGCTCGTAATGTGGTAACAATAACAATAAATTTTTTCCAATAACACACAGCGAATACTGCACAGTGTTAAGTATTTTTATTAAGTTTTATTTAAGGCTTAATGGTGTTTCCTAAAGGGGGCACACTGTTAAACCTGGCAACGCAGCCCGCTTAAACCACCCTCACACTTGAACGCAGAGCACACTAGCTCCTTTAGCCGGTTTTTAATTAAAAAAGGGCAAAAACCAGCACAAAAACCATGCTCATCCTGAATGTCTCACTATGATTACAACAACAAACTACAAATACAACATGAAGAAAGTCGAGCACATGCACGCCAGCTTCTGCTCATCCCAGTATTAAGGTAAATGTGGTCTGAATTGAAAACGTATTGGCTGTGCTGTTTCTTTTTTTGTGGGATGTTTTATATATAGAAATGCATATTTGCAAAAGGGGACTTTAGCATGTTGTGGTAAAAGTGGCTCTTCCCTTGATTTTGCTGCCAATGTGGCTCTTATGAAAAAACTAGTGAGTATCACTGATCTATACAATCCCATATTATGCTCAACATCACTGATTATGACAGCTACAGGCAGACTGATCTTTTCAAAAAGCTCATTTGGAGTCTTTGTTGGAGTCTTTGTTTATCAGTCGGCCTCGTGCCCTTGGTAATATGATAGCGCGACACCTTGTGACACGTCAGGCAGGAACTGCAGCATTAAAGGCAGCACCGTCAGCTGCTCTGCGTCCCTCTGGAGAATCATTATTCCCAATTAACAAAGTGTCGCCTCTTCCATCGGTGCTTCCAGTTTGGTGCTTGTAGTTTAAAAAGTCGATGGGTTAGCATTGCTTTTCAGCGTAATATCAGCCATGAATTCAAATAAAATGCAGACTTTAAACAGTGGAGGTAAAGATGGAGCTGGACGAGTACAAAGCAAACCTTATCATTTATAAAGCTCGTTGTTAGGGCTGGGCAACGATTAAAATGTTTAATCTAATTAATCGCGATTAATCGCATTTGTATGCAAAATCCAAAAATGAATCCAAAAGTAGTGTATAGCTTTTAGCATTTAGTTTTATGTTAAATGTGCTGCCATATGAATGAAAGTGCCATAACATTTGTTGTGCAAACACACTTTTAACATCAGCATCTTTCTGTAGTTTTTATGTAGAAGCCTCGCTCCACTGTCTGTTTCCTTGAATGACTTGCTGCTATCAGTTGTGTGTTTTGCCTTTAAGTGATATTTTAGACTGGAACTACTACGCTGAGAAGACAATTCAACTTGGCAGTGTTTACAGATGACTTTGGTTCTGTCGACTCCGCCGTCTGGAAGAACTTTAACATGAAAATGGCCGAGTAAAAGTTCCGTACCCTTCTCCATGTTTGGTGGATCCGCCGATTACTTTCTTTTCCTGTTCCACAGCAGACAGCAACAGACTTTTACAAAATAAAAGCCTGTGAGCAAAAGACTTTTACAATAATAAAATAAATAATAAATCGGAAGGCTCTGTGCTGTGTGTTGTTCCACCTCTCTCTGCCCCCTCACTGGAAAAAATGCCCCTCCAAAAATAAGTTAAAAAAAAACAACAAAATACAAGACGTTTTTGCTTGAAATAAGCAAAAAAAAAATCTGCCAATGGAACTAGTGAAAATTGTCAAGATTTCTTGAAATAAGATGTGATATTTAGGACTTTTGAGATAAAAGTGATCTTGAAATTAGCTTAAAAACCTCTTCAAATGTCAAAAAAAGCTTGTTTCATATGATATGTGACTCAAAACAATTTGTTTTCAAGACTTTTTCATTTAACAAGATATTCCAGATGTATTGTCTTCAAACAAGTCCCTATATCTGGCTGAAATAGTACTTGTTAGGCAGTTGTGTCTTGTATTAAAGGGATAGTTCGGGATATTTGACATGAATCTGTATGGCATCACCATAACCAGTGTCGTGCATTCAAACTGACTTACCCCCGACAGTGTCCTGTGAGCCGAGTTCTTGTCCAGTGTTGGTCAAGGCGAAAGTAGTCCGGCTTGTTTGCTGGGGTCAAGAAATTAGCGCGTTTTTCTTCCCAAAACAGTACGTGTGCTAAAGAGTGATTTATTTCATCACAAAAACCAAAGCCGGCAAAAGTCACTCCTCGTTATCACTTGGGCCCTATACTGTCTCTCATTGTGTATCAGTGCGCACGTCATTCTGACCGCGAGCTGTGCGCACGAGTTCACTTTGTTTACTGCTCGGGAAGATGTCTGACTACGAGAGCGACAAGGAACATATTGACTTCCGTTCAGAGCCAAGGGGGTATCTTTATGAACCCGTTTATACTGAGGAGGAAGTTTGCCAAATGGACTTAGATCGGGCAGAAAGAGAGAGGGTGGACAGAGAAGTGATGGAAACAGAAGCTGGAGCCACTGCTGGAGCTGCGATACCCAGGGTGGCCGACAAATCCTGGTGCACTTGTTTGAAGTGCGAAGTAATGCAGACAGAGGTGGAATGTTACTGCTGCCACGAGTGGGATTTAGTTATGCCCCAGATACAAAACCTTTCCAGAGATGAGGATGTCGGCGGCCGCGGGACAGCTGCTGCCTGCATCACAAATAACGGTGACTTCCCTGCACTCCTGAATGCAGGCGTCTGAGAACTTTTTTCCATGTTCCCAAGATCAACTGGAAGAGGCGTCCCAGACCAGCTGGACCCGATGGCCAGTTGTCTGCAGAGTAAGTGTTGAGCACTGCCAAAGAACAGAAAGACTCGTGCGCACAGCTCGCGGTCAGAATGACGTGCGCACTGATACACAATGAGAGACAGTAGGGCCCAAGTGATAACGAGGAGTGACTTTTGCCGGCTTCGGTTTTTGTGATGAAATAAATCACTCTTTAGCACACGTACTGTTTTGGGAAGAAAAACACGCTAATTTCTTGACCCCAGCAAACAAGCCGGACTACTTTCGCCTTGACCAACACTGGACAAGAACTCGGCTCACAGGACACTGTCGGGGGTAAGTCAGTTTGAATGCACGACACTGGTTATGGTGATGCCATACAGATTCATGTCAAATATCCCGAACTATCCCTTTAAGTGTAATGACATATTTTGACTAGAAATGAGACAAATATACTTGGTAAGACTTTGATTTTTTTCCAGTGCTGCTTCCTGTCTCTCTGAACTTTCCATTAAAGGCACAAAAGCCCAAAAACAATTTTTAAATTTTATCTTATTTAAAAAAAAAAAAAAAAATGCGTTAAACCTGCGTTAATGCGCCATAAAACATTCATCGGCGTTAAATAATAACGAGTTAACTCGCCCAGCTCTACTTGTTGCACAACGTCTCTTTCCTTATTAAAGCCACGTATCATCTGCTTAAACTGGACAAGCTGCCTGATATCGTCTCCCTGTCTGTCCAAGATCCCGTGTTTTTCCATCTCTCCTTGTTTCGCCTCGCAAATATTCGATTAGTAAACACTCACTGATTTCTCTCAACCCCCCCCCAAGCTCAATGTTTACAGCAGAATAGGACGAATGACACATTTTCCTCTCGGGATGGAGCCACGCTGGAAAGGCCAGAGAGAAGAAATGTGCTTCCTGTCGTCAGGTTACTAACTATTGGTTTTTCACATTTCGTACATCTGAAGCGAACACAGAAACCAGAGAATGGTAAAAGTCTGGAAGTAGAAGCAGCTCTCCGGAAACACAACCCCAGATCCAGATGGGATCTGTATTCCCCCCAGCGTGAGTGTCTGGTGGGAATGTAAGCGCATAAAGTCGCTCCAACATGCTTTTCACCAGACGAGGCCTCGATTTCCAACTTTTTCTGTCTGGAACTGTGGAAACAGGGAATGAACAAATGATACATAGCACGGAAACGGTTAAGAAGCCCTAAGATGGTGGACTGTAGGCTTTATTTACAAGCTCTGAATATTGCACAGGTGTTGACAATGAGTGTGCAAGTCGGCCAGTATCATGAATGTCTCCATTGTTTTCCCCTTTTTATAAAAATATCCACCCACCAAAGACATGGCTGATCTAATTCATCTCATTTTCTGGTCTTCATTTAGAACAACCGTCTTCTTTCAGAGCTCATCTGAAGTGGTTTTCCAATCATCTACGAGACTTTTTAAGGGTCCTTAGCATGAGGTTCAGAGACCAGACGGGCCTGGTTCGTTCTATCTGCACCAGAAGATGAGTGGCGGATCCAATGCGTTGAGCTTCCTTAAACTGGCCAAGATGTAAGTTTGTCCAGTGACGTCACATGACTGCGCACTGGAAAAAAATTTAAGTCTTACCAAGTATATTTGTCTCATTGAGTATCTCATTACACTTAATATAAGACACAACTGCCTAACAAGTACTATTTCAGCCAGATATAGGGACTTGTTTGAAGACAATACATCTGGAATATCTTGTTAAATGAAAAAGTCTTGAAAACAAATTGTTTTGAGTTGGATTTCATATGAAACAAGCTTTTTTTGACATTTGAAGAGGTTTTTAAGCTAATTTCAAGATCACTTTTATCTCAAAAGTCCCAAATATCACATCTTATTTCAAGAAATCTTGACAAGCTAGTTTTCACTAGTTCCATTGGCAGATTTATTTAGCTGATTTCAAGCAAAAAACGTCTTTTATTTGTTGTTTTTTTTACTTATTTTTGGAGGGGCATTTTTTCCAGTGTGTTGTATTCCAGCAGCGAGCAGGCTGCTCCTGATAAGCTACAACAGAGATACTCACATGAGGCTCCTCAAGCTTTAATTGGCGGCTCGCACTCGCATAGTAGCTTATAACAATATGGTAACAATAAGAATATTTTTTTTAGAATTACATACAGCGAATACTGCACAGTATTAAGTATTTTTATTAAGTTTGCGTTTTTGTAAACTGTGTGTACCTGGAATCTATCCACTGAACTTCATACAAACAAAGAAACAGACTAAACTACTGGACTTTGGGTTTCTACAAGCTGGGAGAGTGATTGCACTTCATTGGAGGAATACAGAGGCTCCTTCCATGAAACAGTGAATAAAAGAACTTTCAGAGTGCATTGGTCAAGAAAGACTAACATATATTGCTAAGGGAAAACTGAAAGAGTTTGTTCATCTTTGGGAACCATACGTGAGTATTATAGAATCTGGAATGTAATGTATTTATTTATGTTTGTTTACTTATTTATTTTAAGGGAGATTGTTATTACATTGATATGTATCTGTATTTCAGTTAAGAATTTTGTACTTTGAGTTATTGATATTAGGATTGTGCAAGTTTAGGTATGTGTGTGTGAGTGAGTGATACTGGTTCTGTGACGTGTTGTAGTCACAGTTCAAGTGTTCTGTAAAGTAATAAAACCCAATAATAAAGATATTTGAAAAAAAAAAGGTTGCATTTCTGTAGTAATGTATTAAGTATTTTTATTAAGTATTAAGGCTTAATGGTGTTTCCTAAAGGGGGCACACTGTTAAACCTGGCAACGCAGCCCGCTTAAACCACCTCACACTTGACCGCAGTGCACGCTAGCTCCTTTAGCCGGTTTTTAATCAAAAAAGAGCAAAAAGCAGCACAAAAATCAAAGGAAAATCAGCATGAAGACGCCAGAGAGGGGACGAGCAGGCAAACGTCGGGTGTACCGCGAGATGCAGGCACAATGGATCGGTTTTTAATTAAAAAAAGGGCAAAAAGCAGCACAGAAACCATGCTCATCCTGAATGTCTCACTATGATTACAACAACAAACTACAAACACAACATGAAGAAAGTCAAGCACATGCACGCCAGCTTCCCCTCATCCCAGTATTAAGGTAAATGTGGTCTGAATTGAAAATGTGTTGGCTGTGTTGTTTCTGTTTTATATGTAGAAATGCAGATTTGCAAAAGGGGACTTTAGTATGTTGTGGTAAAAGTGGCTCTTCCCTTGATTTTGCTGCCAATGTGGCTCTTGTGAATAAAATAGTATCACTGAGCTCGAATTAACCTCTGCTGGGGGGTTCAAAGGCATTCGGCCTGCTGGGTTACGTTACATAACTGGGAGAAAGGAGCTGCATGGGGCTGCAGGACTTGTCCTCCCCTGTGTTGCTATGACACACCGAGGCCTGCTAGCTGCTAGCTTTGCACAGCTCTGTCTGACATAAACACAGAGAACGAGAGGAAACCTCAAAGATCTAAAGATGAGATAGAGAGCCCCCGCCATCTTCCGCCGCTGAGACACCATCATACATGGTTGATTTAGTATGTGTGACCCACATTCTGCGCTGGTGCAACGCTCCGTTTCACCTCTCCGTGTGTCACTTTGGAGGGATGTTCATGTGCTGTGACAGGCTGCATCAGCACATTTAAACAGCATCGTGGATCCAGGGATCCTGCACCGTGGCATCTTCTCATTTGTCGCCGTTGCCGAGGAAACGCCGGCCCCGGAGGCTGCTTGTCTTTCCGGCTCCTGTGCTGAGTCTGAAAGACGGTCCACAGCCCTGTAAACATGATCCAGGGGCAGGTTTCCCATTATCTCTTCTCTTTCGCAGCTATGATGACACTTTTATCTTATTCGATTTTGTTGTATTTTATTGCTTTCACTGTTCTTTTATCGTTTTTACTTCTTCTCTTTATTTATTACCTGCTGTAAAGCACTTTGGTACACTGTAATGCTTGTCTGTAAAGGGCTGTATAAATAAAATACATTTACATTAAAGAGTTTTGATATTTGGTTTATTGTAGATATCCAGAACGTTTATAGGCGATATGAAGTATTCACCAGCGTCATTTTGACTTAAAAAAATAATTAAAATGTCACATAAAGTGGTAGAAAAGCTTTTAGTTTAACTGAAAAATCTTTAAATTATTTTTCTGTTTGTTTATTTATTTTTTATTTTTTTTAAATGCTAGTTTTAAAATGTAGCACTCTGAGTTCATTAAGTTGATGTAAAGTGTTTTAAAATGCCAGACTCTCTTGGTCACAGTGGGCAGGTTTGTTTGACCTTTAATCCGACAAAATGAATAAAAATGGACTGATGTTATTCCTAAAGTGTCTAGTTTTGTTTTTACTTCTTCTTCTCTTTATTTATTACCTGCTGTAAAGCACTT
Source organism: Odontesthes bonariensis (assembly GCF_027942865.1). NCBI lineage: Eukaryota > Metazoa > Chordata > Actinopteri > Atheriniformes > Atherinopsidae > Odontesthes > Odontesthes bonariensis. The sequence goes on from NC_134511.1 coordinate 4,212,811, forward strand.
TGGTACATCATAATGATTGCTCGTAAAGGGCTGTATGAATAAAATACATTTACATTCTTCCTGTAGTGATGCCATCTCCAGAGAGTGCGATGCTACCCATCCCCCCCCCCCAGTCTGCTGCTGCCTGGCTGGCTCTGAAATGGCCCAGCTGTGCTCAGGCTGTCCTATCTCAGCAGCCTGGTTCGTGTCCCCTCCACTACCCTCCCCTGTTGTGCAACCTCCGCTGTGGCCCCTGGCAGGGGCAAACCAAACCCGACAGTCTAAGTGCATTTAAACACGGCTGTTGCCATGCAGGAAAGCACCGATGGGGGTGCATCGGTACGTAGCTGAGCTGTCTAGGATTGGTCCCTAAAGAGGAATGGCGAGATTAGAGAGCGTTAATGGCACGGTGATGCAATGCTGAACGGAGACCTCAATAGGCGGTTTGCAGGAGGGGTTCAAATGCAGTTTGATGTGGATAAGCTGAGATCTAAGCCGCTACGTAATGTTGTGATGTCCGAGTCTGGTGAACTTAAAACCACGAAAGGCCGATGACACAAACGATGGGAATCACTGTGGTCGCTGTAATTAAGGGCTTGAGTTGGCGCCGGGGAAACAGGTGACGGGATGTTTCTCTTCACCTTCACTGCTCCGATCCGAAAGCAAATCATTCAAAAACATTTCGGTCTAAAGCGTAAACGATTAAGTCAGTTTATGGATCAACAGATCACAAATGAGACAAATGTTTTCTTCTACTTTTTTCCGAAGGCTGTGAGGAATTACCGTGTTCTTCTGCTTTCATTTAAACGGTTCAAAGTCATCACATGTAGGGATGGGAATCCAGAACCGGCTCCCGGTAGTTCGATTCGATGCCCAACGATCCCGTTTATAGGGTCTGCTAACGATGACGTATTAGCGCGATGACATCATGTGCACGCTTCGTGTTTTGGCTCAGAATGTTTCCAACATGGCGGCGAGGAGGAAAGCGCCCCAAAGTTTGGATATATTTCACCAAAAAGGACAATACTCAATGCTCAGAGACAGGCTCAGAGGCAGGGAAAAGTAAATTGACAGAGGAGAAAATAGATAAAATGTCGGTGCGTACTTGAATTTAAAGTGTTACTGCAACCAAAGCCATTTGTACTATATATAGCTGGATGAGAATTGATAAGAGAACCGATAAAGGAACCAAATCGATATCGATAATGGAACCGGAATTGCTAAATTCCTAACAATTCCCATCTCTTAATCACATCTGGCAGAAGTCATTTTCCACTAGTTTTTGACACTGTTTGGACGACTGTTACAGTGCTGTGCAAATAACAGCAGCCCTCCATCATCAGCTCCACCCTCACATTCGTGATGTCACAACCTTATTTTGCACATAAACTCATTTTCATAATAAAAATACTTTTTGACTTTGAGCATATTTGACTGCTCAACATGTATCTGCCTAACATTCAGACCTCTTTGATTGATTATCACACCTTGCTCTTAATCTCTAAGCCTTCATAGACACAACCGCCCGGGTCTGGACTTATGTGGGGAAATCTTCTGTCACAGAAGTGTAATGTGCTCCAACCTTTTTCATTACTGCAAAGACAGTTGGCATTTTCATACCAAGACTGGGAAATTACAGCTGAAATATGCTGCCTCTGATGCTCTGAACCGTCAGTTATGGCATGGAAAAGGCAGGGAGCTACATGAATTCAACAGTCAGTGCCAGGGTTGGGAAATGTTTTCTTGCCTTAACTCTTTCGGCTCTTTGTCGTTGGCTGGTTGCATATCAGGGGGAACTGCGGTGGTTTAGGAATAAGGACAGTGACTGCAGTTTAACCCAGATCTCTGCCCAGCAGAGACCTCTGGCCGTGCCGAAGTAAATAGGGCGGCAGCAGCCTGGAGGTGAAACACGTGGGGTCACCAGGGAGGTTAGAGTTAATCCCAGATCGACCGGAAACAAAGATCGATAGCACTCTGGCTTTACAGCTTTGGATCTATAAAAGATGATTTAATACAGAAAAATGAAAGCAACTAATCGTTAATATGTGTAGATGAATGTGTTTAAAAGGAATGAATTAAACAATCGTGATGCTCTCAAAGGATGTTAATCACATGACGATTTCAAAGTGGGCCAAAGTTGTCACGTCCATGGGGTTTTCACCATGTTTTTAGTTCTATGTTTTATCATGTTTTAGGTTGTTTCATGTCTTGGTTTTTGAGTTCATGTTTAGTTTTGCCATTTTTTCCCCTCACTTCCCATGTTCAGTTCATTAGTTTCACTCACGTCACCTGCATTCATTGTCCCCAGCTGCACTCATTCACCAATCACTCCCAGTTTAGTATCTAGTTCCCAGGCTTTCCTTTCAGTTTGTGATTTCTTTCCCCGATTTCACCATTCCCTTTCTTGCCACGCCACGACTAAAAGCTAAGGCTGTGTTCGAAACCACATACTTCTCCTACTACTCCTACTAACTTTTTGAGTTAGTAAGCGAGTTTGAGAAAGCGAGAAGTTCCCGGATGCATACTAGATTCTCCGAAATGTTGGGTATGCATCATGAGGTTACTACTCATACTCAAACTACCCAAGATGCAACGTAACGTGACGTCGCCGATCGTCATTTCCTGTCAAAACGGCAGTTTCAAGCTAGCTACAACGAGGGTAGGTTCACTTCCTGTTTTCAAAACAAAAGCACCAATTGTATCGTAATGGCTTTCCCTATGATAAAAGGCAACGGGTATTTTATTTTTTGAAAATAACCAGAAGTGCGTTGCTCACTGCGGCTAGCTTTAGTAGCGCCGGAACAAAATTTGTCGGAACAAAATTGTAAACAGCCGGTATTTTGTCAGGTTTTCAACACGTTGGGGATCTAAACGACTACTTTCTCGCCTGAAAATGTTTCAAATGTTGCTAAAGTTTACAGAGTTTAGAGCTTAAGCGAAATCAGCTTCAGGCCGGCTGATTTTGGCTCAGGCAGGAGCGAAATGCATTGTGGGTAAACGCTCTGCATACTGTCTGATCGATGAGTATGCAGAATGGAAGTATGTAGTATGCGGTTTCGAACACAGCCTCAGTCACAGTGCGGGTTGGCAGGACACGGATACTAAACTGGGAGTGATTGACAAATGAGTGCAGCTGGGGACAATGAATGCAGGTGTGAAACTAATGAACTGAACATGGGAACTGAGGGGAAAAACAATGGCAAAACTAAAACTAAACATGAACTCAAAAACCAAGACATGAAACAACCTAAAACATGATAAAACACAAAACTAAAACTCTTACTTCCAGTAGCCACCACACTGTATGGTCTCACTCAGTTTGGTTACATCATAAAGTGGCTCCTCTCTCCACAAACATCTGAGAATAAATTGGACTTGAGAGCTGAAGTAGCTCGCTGAGCCAAGCCACTGAAGAAGTGTTGATCCCAAAGTTTCCTGTCGTTGAATGATGCTTAAAAGTGCACTAATGGGACCGACTTTCACCGCAGTTTTGTTCAGTGTCTGCATTTAAAAGACTAAAAAAGTTTGGCTTTTTACCTATTCTGTCACATTCCAACCTGTAATTTAAATGTTTTCTGTTCTTATTTCATGTGATGGATCTGCACAAAATAGCCTAAGTTGGTGAAGTGAAATGAGAAAAATATATATGTAAAAAAGAATTTAGAAAATAAAAAACTTTGACATGTGCATTAAAGTTCTGGTGCAACTAATTTATCTTTAAAAGTCACATAATGAGTAAAATGTTCACATGATCTGTCAGTACAAACACAAAGACCAAGGAGCTCTCCAAACAAGTCAGGGTTGGGTTATTAAAAAATATCCAAATCTTTGATGATTCCCTCCGGAGCACCATCAAATCCATCATCTTCAAATGGAAAGAACACATGACCACAACAGACCTGCCAAGAGCGGGCCGCCCACCAAAACTCCCAGACAGGAAGGAGGGCATTAATCAGGGAGGCAGCACAGAGACCAAAGGTAGCCCTGAAGTTTTAACTCTCACCCCTGAAGGAGTTCCACAGCAGAGAGACTGGAGTTTCTGCCCATAGGAACACAATAAGCCGGAGTCCATAGAGCCAGGCTTTGCTTTGTGTTAAAGAACGACTCCCCAGGAAGGTGCTCTGGTCAGGTGAGACTAAAATCCCCACAGTGAAACACGGTGGTGGCAGCATCATGTTTTTCAGCGGCAGGGACTGGGAAGCTGGTCCTAGTCGATGTTCAGCTTCCAGCGGGACAATGACCCCGAAGCCTGCTGCTAAAGCAACACTCGACGGGTTTCAGGGGAAACATTTAAATGTGTCGGCATGGCCTCAATCTGTAGTTTGATTTCTGTTCACGAGCGAAAACCGTCCAACACGAAAGGAGCTGGAGCAGTTTGTACTTGAGGAATGGGCAAAGATCCCAGTGGCAAGATGTGGCGAGATCATAGAGACTTAGACAAAGGTGGCGCCACAAAGTACGGACTTTAAGTTTTCTGTTATTTGTTGTTTGCTTCACAATAAGAAAATAATGCATCTTCAAAGTAAATGAAATGATGCAAATTCTCAAACAAACCATTTTAATTCCAGATTATGAGGCAACAAATCATGAAAAATGCCACAGGGTCGGTGGTTCGACTCATCGACTCTGGCTTCTATGCATCTATACATCCATCGGTGTGTGAATGAGTAGAAAAGTGCGTAGTTATAGAGCAGTGATACTCACTATTTTTTTCACCAGAGCCACATTGGCAGCAAAATCAAGGGAAGAGCCACTTTTACCACAACATACTAAGTTCCCCTTTTGCAAATATGCATTTCTACATATAAAACATCCCACAAAAAAAGAAACGACACAGCCAATACATTTTCAATTCAGACCACATTTACCTTAATACTGGGATGAGTGGAAGCTGGCGTGCATGTCCTCGACTTCCTTTATGTTGTATTTGTAGTTTGTTGTTGTAATCATAGTGAGACATTCAGGATGAGCATGGTTTTTGTGCTGGTTTTTGCCCTTTTTTAATTAAAAACCGGCTAAAGGAGCTAGCGCGCTCTGCGGTCAAGTGTGAGGTGGTTTAAGCGGGCTGCGTTGCCAGGTTTAACAGTGTGCCCCCTTTAGGAAACACCATTAAGCCTGCAGACAGCCGCGCCTGTTACGGTGTTTGCTGCTCGGTCTGCGCTTCGGTCTGCTCGGTCTACACAGCAGGCAGTGATACGAAGGGAGAGAAAATAGCACCAAGCGATTGTGAGTTCTGACTTTTTCCTGGAGAACGATTTTGTGATGCAAATGTATTACTCTTTTGAACGCATATTGTTTTGAGAAGCAAAACGCTTTATTTTTTAAACCCCAGCCAACTAGCCGGGACTACTTTCGTCAACGCCAAAACGAGGCTGGAACTCGGCTCACAGGACGCAGCAGGGGGTAAGAAGATGTTCATAAATGATGTTTCTAATATGGGATGTCATGCAGCTTCATGTCAAAAGAGGCGAACTATCCCTTTAAATAAGTGCTTCAGAATGACATCAAACGGGCACGTTTGGTTTCACACGAGTCTGAGAACTCGTTTCTATTCTCTTTAAAGGCGTTGCTGATAGACCGTTAGATGTGAAAAAGCGTTTCGGGGACTGACCGGCGCGACAGGAGCCGGTGGACGTGGAGTTGGCGCAGGGACACGGCGCGCAGACGTCAGTCACGGCCGCCTCGGGGCTGCGGTAGAATCCGGGTTTACACTCCTCGCAGTTGGACCCCTGGGTGTTCCCCTCGCAGTTCAGACACACTCCTGCGGAACAGATCAAACATCACACCATCAGCACCGAGTCTGCATCACAAAGAGAGATTAGCTGAGCTTCTTTAACCCTTTGATGCCCCCGTTGATTAAAAATAATCAGAATAAATGTTGTACCACAAATGGCTGAGGTGATGCTTCCAGGTGAAAGTATCAAAACTTAAAAAATAATGACATAACATATGCTACCGTTTAGTATAACGTCTCAACCAAATGATGTCGGTATGCTTCTAATATACCAAACGGTGGAGCATAACAAATTGATGTTAAAAATCAGTACATGACATTTATTTGATTTTTTTAAATTTATTTTAGTATTATTATTGTTTTAAATTATATAGCTGTTTTATGTCTTTTAATTTTTAATTTTTTGTTTTATTTTTTCTGTACAGCACTTTGGTCAACTGAGGTTGTTGTAAAGTGCTTTATAAATAAAAATTGGATTGGATGAAAACAGACTTTTTAACATAATCAAATATCCTTTTAGCTCCCACACACCTGAAATATTCCATTTTATTGATTTGATCATTAAAAAAAGATCCACCACACAAACAAAATATTTACATTTATCCCACAAAATCTCTAATAATGAGATTAGAACCAAGAATTCCAGATCAGGTGCCACTAATCAGAAGCTCTTTAGGGTCGAACTCCCCTCCTGTAAAGAAAAAAATACAGCTGGGCAACGATTAAAATCTTTAATCTAATTAATCGCATGATTTCCCTGATTTATCGCATTTGTACACAGAATCCAAAAATGAATCCAAAAGTAGTGTATAGCTTTTAGCATTTAGCTTTATTTTAAATGTGCTGCCATATGAATGAAAGTGCCATAACATTTGTTGTGCAAACACACTTTTAACATCAGCATCTTTCTGTAGTTTTTATGTAGAAGCCTCGCTCCACTGTCTGTTTCCTTGAATGACTTGCTGCTACCAGTTGTGTGTTTTGCCTTTAAGTGATATTTTAGACTGGAACTACTACGCTGAGAAGACAATTCAACTTGGCAGAGTTTACAGATGACTTTGGTTCTGTCGACTCCGCCGTCTGGAAGAACTTTAACATGAAAATGGCCGAGTAAAAGTTCCGTACCCTTCTCCATGTTTGGTGGATCCGCCGATTACTTTCTTTTCCGGTTCTGCAGCAGACGGCAACAGACTTTTACAAAATAAAAGCCTGTGAGCAGCAGACGTTTACAAAATAAAAGCCTGTGAACAACAGACTTTTACAGAATAAAAGCCTGTGAGCAACAAACTTTTACAAAATAAAAGCCTGTGAGCAACAGACTTTTACAAAATAAAAGCCTATGAGCAACAGACCTTTACAAAATAAAAGCCTGTGAGCAACAGACTTTTACAAAATAAAAGCCTGTGAGCAACAGACTTTTACAATAATAAAAAAAATACTTACAAATACTTTGTAAATATATTTTTACTATTTTACATTTTATTACTTTATTTTATTATTACTATATTTTTTGTTTTTATGGCACCAAACAGACCAGGCCAAATTTCTCGTGATGTAAAAATTACTTGTCAATAAATACTTTTCTGATTCTAAATAATAAAACAGGGGTGGTCCGTGGCGTAGTGGGTTGAGCAGGCGCCCCATGTACAGAGGCTATAGTCCTCGCTGCAGCTGGCGAGCATCGGACGGTCCTGTGCTGCATGTTGTTCCCCCTCTCTCTGCCCCCTGCCTCTCTGAACTTTCCTATCCATTAAAAGGCACAAAAGCCCCAAAAAATAATAATAATATTTTTTTTAAAACTGCGTTAACATGTGATAAAATATTTATCGAAGTTAAATAATTAGCGAGTTAATGCGATAATAACGAGTTAACTCGCCCTGCCCTAAGAAAAACATTTCCAACGAGCCCGACTCAGAGCTCTGAAAGCAAAGCTGGCGTCAGAGGCAGAAGGAAACTGTTGAGAAGCGACTCCTGCTTCAGAAGAAATGAGCGTTCATTCCGTCTCTACAGAAGAAAGTGATCAGCATCAAAGCATATTTCTATTATATTTCACAGGGAAACGCTGCGCACATTCCGACAGAAACACAGCGTATTCTCACAGCTCTGGGAAACGTCTCAGATTGAAGACATGATTGTTATTCTTGTAAATACCTACATTGTGCCGTCTGCAGTCACAACGTGTTTGCGTTTCTGTTGCTATGCCACAGTGATCACAGATAAAAGGTCATGCAGACGTGACCGAACCTGTCTGCAGGCTCATACGTAACAGTGACTTCAGCCGTGAGTGCAGAGCAGCTTAAACCGCTGTTTCATCACGTGGAGCAGTGAGATCCGTCATTACCGCCGCTCATCATCTGTCCAGCGTGTTTCTCTGAGGTGTGCGGCTCTCGGGGTACTGTATCATTTGCATTAGCACAATGTGTTCTTATGTAAGCAGCCCTGAGGAGAGGCTGGGGTCAGGCTTTAAAGGGGCTGTCAAACCTGAGCTACGTTAATCCGCAGCACTGTGACCACTGAGCTACTGCTCTCCATCTGCCGCTGCATTAAAAAGGAAGGACATATGGCTCCCCAAAGCACCACCCCCACCACATACATCGTACCCCTCCACCTTGGGTCCTTTTCAAGCCTCTCACTTAGTTCTGAAGCCTGACGGCAGGAAGGTGCGCAGCCTTCTTTTTTTTACACCACTTCACGTGTACGTTTCTGTATTATTTCTCATTTCTGTCAGCAACCAACCAACACAGTTGTGTTGTGGTTCCATTCTTAATATTAACTTTATATTACAATCATGGAGATCCGATGTGCAAGAAAATCTAACAGAGGAAGAACGGGCCGGAGCTTGTTTAACAGCTCAAACTCAAACTATTAATACAAACAAAAAGCTGCATCTTTTTAACCCAAATATTCCAGAAACTTGCATTAAATGTAAGCAGCAAAAAGGTTCTTTAGTCCATTGCATGTGGGAACGCCCTCTGATGCTCTCTTTTTGGGGAAAAGTGTTGAACCTAGCCAGTCGAATCATTGAAAAAGAAGTACCTCTCAAACCAAAGGTTACTAAATATTCACCCGGACAACTTTGTGACCTCCAAAAATGAAAAATTCTTACTCAGTATTTGTTTTCTGGAAGCTAAAAGATGTATATCCTCTTCATGGAAAAGGGATAAACCTAACAGGGATGTCTTTTTACTCGGCTTTAGAAAAGATGAGCTACACCACAAGTCTTGGAAAATCTGGAAGGTTTTCTGTAATTTCCTTGAGAAAAATGATATTGAAGTAGCTGGCTGAACTGAAGATTTATCCATCTTTTCATACCATCTTGATTAAGTATACACATTTAGACCTTTACATAAATGTGTATGTGTGTGTATATGTAGATGTACGCATTTATTTATCTCTCTACCACCATGATTCTTACACAAGCAATGATATTTAGTTTTGTGGTTAAAAACGTCCCTCTTTTTTTTAAATTTAATTAAATTTGATTTTTTTTTTATTTTTCTTCCAGTTATGTATTAATTCTATTTTAATTATTATTATTGCTATTATTATCTTTTTTTTTTTTTTTGTATGTTCTATGTTGTTCACCGTTTGTAAATTAACAAAATGTGCAATAAACATATTTAAAAATAAATAAATAAATAAAATATTAGCTTTAGAGAAACTGGAGGGTTAGTGGGACGTCTCCCTGAGCAGCAGATTATCCTCAGGGTTTAATACCAAAACCCAGGAATCAAATTTATGGGGGAACTTAACGAGCATTTGTTGGCTAACAAAGACTGCACGGCTGAGCTTTAGCTTTTCTTCTGTAATGTCCATTTTCAGAGGGAGTGAAGGCTGAACGGAGCGGGTCCAGCTGCCTCTTTCACTGCAGCCGCCAGTAGATCAGTGATGTCATTGTTGGGGTTTCCAGAGAGAAATTACAGCATGTGAAAGCTGCCCTTCAGCTTCTGGTTTGATAATGTTGCAACAAAGAGAAGCCTGCAAAGGATCTGATGGATGCTGACATTGGATTGATTTGTTAGAACAACTTCCAGCAGTGTTCGGCTGATGGTGGCTCACTCAAAGACCGCTGAAGTGTACATGAGACGGCTGCGGGTGGAATCAGTAACCATGCAAGGAACTGCTGCCTGACATAGAGCTAAACTGTCATATTCAAGATTTACATTTGGAGGAACCAGCTGTAAAAGATGATAAAGTAACCAATTAGAGCTCAGGTAAAATCTGGAGGTACCTTAAAGAATCGAAATGTTCTCGATGCATGACAAGAAGAACTCATTCAGGGCTTAAATATAGTGCTCCGTCATTGGATTGGGATGCGTAAAACTGTAACCTAAAAGCTTTTTAAACACCTAAAACACTCAATACAGCAACAGTGGGTCCTATTTACTACAGTAACCCTGGGAAGTGACGCTGAGAAAAACAGACAAATAAGTTCTTCATCAGATCATAACGATGAAAGTCATTCAGTTAAAACTGATCCGTGAGAGGGCCGGTGCTGCTGCAGGCTTCTGTTCCAACCCTGCAGCAGCACAGCTGACATGTCTCATTCAATCAACTGAACTGGTTAAAGGGATAGTTCGCCTCTTTTGACATGAAGCTGTATGACATCTCATATTAGCAACATTGTTTATCATTTAACACATTGGAAAAAAAATCAAAGTCTTACCAAGTATATTTGTCTCATTTCTAGTCAAAATATCTCTTTACACTTAATATAAGACACAACTGCCTAACAAGTACTACTTCAGCCAGATATAGGGACTTGTTTGAAGACAATACATCTGGAATAAATAAAATAAATAAATAAATAAATGAAAAAGTCTTGAAAACAAATTGTTTTGAGTTGGATTTCACATGAAACAAGCTTTTTTTGACATTTAAAAAGGTTTTTAAGCTAAATTCAAGATCACTTTTAACTCAAAAGTCCTAAATATCACATCTTATTTCAAGAAATCTTGACAAGCCAATTTTCACTAGTTCCATTGGCAGATTTATTTTGCTTATTTCAAGCAAAAACGTCTTTTATTTGTTGTTTTTCTTACTAATTTTTGGAGGGGCATTTTTTCCAGTGCATCTTCTTACCCCCTGCTGCGTCCTGTGAGCAGAGTTCCAGCCTCGTTTTGGTGTTGATTAAGGTAGTCCGGCTAGTTGGCTGGGGCTTAAAAAATAAAGAGTTTTGCTTCTCAAAACAATATGCGTTCAAAAGAGTAATACATTTGCATCACAAAATCGTTCTCCAGGAAGAAGTCAGACCTCACAATCGCTTGGCCCTATTTTCTCTCCCTTCGTATCACGTATTTGAGAAGCAAGACGCTTTATTTTTTAAACCCCAGCCAACTAGCCGGACTACCTTCATCAACACCAAAACGAGGCTGGAACTCTGCTCACAGGACGCAGCAGGGGGTAAGAAGATGTTCATAAATGATGTTGCTGATATGGGATGTCATCCAGCTTCATGTCAAAAGAGGCGAACTATCCCTTTAAGACCTTCAGTGCAGACAGTTCAGCTGATTGAATGAAACATGTCGGCCGTGCTGCTGCAGGGTTGGAACAGAAGCCTGCAGCAGCACCGGCCCTCTCACGGCTCAGTTTGAAACCGCTGCCTTAAAACAACCGTAACACAAACACATGTTAGCAGGAAATGAGCCACTGGGGCTCATTTATTATCGGCGTGGGCGATCTGGAGCTAAAACTGTAAAACCAAGCTCAAGGTGAGAGGTCAGTGCAGGAAACTCACCGGACTGCGGATGACAGTTGGTGTGGTTGTTGCACTGACATGGCCGACAGCCGGTGCTGCTGAAGAAGAAGAACCCCGGGTGGCACTCGTCGCACTTGGGCCCGTAAACTCCAGTCTTGCACACGCATATCCCTGAGCTGAAAGGCAGAGCAGGAGACACACAAACGGATCAGTGCACGAAAAGTTGAAACAGCGTTAACAGAATAGAGTCCCAGAAAGCGGAGCTCTGTGTGAGCTTTTCTGGATCAGCCAGAACATCTGAGGTCCCGACTGTGCAGATTCATTCCTTCCATCCGACCATTTTACACAAGTCTGCTGCAGGCATGAAGAATGTGGACGGCACCATGAATCACTGCGTGCCCTGTCGTCCAGATCGCTCATGTCAGGTTCTCCAACAAGCTGGTTTGAAATGCAGTTCTCTTCTAGTTCAGCACATCGTTGTTTGAAGCCTCTTTTTCCTCAATATCGTTTCCTTTACATGTCCCTTTCTGGCTCTACCTGAAGACACAGTGACCTTAAATCTCACCTTCCAATGCTGTAAAGATACAGAGGCTGTGTTCGAGACCGCAAACTACATACTCATCGATCAGACAGTATGCAGAGCGTTTACCCACAATGCATTTCGCTCCGGCCCGAGCCGAAATCAGCCGGCCTGAAGCTGATTTCTCTTAAGCTCTAAACTCTGTAAACTTTAGCAACATTTGAAACATTTTCAGGAGAGAAAGTAGTCGTTTAGATCCCCAACGTGTTGAAAACCTGACAAAATACCGGCTATTTACAATTTTGTTCCCACGAATTCGGTGCTACTAAAGCTAGCCGCAGTGAGCAACGCACTTCCGGTTATTTTCACAAAATAAAATACCCGTTGCCTTTTAGCATAGGGAAAGCCATTACAATACAATTGGTGCTTTTGTTTTGAAAACAGGAAGTGAACCTACCCTCGTTGTAGCTAGCTTGAAACTGCCGTTTTGACAGGAAATGACGATCGGCGACGTCACGTTACGTTGCATCTTGGGTAGTTTGAGTATGAGTAGTAACCTCATGATGCATACCCAACATTTCGGAGAATCTAATATGCATCCGGGAACTTCTCGCATACTCAAACTCGCATACTAACTCAAAAAGTTAGTATGAGTAGTAGGAGAAGTATGCGGTTTGGAACACAGCCAGAGTTTTATTTGGCCTAGTTTAGTGATATTTGTGTCTGAGGAGTTTATCTTGTGGAAACTGTGGAAAACACATTTTGGCTCAGGTAGTTATCAAAGGACTGAAGAGCACACGACCAGGTAAACCCCTCTTAACCAAAACTAGCTTCCTGTGGTGCACGATGAATGGATACTCGAAAGATATCGCTACATCTCCCTGCTGCTTTCAGAGCGACAACACCTGTAGCCCATCCACCATCAGCAGATGAGGAACAATAATAAACAGCTAAATTATAACTGGACCTCGTCCTTAAATACACAGAAGTGGTCAGAAGTCTGTTCACACCAACAGAAATTATTACAGAATGAGTGTGTGTGTTAAACCCTTTGACTGGTAATGTCTGTCTGGTGTGCGACACTTTCAGTGACAAACAAGCTAGCTCACCAATGTGGTAAACATCTCTATGAGCACTGGGGCCATTATCTTTAAACACAGGTGTTCATCGGTGTGCAGGTGAGGTGCAAAGTGAACTCCTGCTGATCATGGAAAAGCATCAGTGTTAGTCAGCTGAAGCTGCAACTAAGAAATCAGTTGTCCTGTGCACACAGTTCAGTCCACCAGTGTATCGACAGGTTGGTTTCTGCACTGTAACACATCCTGCTGCCATGGTAACCATCTTACAGCTGTGCTGTTATTGTTATGGGCATAACTTTGAATAGAATAGAAATAGAAATAGAATAGAAAAATACTTTATTCATCCCCCAATAGGGGAAATTTAAATTAGTCAAGTAGCTCAAAAAAATTATAAATCTTTACAATGATTGTATATTAACAACAACAACAATACCAATTCTAGTAAAAAATACTACGACTCACTAATAATAATAAATGACTAAATAAATAAATAATAAAAATAAATAAAATTAAATAAAATTAAAAATTTTAAAAAGAAAAAAAAGAAAAAAAGAGAATAAATAAATAAAATAATTTGAGAATTATTATCAGCCAAAATATCTATGTTGCCTCAAAAGCAAATATATTGATATCACTTTTGTATCCAATGTGAAATATAGCCCACTTAAAAGCAATAACTGAACTGATTTATTGATCCTCAAAGGGAATATAAAAAAATATACACTAAATAATCAGCTAAATGAAAAAGTAAGAATTAGCTGACAAACACTTGGAAAGTTGTAAATGTAGCAGTGAAAAAGGCGTGGTTGAAATCCCCTGAGGTCACCATAAAAACATGTTGGGGTGTTGTGTTCGTATCCTGGCAACAGATGGGGTGTTGTGTGTTTGTATCCTGGCAACAGGTGAGCTGATGACGTCACATGAACTGAACAGAACTTAATAATCACACAAAAGATCATCAATAGCAGGTATGAGTCGTTTAAAAAAAAAGCTTTGTCATCAATCCTACTTATTTAGGATGGCTTTTAATACCAGTAGTATGATGACACTTTTATCTTATTCGATTGTGTTATATTTTATTGCTTTCACTGTTCTTTTATTGTTTTCATTTGTTTTTACTTATTCTTCTCTTTATTTATTACCTGCTGTGAAGCACTTTGGTACATCGTAAGGATTGTCTGTAAAGGGCTGTATAAATAAAGTACATTTACATTGTATTTACATCAATACCGATGCTCCTTCAAGATGTCCAGAATGATGTCATCTGTTGCTAAGTAGCACTGTTACCTCTCTTTCTGTGGCCTTTTTACATTTGCCTTTCGAGCCATTACTGGAGGGGGTCAAAGAATAATTGAGGGGAGAAAACAACAGAAGCTAAACGGACTGTGGGCAAACCGACGCTGCCCCTCAAACCAACAACGCTGTTGTTCCTCAGTTGATTCCAGCCTGATGCTGAAGTGGGCTCTATCCAGCATGTGGAAATGATCAAAGAGGAACAGCAGTGAGTGAACAAGGACTTCCTTTTGAGGAGGATAAACTGCCACTAATACATGAAAAGAGTGGCTGCACAGTCTGCAGGAATATATTCCAGAGCCTGGTACCTGATGTTCCCACTGTGGACTCCTCAGCCCTCTAAACATTTTCCTTTAATCTGACCTCACATTCCCCATGATGATCAGGGAAAGAAATAGTTAAAACTAGGGCTGGGCGAGTTAACTCGTTAATATCGCGTTAACGCATTAATTATTTAACGCCGATAAATATTTTATCGCGCATTAACGCATGTTTTATTTTTTTTTAGGGCTTTTGTGCCTTTAATGGAAAGTTCAGAGAGACAGGAAGCAGGGGGCAGAGAGACGGGGGAACGACATGCAGCACGGGGCCGTCTGATGCGGGGCCAGCTGCAGCGAGGACTATAGCCTCTGTACATGGGGCGCCTGCTCAAACCACAATGCCACAAACCACCCCTATTTTATTATTTATTTTATTTTGTAAAAGTCTGTTGCTGTCTGCTGCGGAACCGGAAAAGAAAGTAATCCGCGGATCCACCAAACATTGAGAAGGGTACGGAACTTTTACTCGGCCATTTTCATGTTAAAGTGATACTCCGGAGTAGATTCAACCTGGGGTCATTTGAACCGTCATATCCAGCCAAGTAGCCCACCCACAGTTTTTTCGATATTGGCTGAACATAGCTGAGTTACTGAGTTATCCCGAATAGCTTCGTACAAGGGTTAATGGATCCTGGTCCGTATCTCCAAAATTACCACACTAAAATCACATGCCATGACACCAAACTTCTACAGTAGTACAAATATGGTATGTACTCACCAAACGATGCATTTGGAAGTTTGAAAATAGTCCAGGAGTTTATTATTATCAACACAAGCCTGATAGCTTCTCTGCTGCTAAAGCTGCGTCACTTCAGAGAGCTGGGAGCTTCAAAGTAAGATGAGGGTTGATCTACTACTGTAGACAACAAAGTATATGCTATATTCTACATGTTTTTTTATGAATTTTTATGTTGTAGAGTTGTGAAGTTATTTTATCAATGGAGAAACTGAGCAGCCTTGCTTTGTTGTCCACAGTAGTAGATCAACCCTCATCTTACTTTGAAGCTCCCAGATCAAGGAAGTGACGTCGACGCAGCTTTAGCAGCAGAGAAGCTATCAGGCTTGTGTTGATAATAATTAACTCCTGGACTATTTTCAAACTTCCAAATGCATCGTTTGGTGAGTACAGACCATATTTGTACTACTGTAGAAGTTTGGTGTCATGGCATGTGATTTTAGTGTGGTAATTTTGGAGATACGGACCAGGATCCATTAACCCTTGTACGAAGCTATTCGGGATAACTCAGTAACTCAGCTGATGTTCAGCCAATATCGAAAAAAACTGCGGGTGGGCTACTTGGCTGGATATCACGGTTCAAATGACCCCAGGTTGAATCTACTCCGGAGTATCACTTTAAAGTTCTTCCAGACGGCGTAGTGGACAGAACCAAAGTCATCTGTAAACACTGCCAAGTTGAATTGTCTTCTCAGCGTAGTAGTTCCAGTCTAAAATATCACTTAAAGGCAAAACACACAACTGATAGCAGCAAGTCATTCAAGGAAACAGACAGTGGAGCGAGGCTTCTACATAAAAACTACAGAAAGATGCTGATGTTAAAAGTGTGTTTGCACAACAAATGTTATGGCACTTTCATTCATATGGCAGCACATTTAAAATAAAACAAAATGCTAAAAGCTATACGCTACTTTTGGATTCATTTTGGGATTTTGCGTACGAATGCGATTAATCGCGATTAATCAGGGAAATCATGTGATTAATTAGATTAAACATTTTAATCGTTGCCCAGTCCTAATTTAAACCATTTTCTCATGTCTTCCATTAATTTCATCTGGACTTTGGGGTCTCGGGTCTCATTTCTTGGGCTTTTCTCAGTCAGCTGCTCCCACGTGTAAATAACTTCAGATGGAATCATAATAAATGCTGAAAAGTGTTAAAGTTATCGGTACAAAATCCTTCTGGAAGCACATCATCCAAACTAGTGTAAAAAAAAAAAAAAAACCTCAAAAAAACAGTTTGTGCTAGGCAGAAAGTCTCAAAAAGATACAAAGAAAGGCGTGTGCACAGCTCCAACAATGGCCTTCTGTGATAGTTTCAGGCTATTTATCATTGTGCAACACAGCAAAGGTCTTTAAGAACGCTCCAACAAGATTAAAATTCTACAATTTAACTCTCCAGCTACAATTCACTCAGAAAAGAACAGAAAACTGCATTTGTTTACATGTCTGTCAGGGACTTGATCCACTCTCACAGGATAAAAATCATAACTTAATGCTCGTTAATCTATGAAGGAGGAATGAGCGGGAGGGAAGAGTTTAATTTGTTCCTGCGACACATACTAAGCCCCTTAAAACCCAGACAACAGCCTCAGAAACATAATCTGTGGGACAATGACTTCAAAACAATCGAAGTTAATCAAGAGTGACCGGGAACACTTTCCACGAGCGTGCACGTGAGGCTTCACACAAACAGGGCTTTGTTAAAACAACTGCACTCAATGCAAATGAAGATGATGCTCAGTGATGCGAGGAAGAGGATGGGAGATCCACCTCTTTCCTTCGGCTACGTGCACACACACATGCACACACACACACACACACACACACGCACACACACACACACACACACACACACACACACACACACACACACACACACACACACACACACACAGCAACAATGAGGCATCAGAATGTCCTTGTATGCATTTTAATAACAAACACAAAGAAATAAAGATAAGGAATACAACGTTCCCGACTAAATTACTGACACCAGATAAAGATGTGTCTTCTTACTCCATCACTGTGACGCTCTTTTAACTGGACTTCCCAAAAAGAGAATTAAGCATCTGCAGCTCATCCAGAACGCTGCTGGTCCAGTCCAGAGTCCAGACTAAACATGGAGAAGCAGCATTTAGCTGTTATGCTGCAAACAAGTGGAACAAACTGCCAGTGGAGATTAAACTTTCACCAAATGGAGACATTTTTAAATCCAGGTTAAAAACATTTCTTTTCTCATGTGTCTATGCATGAAATCTGCACGATATCTTTGAACTTATCTGGACTGTTGCTTGTTTTTAAATTAATTTAAATCATTTTATTTGTTTCTCTTTATATTCTTTTATGTATTTTTAATGCCTCTTCCACTCCCTGCAGCAATGCTTTTATTTTACGTGAAGCACTTTGAATTGTTTTGTACATGAAATGTGCTACAAATAATGTTGATTTGAGCTTAATTTTATAATAATGTTGCTACTATTCATCATCATTCTGTGCACATAACCTGTTGAGATGATTGTTCTCACTTGTGGACGCACACAAGTCCAAACAGGTTGTTCTAATTGGAGTCGGCTTGGAGTAGCCTGGGCGAAAGCCGACTGTTGACTTTGTCAAACAGTCTGGGAAAACCCAAGAGGAATCCGTTTCCATGGAGGGCGGGACCTTACCCAGCAACTTAAATTCATTGGAGTAACGGAGTTCCCTTAACCAATCATAATGTTTAGAAATGACGTTGGTTATGCGCCGAGGTTCATGCTTACTCTCGCGAGGCTCTAGCTCGCGAATCACGCTTCCCACATCCGCTTTCATTATACCGGTACCATTTGATAAATCAAACTTTTCCCAAAGCCAGTTGGAAGGAGAGCTACGACATCCTTGCCACTAACAAAATTGACGAGGCATTCTCCTCTTGCTCTCGTTTTAATTGTGTAATGATCTCCAGAGTTGAGACAACTTCATGGATAGCTTCTAGCGTTCTTCCGTCGCCATGTTTATTTCCGCTGCGGTTGAACTACAATTATATGGACTACAATGGACTCCGCGCGTGAGTTCTGCGTCACCACTCGCAACTGTTTGCTGATTGGCAAAACACTGAGCGAACCGAGGTAGGAGGATTTGGCCAGACTATGTGCGGAGCCAAAATCTTTGGGCGGAAGTACGTAGGATGGCGTCGCCAGGCTAAGCTTGGAGGACATTTCACACGAAAAAGGTTTTCCATGCATGCGAGTTCAAACGGTCCCACAGGGTCATCTGCACAGAGCCTCTGAGGATCACATTTACATCACACTCAGGGACATGTAAAGACCTGCATAAAGAGGCTGTGAACATAAGCAGTGAACGGACCCCCCCCCCCCCCCCCCCCCCCCCCCCCGAACTGCTTCTCTTCCTTTATGTCCAGGTTAACATTTATATTCAGTACACAAACAAATTCGCACCACGTGTACCGATTTGAACAAAATAACAAGCAAAAGACACACAAAAAGACACACTTAAACACACAAACGGGTCTTACTGCCGCAAGGACACTGCCATAGAAGCCTTTCAAAAACAAAAACAAAAAGGTAATGGAGGACTTAGTTTACACAGTGATGTGTTATTCCCCGACACCACCTGTCACCGATCGTCATCAGATGATCGTCATCAGAGTAAAAGCTGCCCTTTCCTCTGCATCATAGCTGCTCAACATGCGGTGCAACACGGCCGGACGGTCCGCCGCCGTTTACTACACATGACCTTTGCTCTCTGCTGTTCATACCCTTTTATTCTTTTCATACAGGAACAAGAGATTAGGAAAGGATTCTAAGAGAAAAAGAAAAAGAGGAAGCCAGATTCCAAGTAGGTTTAACGTACATCATTAAAGGGATAGTTCGCCTCTTTTGACATGAATGAAGCTGTATGACCTCCCATATCAGCAACATCATTTCTGAACATCTTCTTACCCCCTGCTGCGTCCTGTGAGCAGAGTTCCAGCCTCGTTTTGGTGTTGATGAAGGTAGTCCGGCTAGTTGGCTGGGGTTTAAAAAATAAAGCGTTTTGCTTCTCAAAACAATATGTGTTCAAAAGAGTAATACATTTGCATCACAAAATCGTTCTCGGTCTGCTCGGTCTACACAGCAGGCAGTGATACGAAGGGAGAGAAAATAGTGCCAAGCGACTGTGAGGTCTGACTTTTTCCTGGAGAACTCTGCTCACAGGACGCAGCAGGGGGTAAGAAGATGTTCATAAATGATGTTGCTGATATGGGATGTCATACAGCTTCATGTCAAAAGAGGCGAACTATCCCTTTAAGATTTATATTCGGTACACAAACAAAACACGCCACGTGTGCGAATTTTAACAAAAAAACAAGCAAAAGACACTTTTAAACACACGAACGGGCCTTACTGCCACAGGACACTGCATCTCAGTTTTTCTGGAAGCGAGATTAAAAGAACGCGAAAGAAATAGTGGATCGAAGCCTTTCATTGACAAAAAAAAGAAAAAGGTAAATGTGATATGTTATTCCCCGACACCACCTGTCACCGCTCGCCATCAGAGTAAAAGCTGCCCAACATGCGGTGCAACAGCAAGGCCGGATGGTCCGCCGCCGTTTACTACACACGACCTTTGACCTCGGCTGTTCATACCCTTTTATTCTCTTCATACAGGAGTGAAAAGATTAGGAAAGGATCCTAAGAGAAAAAGAAAAAAGACAGCCAGATTCCACGTAGGTTTAACGTACATCATTAAGGGACCTGAAGGGGATCCAGCACTGAGTGCAGGCGGTGACCATTAACCAATGGCGGCGCAGCTGGGCTGCTCTCTGCCTTAATTGGCCGACAGTCAGTCAAACGCTGCCTCGCGGCAACGAGACACAATTAATCATCTCTTTCTAATGAGCGGCTCAACATCAAGCCCCTCGCTCGTTAAAAGGTTCCCAGCCAGCCCACCGTCCCCACAGCTGGGAAGGCAGCGCTGGAATCGGAGGATTCCCAGACGGACGTAAAGAGGAAGCTTGTGAGCTCGTAAGAACCTTCAGGGGACGCTAATCCTGCTGGTAATTTGTTCCCTCTTAGCCCGGGAGGAGGGGTTTGTTATTGTTTTGGGTGATTTCACTGCGCTGGGGTGGGCCCAGCTGCTTTGAAGCAGAAGATCTGCTCATAAGTAGGTCAGTATTACAGGGGCGACGAAGCTTAGCCCCATTCTGCTGCCGCCGCTCTGATTCCTGCCGTTGGCTGCTGCACGTGCCGCATACAGAGCAGACAGCGGCAAACGTTCGCTCTGCGGCGTGGACGGGGTCACCGCTTTAATCACTCAGGGGCCAATGGTTGGCAGAAATAAACCGGGAACTACACTAAGCAGGTTTAGTTGGATTGCTTGGTAGCCAAATCCTAAGAGGGTGCGTTGAGCAACCGATGTTGAGATCTCTCTTCCACGTTAGACCAAAGGCGAACAAGGCCCGAAGACCCTCAGCCAACAAAGGGCTGTGAAAGGTTTTGGTTCATTTAACACTTTATAATTCATGAAAAGGGGCGTGCTGGTCAAACATGAAGAAGTGTAGAGTGAAGCAGTGCATTTCAAAGTGTTAAAGCTGGTGTTCAGATTAGGGCTGGGCAAGTTAAGTTAGTTTTTTTTTAATTTTTTTAAAAATATATATTTTTTGGGGGGCTTTTGTGCTTTTTAATGGATAGGAAGGTTCAGAGAGACAGGAAGCAGGGGGCAGAGAGAGGGGGAACGACATGCAGCACAGGGCCAGCTGCAGCGAGGACTATAGCCTCTGTACATGGGGCGCCTGCTCAACCCACTACGCCACGGACCACCCCTGTTTTATTATTTATGTTATTACTGTAAAAGTCTGTTGCTCACAGGCTTTTATTTTGTAAAAGTCTGTTGCTCACAGGCTTTTATTTTGTAAAAGTCTGTTGCTGTCTGCTGTGGAACAGGAAAAGAAAGTAATCGGCGGATCCACCAAACATGGAGAAGGGTACGGAACTTTTACTCGGCCATTTTCATTTTAAAGTTCTCCCAGACGGCGGAGTCGACAGAACCAAAGTCATCTGTAAACACTGCCAAGTTGAATTGTCTTCTCAGCGTAGTAGTTCCAGTCTAAAATATCACTTAAAGGCAAAACACACAACTGATAGCAGCAAGTCATTCAAGGAAACAGACAGTGGAGCGAGGCTTCTACATAAAAACTACAGAAAGATGCTGATGTTAAAAGTGTGTTTGCACAACAAATGTTATGGCACTTTCATTCATATGGCAGCACATTTAAAATAAAGCTAAATGCTAAAAGCTATACACTACTTTTGGATTCATTTTGGGATTTTGCGTACAAATGCGATTAATCGCGATTAAACAGGGAACTCATGCGATTAATTGCGATTAAAAAATGGAATCGTTGCCCAGCCCTAGATGGTAAAAGTTCACAGAACACTGCGTTCCACTGACACCGTGGAGCCTTTTGGATCTTTTAGGTATGAAATAACTAACATGGAAGGCCTGATGGGTTTGTTACAGTGATCGAATTCGGTCATTAAACACGAGTGATTTTTGCAGTGATGCATATGGCTTAAGGCCGATGCTTTCAGAGGTTAAGTAGCCATGACAGTTCACATTAGCTGGATAAACATGTTGTGGTTTTGTAAAACACGCCGGAGAACAGTTGAGAATATAAGTTTAAATTAGTTAAACATGGCTTTTTTAGAGGTGAAGTAAAACCTTCACCTGAGTTTAAGTCTCCACCTTCACACAGTTCAACACAAAGACTCAGTCCTGCACACGTCGGTGTAACTGAACCCCTGATGCTCTGACTGCCGGTTTCAGGAGAGTGGCCTTCAGTCAGGACTCAGATCTGTGGCTTAAACTCTGCAGCCCTGCAGCCCCCTGCAGCCCCCTGCTGCTGCCTAAAAACAATCAATCAAATGCCGGAAGGATGTGAATGCCTTTGCTGTAGCCGCATTTTCCCTTAAAACTCAAGACCAGCTCCTGATACCTTTTTGGTGATCCTCAAAGTTTTTACTCACAATACAGCCAGAAGTGCAAAAACGATGATAATGCAGGTGTTTTTCAGAGTTCATTTAGTGCACGAAACAGCCACCCCTGCACTGTGATCCCCTTTTTATATCCCAGAGATACTCACTGCGCGGCTCCTCAAGCTTTAACTGGCGGCTCGCACTTGCTTATAACAATATGGTAACAATAGCAATACATTTTTTTCAAATAACACACAGCGAATACTGCACAGTATAAAGTATTTTTATTAAGTTTGCATTTTTGTTGTATTAATTATTTTTTATTAAGTATTAATTAAGGCTTAATGGTGTTTCCTAAAGGGGGCACACTGTTAAACCTGGCAACGCAGCCCGCTTAAACCACCGTCACGCTAGCTCCTTTAGCCAGTTTTTAATAAAAAAAAGGGCAAAAAGCAGCACAAAAACCATGCTCATCCTGAATGTCTCACTATGATTACAACAACAAACTACAAATACAACATGAAGAGAGTCAAGGACGAATTGAAAATGTATTGTGTGTTGTTTCTTTTTTTGTGGGATGTTTTATATGTAGAAATGCATATTTGCAAAGGGGGACTTTAGCATGTTGTGGTAAAAGTGGCTCTTCCCTTGATTTTGCTGCCAACGTGGCTCTTGTGAATAAAACAGTGAGTATCACTGTTCTAGAGGAAGAAACGCTTTTACTGCACGGACAAAAGACTGCGGCCATTAGTGACGGGGGCGGAGTCTGAAACATCTGCAGCCACAATCAATACCTCCCGACAGACTCAACAGAAACAGAAACAGGCCTCCAGCAGCTGACCCAAATGCACAAACGGACAGTAACCGTTATATTTATCAAATATTGACCCGACCAGCTCAAGGCCATTTCACATCACATGGTTTGCAGACAGAATGTCACCTCAGCGAGAAAAAGGAGGAAATCTCATTAGGGTTGTTAAGAACATTGAGTATGGATGCAATTATGGATGTCACAGGGCTTTAAAAAGCTGCGAACCCTGAAGGAATTTCATTAGACTGAAACCTATGTTTAGGCTTCAGCCAAAATTAAGAGCAGAAAGGAGGCTTGATTGGTTGGCTTGTGTCTGGTGTTTTCTGACAGAAGCATTCTGAGAGTTGTAGAAGTTCCTCAGTGAGGATCTTTAATGCTGTCTGGCTGTGCCGTTTTACAGCGCCACTAACTGGCTTTTATCCGTGTCAGAGGTTCGAGTTTAGCATTGATCACTGGTTGTGTACATGACCCCATCAGATGTGATGACGCCCCAAAAAAGGAAACCAAGGACAAAAGCACCATCAACTGATAAAGTCTACATGAACTACCAGCATCTGAAGGTGTATTTAGCAAAAATGAGCTGTGTTTAGCCAGCTGTGGACACTTCAGGAAGGATTTCTACTTCTCTCTAAAGCTTTTTTTAAATTAAAATCCAAAAAATCGAAACCTAAACTTACTGTCAAACTCTGGAAAAGACTTTCTTCCGGGTGGTGGTGCAGGCCGGCGATCTTTATGCAGAACAGTGACCGCTCACAGGCTTCCAGAGGTGGGTAGTAACGAGTTACATTTACTCGAGTATGTTTTTGAAAACATTATACTTCTAGGAGTAGTTTTAAATACTTTTTACTTTTACTTGAGTAGATGTGTGCAGCAGAAGCTGTCCTCTTACTCCGCTACATTAGGCTACAATGAGCTGGTTACTTTTCTTCTCACCTCTTTGGTATTCTACGCCTCATTATTTTTATCCCCCCGCGTACGCCTCATTTTAATGTTTTATTCTGACAGAGAGAGAGACTTCCACCAAAGGCTCTACCACCTGACTGTGTTCCACCAATCAGACGCAGCCGTGCAGTCTGGTCACGTGACCGTACTCGATCTCAGCGGCGGGACGGGTTAGCTTTAGCATTAGCAGTCGTAGCAAACAAACAAAGAAACAGATGAAAAATGTCAGAACCAACGGAGGGAAATGAAGACACAGACGAGGCCTCATACTGAAAGCATGTTTACCTTACAAAGAGTGAGAAACAGCAGCTACATTATGTGTCTTCTGTGGCAACCAAAACAAACGCACATTTCAGCAGAAACTCAACATCTAACTTGAGGAAACATGTAGCGCTAAGTTTCCTAAACTCGTTTTTCCCCCCATGGATAGGTGAATGTTTGTTTTTTAGGTTACATATGGGTTACATATGTTTTAAACATTTCCTAAGTCTCTTTTATTTTTTACTGAAGTTCTTGAATTTACCTGGATTATTTTAATATAAGCTTTTTTGTAATTAATTAATACATTTTTATTAATTTTATCATTTGGATGAACTCTAATTTGCCTAAAGATGATTATTTAGTATTTTTGTCTGTCTGATTGAATGCTTGTGTTAACAAATAAATCAGACGTTACTCAACAGTTACTCAGTACTTGAGTAGTTTTTTCACTGAGCACTTTTTTACTCTTACTCAAGGAATTATTTGGATGACTACTTTTTACTTTTACTTGAGTCATATTATTCTGAAGTAACAGTACTTTTACTTGAGTACAATTTTTGGCTACTCTCCCCACCTCTGGGGGCTTCCATGTCCATTTTAGACCTTGTCTTTTCCACAGCAGAGCCAAGCCGGAGGAACAACAACAGTGCTAACGCAACCAAGAGCAGCGGCCCACAGCTTGGACTGTTCCACATATTTACGAGGCAGCGAAACACAAATGACCAAAGCATTGGACTTCTTTTACAGCGATGCCAGATGAAATCATGACTAGGATTTTGCACCTTCTTATCCAACATCTATCTACTCTATGGTAGAACTACAAACTGGTTCTGAATACTGCCGTTTGCTGGAGAACTTCAACCCTCAAAGCACCGAACAGAGGTCACGCTGTTATCAGCCTCGACAGGGGAAGGCGGGTTAATCAACAACCTGAGGCCTTTGAAAGAACCCAGTACTTGTTTGAACTGATGCGTGTCTATTTCCCTTTTTGATGCACCTTCTGGAATCTATACAGCTAAAGAGCAAAGAGGGTCAACCAGTCAGGCCAGCTGAAGTCAGAAATGTTCAACTGAATGGAACAGAAAGGCATTTTAATTTCTCCTAAGGACGTTTATTAGGTTCTAAGGAAGTAAGGTGGAAGGTTGACCTTTGAACTGATGTTTTAAATGGATAAAAACAGGCTACAGGATGGAAACGTCTTGTTGTGATGTCATGTTGTCTATATTTAGCAAGCCGCTCGGGCTAATGCACCAGCAAACAACAGCAGTGACTCATAGATGCTCGGGACGTTTACAAAAATGCTCTCAGAGCGTTTGTGTGGCAGGAACCCAGTTTAGCCACGAGAAGAGAGCGTGTCTGAGCTCTGGCTTTGAACTCCACATCATGCTGCAGTTACGTAACGCTGCCTCAGACGTCTCAGCCCGTGTTGTGTGTTTAAGAAGAAGCGCTCTCCGGCTCCTCACTCCTGCGAGGCATCAATCAGCCCCGCAGGTTTCTTGGACTGACTTGAAAGAGACGCGTCTACACGCCTTCTGGCATCATAAAGGGCTGTAAAAAAGAACTCTTTCTCTTGTTTAAACTGTAAAGTCTGTCTCCAAGATCCGTGACATAAGGAAACCACAAGTGAGTGGAACTCATTCGAGTCGAGTGTGGACCTGGGGCTCGTTCTTATGTCAGGGCATCTCAGTGCTGTTTCAAAGATATTTCAGGTGGTAACATGCATCCATAAAGATACTCAGTGGGGTCACATGGCACTGAAAGGATCGGATTATTGGCTAAATTACAATAAGAACATGAGACTTTTTTGTGCGTCTGGGCATGATGAATGAGTGTACCGAATTTCGTCTGTCCCACGCGAAACTAACCCCAATGCAGGGGCCATTTTTAAACATTGTAGGGGGCGCTACAGAGTCAGTGAGCGACTCCCAAAAAAGATAAAGTCCAGATTTTTTTCATGTCGTTGACTGGCAGGTGGTGCTTGCAAAATTTCATGAGTTTTCGAGCACCTTTTGCAAAGAATAATAAAAAGAAGAACGAATAACCTGGCCAAGTTTGAAGTCTGTAGCATTAAATCTGTAGGACAAGTTCGATCATATGCAAGGCGTGGAATGGGTCAAAAATGGCACGAAAACTCACTTTCCATCCAAAATGGCCGCCTTCCTGTCGATGTGGGACCATGGCGGCATGAGACTTTTTTGTGCGTCTGGGCATGATGAAGGAGTGTACCGACTTTCGTGGTCCCACACGAAACTAACCCCAATGCGGGGACCATTTTTAAGCATCGTAGGGGGCGCTACAGAGTCAATGAGCGACTCCCAAAGATATAAAGTTTAGATTCTTTCATGTCGTCGACTGGCAGGTGGCGCTCGCAAAATTTCCTGAGTTTTCGCATACCTTTTGCAAAGAATAAGAAGATGAAGAAGAAGAAGAAAGAAGAATGCTTACAGATACAATAGGGTCCTTGCAGTTTCACTGCTCGGTCCCTAATGAGTTGAGCAAGGGTAATTATCCTTGGATATATGGCGGTGAATGAATGGGATCAGAGGCACAAAGCGTGTCATACCCCGGTATGATAGGTGGCGCTGTACCCATTCCAACTGTTGCAAATAGAGCCACTTCCTGTTGACCTCTTCACCCCCAACAACAACAACAAACTCAGGCATTGGAGAAAGATGGAGAACGCAGAGCCAGATGAAGCTACGTCCCTCTACATTTGCTCTGTGATGAGCTGCTTGTTGCACAAACTCGATGCCCAACGGAGCATTCTCCATCGCGTTGTTTGTTTCTTTCTGACGGCGACAACAACAGGAATATCGTCTCCTTTGACTTCCGGGTCACGACCCCGGGAAAACATCTGGAGCATGCGCCGAACGCAAAGTCTGATTCACCACGAGCTTCAGCGTCTACAAGCAGGTTTAGAGTGACTTTCAACCCAGTTATCTCGGGGTCTGAATCCGATCCGATCCAATTCTTAGTCAGATTAAGGTGTCTACATGCACTGAATAACTCAGTCTGATTGTAATTCAGCCAATAATCCGATCCTTTCAGTGCCATGTGACCCCACTGACTGATAACCCTGAGCTGTATGGGAGAACCACACAGTCCTGAGCCATCAGCTGCAAAGATAAACCACCTTTAATCAGTTTTTAAAGTCCAAGAAGAACAAAGAAACACATCTCATGTCAACACTTCCATCAGATCACCCCTAAACACATCTTACTCAATCAGACTCATAGTATTAGTTACAGAATTATCATCAAACCTGGAATTTAACTGGATTTTTGTTGCGTTTATATAAACCTTCCACTTTAAAGGGTGCAAATCCTTCTTAAGTGAGAAAGAAACGAGGCAGAAGCTTGTTGCCTTCCACTTGCTCCTCCACATGCACATTTAGATATACGTCTGATGCATTTTCCACACTTTCTGCATCAGTTCCTCCTCCTGCTGCTGCACTCCAGACAAACCTGCTCCACTTCCTGCAAGCTGAACGGTCCCACTGCTGTACAACATCACTTTGGAGAGTAAACCAGTCTCAATTCTGAATTCAAATCAGTTCAATTTGTTTATATGGCACCAATTCAAGACTGAAATCACGTTGGCTAGCTAAGGGAACCAACGGTCAACGGTCACTCCAGAAATATGCGTCAAGATCGCATATTTCTGGAGTCCCCAGGGCCTTTCAGTAAACTCCTGTCATGAAACCAGAAAACTAAACGAGATTCCCGTGAAAAAGCACCTGCTACGCACCGTTGCTACGCACCGTAGCTAATCACCTCTCGCGATGTCGCAGCGAACACCGTTAAAGTTCAGACCGTTTCCATCACAGCTCATTACTTAAATGGAAAGATACCTAAAGCAGCGCGCCGGGGGGTCGGAAAGCTGGCTAATCTGTGTAATTTACAGCGATAAGCTGCTGAATGGGGGTAAGCCAGGCTGGTGGAGTTATCAAGGCCAAACAGAACTACACTGGAAAAGAAACACAGCAAATACAAGACGTTTTTGCTTGAAATAAGCAAAATAAATCTGCCAATGGAACTAGTGAAAATCGTCTTGTCAAGATTTCTTTTGAGATAAAAGTGATCTTGAAATTAGCTTAAAAACCTCTTCAAATGTAAAAAAAAAGCTTGTTTCATATGAAATCCGACTAAAAACAATTTGTTTTCAAGACTTTTTCATTTAACAAGATATTCCAGATGTATTGTTTTCAAACAAGTCCCTATATGTGGCTGAAATAGTACTTGTTACACTGGAAAAAATCTAAATCTTACCAAGTATATTTGTCTCATTGAGTATCTCATTACACTTAATATAAGACACAACTGCCTAACAAGTACTATTTCAGCCAGATATAGGGACTTGTTTTAATACAATACATCTTGAATATCTTGTTAAGTGAAAAAGTCTTGAAAACAAATTGTTTTTAGTCGGATTTCATATGAAACAAGCTTTTTTTTTTCATTTGAAGAGGTTTTTAAGCTAATTTCAAGATCACTTTTAACTCAAAAGTCCTAAATATCACATCTTATTTCAAGAAATCTGGACAAGCTGATTTTCACTAGTTCCATTGGCAGATTTTGTTGCTTATTTCAAGCAAAAACGTCTTTTATTTGTTGTTTTTTTTAACTTATTTTTGGAGGGGCATTTTTCCCAGTGAAGGCAGTTGTGTCTTATATTAAGTGTAAAGAGATATTTTGACTAGAAATGAGACAAATATACTTGGTAAGATTTAGATTTTTTCCAGTGCTCTGAAACAACCCTCCAGGATCTGATGTGTCCCTCTGCAGAAAAAGGTAAAAAGGCAGCAGCCATGAGGATCTCTGTGGCTTATGGAGGCCCACACAGCGGCATGTTTTTACGAGCACAAACCCACCATACTCCTGTGGACAGCAGCAGCATTCCTCCTCACGGTAACAGACAGAGAGCACAGCCGCTATTTTTACCTCATTCCCAACCCACACACAGCCTCTTTCCCCAGTTCCACTTCATGCAGGGTCTGCCGTGTGCGTTCTGGCTCCGACTTTAAGGGAACATTACACTGTGTTCGGGGAAGCTTCCTGCATGACGTCTTGGATCAATGCGCAGAACAAAGGTTTTGCAGGGCTGTGATGAACACAGTGTCAAAGCAAAGCTGAGCCCTTAAACACCATACAGGCCATAGCATTTGGTCTATTAAAGCTGGAACTCTTTTTAAAATGTGCAGCTACACCTCAAATTTTAATATTATGAACACATACTTTGCATTAGAAAGATCAAATATATACGCTAACTTCAACAGATTATAAATTAGCTTAGTTTGCCTCGTGTTCTCGGATGTAAATTAGCTTCATCTGCTTCCTGCGGACGTTGTGTTCAAAGTGAAGTCTGCATATCAGACTTATGGGCTGTGTTCGAAACCGCATACTTCTCCTACTACTCATACTACTCCTACTAACTTTTTTCCCGGATGCATACTAGATTCTCCGAAATGTTGGGTATGCATCATGAGGTTACTACTCATACTCAAACTACCCAAGATGCAACGTAACGTGACGTCGCCGATCGTCATTTCCTGTCAAAACGGCAGTTTCAAGCTAGCTACAACGAGGGTAGGTTCACTTCCTGTTTTCAAAACAAAAGCACCGATTGTATCGTAATGGCTTTCCCTATGATAAAAGGCAACGGGTATTTTATTTTGTGAAAATAACCGGAAGTGCGTTGTTCACTGCAGCTAGCTTTAGTAGCGCCGAATTCGTCGGGACAAAATTGTAAATAGCCGGTATTTTGTCAGGTTTTCAACACGTTGGGGATCTAAACGACTACTTTCTCACCTGAAAATGTTTCAAATGTTGCTAAAGTTTACAGTTTAGAGCTTAAGGGAAATCAGCTTCAGGCCGGCTGATTTCGGCTCGGGCAGGAGCGAAATGCATTGTGGGTAAACGCTCTGCATACTGTCTGATCGATGAGTTTGTAGTATGTAGTATGCAGTATGTAGTATCTAGTAAGTAGTATGGAAGTATGTAGTATGTAGTATGCAGTATGTAGTATGCAGTATGTAGTATGTAGTATGTAGTATGGAAGTATGCAGTATGTAGTATGGAGTATGCAGTATGTAGTATGTAGTATGTAGTATGCAGTATGCAGTATGTAGTATGTAGTATGCAGTATGCAGTATGTAGTATGCAGTATGCAGTATGCAGTATGTAGTATGTAGTATGCAGTATGCAGTATGTAGTATGTAGTATGCAGTATGCAGTATGTAGTATGCAGTATGCAGTATGTAGTATGCAGTATGCGGTATGCAGTATGCAGTATGTAGTATGTAGTATGCAGTATGTAGTATGTAGTATGCAGTATGCAGTATGTAGTATGTAGTATGCAGTATGTAGTATGCAGTATGCAGTATGTAGTATGCAGTATGCGGTATGTAGTATGTAGTATGCAGTATGCAGTATGTAGTATGTAGTATGCAGTATGCAGTATGCAGTATGTAGTATGCAGTATGTAGTATGTAGTATGCAGTATGTAGTATGCAGTATGCAGTATGTAGTATGCAGTATGCGGTATGTAGTATGCAGTATGTAGTATGCAGTATGAGGTATGTAGTATGTAGTATGCAGTATGCAGTATGTAGTATGTAGTATGCAGTATGTAGTATGCAGTATGTAGTATGTAGTATGCAGTATGTAGTATGCAGTATGTAGTATGCAGTATGTAGTATGTAGTATGCAGTATGTAGTATGCAGTATGTAGTATGTAGTATGTAGTATGCAGTATGTAGTATGCAGTATGTAGTATGTAGTATGCAGTATGTAGTATGTAGTATGCAGTATGTAGTATGCAGTATGCAGTATGTAGTATGCAGTATGTAGTATGCAGTATGCAGTATGTAGTATGTAGTATGTAGTATGCAGTATGTAGTATGCAGTATGTAGTATGTAGTATGCAGTATGTAGTATGCAGTATGTAGTATGCAGTATGTAGTATGTAGTATGCAGTATGTAGTATGTAGTATGCAGTATGTAGTATGCGGTTTCGAACACAGCCATGCTTTGTCATTTTTAGCTAAACAACCATTTTCCAGCATCACTTGAAAGAGTATGAGCAGGCTACTTCTACACACAAGGTCAGTTCAGTTCATCGGCGACAGATAAAACTAACATCTCCAACAGGGATGGAGGGATGGAGGGATGGAGGGCAGGCTGACCTGTCGCAGAGCTGGTTCACCGCCCCGAAGGAGTCGCAGGAGCAGGGCAGGCAGCCGCTGGTGCCGTTGGTGAAGTATCCCTCCTCACAGTCCTCGCACTGCAGCCCGGCGTAGCCCATGATGCACGAACACTGGCCGGTGCCGCGGTCGCACTCGTCCGGGTGCATAATCCCCTCGCCGCCGCTGCTGCAGTTGCACGAGCCCTCTGGGTGTCGGGGGGGGGGGGGACAAAAACCATCAAAATCAATCATTTCAAAACTGCACCGAAGGAATATTAAGTGTTTAAAATCGCTCCACGGCATTTCGAAGATTCAATATCTATTAGGCCAGGAAGGAAAAAGGAAACTAATTAAATTTTCCCTGCATAAATAATCTGAACCATTCAACCTGTAGTCATCATCTGCAGCTCATCCAGAACGCTGCTGCTGGAGTTTTAACCCGGACTAAGAGATCTGAACACATCACAGCAGCTTTAAAATCTTTACTCTGGCTTCCAGTCAGTCACAGAATAGATTTTAAAAGCCTGCTGATGGTTTACATCTGTGATCTGTTCAGAGAATATAAAGCCAGCAGAGCTCTGAGATCCAAGGACTCAGGTCAGCTGGTCCAGTCCAGAGTCCAGACTAAACATGGAGAAGCAGCATTTAGCTGTTATGCTGCAAACAAGTGGAACAAACTGCCAGTGGAGATTAAACTCTCACCAAATGGAGACATTTTTAAATCCAGGTTAAAGACATTTCTGTTCTCATGTGTTTATGCATGAAATATCTTTTAACTCATCTAGACTGTTGCCTGATTTTAATCATTTAAATGATTTTATTTGTTTCTCTTTATATTCTGTTATGTATTTTTAATGCTTCTTCCACTCCCTGTTGCAATGCTTTTATTTCATATAAAGCACTTTGAATTGTTTTGTACATGAAATGTGATACAAATATATTTGATTTGATTTGATTTAGCAATGGAAGCCCAAGAGCCCCGCCCCCCCCCTGGCAGGAGCTCCTTTGTGTGGCCAATGGAAACGGTGATGCACCATGTTTCAGATTTAAGGAAGTCATTATTCCAACATGCGTCATAAACCTGTTGGGTACGCTCTCACAGTTTACGACCACAATGCTCGATATTTCCCTCATCAGTCTCCAGGACAGAGATTTTCGAGGCTGTTTTTGCAGGGAAATTCCACCCAGCAGAAGAGCTAGCGTCTGCCTCTGGGAGCTGCGACATGCTAAAGCAAAGAGGAGGGCTGCCAGTGCACTCTGCATGCTCAGATTTAACCCCCCCCCCTCCACCCCCACTCCACCAGGAATCCAGCAACGAGTCCCAGCCTGCTCATCTGTGCTCTGATGGAGAGAACGCGCTCCTCAGAATGAGTTTTATGTCGTGCAGATTAACGGGAGACAAAGATGCTAAAGCTGAGTGCTGCCGGGCTGCACAGCACAGATGTGAGGGCAGGCATGTGGATGGTGAGAGGTGATCTATTATTCATCCGATGTCAGGTTAGGTGTGGCAGCTGAAGGCTGCCCTTCATTCTGCGCTCAGCAGGCAGACAAAGCAAGCTCCCACCTAAGATAACAGTTAAAGAAAAAGAAGAATTTTAATGTATTCCTGCCCGGCGTCCCACTCAGATTACACTGCAGCTCCGACTTTTATGCAACTAAAACCCGGGCTGCACACTGGAAAAAATGCCCCTCCAAAAATAAGCAAAAAAACAACAAATACGAGACTTTTTGCTTGAAATAAGCAAAATAAATCTGCCAATGCAACAGGTGAGAATCGGCTTGTCACGATTTCTTGAAATAAGATGTGATATTTAGGACTTTTGGGATAAAAGTGATCTTGAAATTAGCTTAAAAACCTCTTCAAATGAAAAAAAAAAAGCTTGTTTCATGTGAAATGTGACTCAAAACAATTTGTTTTCAAGACTTTTTCACTTAACAAGATATTCCAGATGTATTGTCTTCAAACAAGTCCCTATATCTGGCTGAAATAGTACTTGTTAGGCAGTTGTGTCTGATATTAAGTGTAATGAGAAACTCAATGAGTATCACTCTTTCATTTCGGTCCCACATCAAAGAGTATCACTAAATCTGCCTTTTTTCACCTCAGAAACATCTCAAGACTCCGGCCCTCACTATCCGACTCAGTAACAGAGACCCTCCTCCACTCATTTATCTCCTCCCGTCTGGTGTCCTGTCTGGGCTGCCCAGTAAGGCCCCTGACAGGTCGCAGTATGTTCAAAACTCAGCTGCCAGGGTGCTAACTCACACCGAGTCCTGGCAGCACATCACCCCCATCCTAAAGCAACTGCACTGGCTCCCAGTCAGAGCACCTATAAAACCTATAAAATCCTTCTCTTCACCTACAGATCTCTCCTCTCACTCGCACCTAAATACCAGAGATGGGGACTCGAGTCGCTGTTTTGATGACTTGTGACTTGACTTGACAAAAAATAAAAGACTTGAGACTCGACTCAGACTTGGAAGTTAAAGACTCGGCACTTGACTTGACTTGAGACACGATGACTTGAATGACTTGAGTGTTATTCAGTTCATGTTTTCAGTTTGAATATAAAATTAATTAATTAATTTAAAAAATAACATTGATTACCCGGTAGGAGCGCAGGCTGAGAATGGCGTCATGATTGGATCCCTACCCTGTCAGTCAGCCATGCCCTCTCTACATACCCTGGTGTTTATTGGAGAGAATAAACTCATCAGATATGCATCAACATGGCAGCGGGACCGAGAGTCGTTGTCTTCGGCTTTCGTAATTACCATTGTGACGACAAAAGACGAACAGCGCAGTGCAAGACATGCGGCATCAACATCTCGGACAGCCGATATAACATTATCCTGTTAGCCTAGCCGGTAGTTAGCTAACGTTAGCTTGATATGATACGGGGTGGACAGGTTGGACACATTGGCCAATGATGTTTACTGACAGTTACTTATATCTTTGTGTTTTCACTTTATTAAGATCAGATTCTGCAGGTAAAATTGCAATAATAAGGTGACTTGACCAAGAAAAAATTACATGGGACTTGAAAGCTAAGACTTGAGACTTGCACATGTGTGACTTGGTCCCATCTCTGATCTCCTACTCCCAGTCGCGGCTTCTCCTCAGACAAAGACCTACTTTCCGTTCCTCGCACCAGACTAAAAACATCTGGAGATAGGGCCTTCTGTTCAACTGCCCCGATCCTATGGAACAATCTGCCACCTCACATCCGTTCTGCCCCCTCTCTGCTACAGTTCAAAAAGAATCTAAAACCGCATCTCTTCTCCAAGTCCTACTCTTCTTAAACCCTGCCCCCCCTTCTTTTCTCTTGTTAAGCGACCTTGGGTACCCTGAAAGGCGCTATATAAGTCCAAGTTATTATTATTATCATCATTCTTAAAACTCCAGCTTCCCTTTCTGACCTATTTCCATGATTCTTACACGGCATAGATCACAACATGAGAGAGCGAATATTGTGAACCCTTGACATTCGAGTAGCTCAAGGTTTTGATTTTAATAAGCCCGCCAACTACTTTTAATTCAGGAAAAACTCACCATCTTGTTTTCTTCTTTTTGTGTGCCCTTTACTTAACCTCTTTTCAGACTGGGGGTGGGGAGGTCGGGTCAATGTTCTACCTCAAGATTTCTGTAAATCTTTTTTCTTTTTAAATGTTGTACTTTTACAAAACTTTGATACCATTTAGATCAGAGATACTCATTGCGCGGCCCCTCAAGCTTTAAAGGCGGGGTAGGGGTTCTTTTTCTGGAACATTTTTTTTACATATTGCTTGAAATACTCTTCACACCCCCATTGCAACCAATTAATTAAAAGTTTTGACACAAATATGAAAAGTTTTAGTGGCCTCTAGAACGTACAATCTAGGAAAAACAGTATCCAATCATACTGAACGGACCTTTAACGATGATTGGATACTGATGCGTCTATCAAACTGCAATCTGCTCCTCCCTCCCCCTCCTCCCCCCTGTGCACGTACCCTGCTCCGTGAACGAATTATGCGTCCAGAAGCTTGGCAGGAAGCTAAACTAGAGCCAGCTTGGCTAGCACCTAGCATTATTAAACGGTTCATTATGATGTTGAAAGGTATTTTCTTACCTGTGAATCCGCCATGAGAAAAAGTTAGCAAACGTTAGCCAAACCAATCGATGCTTGCTGTCAGAACAGCGCTCGTGCACCTTCATGCTCGTGAACAAGCATTGCGCGTTCATGTACTCTAGAGGCGTGGCTTCGGGGGGAAGTCTGAAGAAAAGGGTTGGGATTTTTGACATGTGTATTTTCAAAATGCAGCTTCCCTGGACTCAAAATCCAGGATCTCCTACCCTACCTTTAATTGGTGGCTCGTACTCCCATAGTAGCTTATAACAATATGGTAACAATAACAATACATTTTTTCA
Organism: Odontesthes bonariensis; assembly: GCF_027942865.1. Lineage (NCBI taxonomy): Eukaryota > Metazoa > Chordata > Actinopteri > Atheriniformes > Atherinopsidae > Odontesthes > Odontesthes bonariensis. The sequence goes on from NC_134511.1 coordinate 4,248,732, forward strand.
AATAACACACAGCGAATACTGCACTGTATTAAGTATTTTTATTAAGTTTTATTTAAGGCTTAATGGTGTTTCCTAAAGGGGGCACACTGTTAAACCTGGCAACGCAGCCCGCTTAAACCACCTCACACTTGACCGCAGAGCACGCTAGCTCCTTTAGCCAGCGCGAGATGCAGGCACAATGGATCAGTTTTTAATTAAAAAAGGGCAAAAAGCAGCACAAAAACCATGCTCATCCTGAATGTCTCACTATGATTACAACAACAAACTACAAATACAACATGAAGGAAGTCTAGGACATGCACGCCAGCTTCCACTCATCCCAGTATTAAGGTAAATGTGGTCTGAATTGAAAATGTATTGGCTGTGTTGTTTCTGTTTTATATGTAGAAATGCATATTTGCAAAAGGGGACTTTAGTATGTTGTGGTAAAAGTGGCTCTTCCCTTGATTTTGCTGCCAATGTGGCTCTTGTTAAAAACAACAGTGAGTATCACTGATTTAGAATTACACGAGCCCAACCTTGGGGTTGTTTTGTGGAGGGTATTTTTGTTATTGTTGAGATACTCATCTTCAATGTATCATTGTTTACTTGTATATTCATTGTGGAAATAATAATAAAAAAGATTTGAAACCAAAGCTGCAGCTTCCTCTGGGTGCCACGCGCAGCCTGTGGGGCGATTCTGCAAAGTCACACAACAGGTTGGATGAAAATCAGACTGGATGTTGTCTGCATAAAGAAAGAGAAGTGAGGCAGAGTTCACCTCTGCCCTGCCCGCCTGCCTGACTCACTGCTGAGACCAAAGCTGCCTTTCACTGCACCGGCAACAGTTACAGACAGTTACAGTCCTGCACGTTCAGTTTAGACAATGTATGTAACTATTTGTACATACAAAAGTACGGAAGCGTATTGCATTCACTTCAAAAAAAAAAAAAAAAAAAAAAAAAAAAATCTGTTTTTCTTTCCAAATAATTTTTTTTGGTTTGTTTTTCGTGGTAATTTTTTTCTGTCTAATTTATTTATTTTTTTATTTTTTTGGGGGATAATTTTTTCTGTTTTTCTGTCTAATATATTTTTTGGTTTGTTTTTCAGGGTAATTTTTTTCTGTCTAATTTATTTTTTGGTTTTTTTTTCGGGTAATTTTTTCTGTTTTTCTGTCTAATTTATTTATTTATTTATTTTTCGGGTAATTTTTTCTGTTTTTCTGTCTAATTTATTTTTTGGTTTGTTTTTCGGGGTAATTTTTTCTGTTTTTCTGTCTAATTTATTTTTTGGTTTGTTTTTCGGGGTAATTTTTTCTGTTTTTCTGTCTAATTTATTTTTTGGTTTGTTTTTCGGGGTAATTTTTTCTGTTTTTCTGTCTAATTTATTTTTTGGTTTGTTTTTCAGGGTAATTTTTTCTGTTTTTCTGTCTAATTTATTTTTTGGTTTGTTTTTCAGGGTAATTTTTTTCTGTCTAATTTATTTTTTGGTTTTTTTTTCGGGTAATTTTTTCTGTTTTTCTGTCTAATTTATTTTTTGTTTTTTTTTTCGGGTAATTTTTTCTGTTTTTCTGTCTAATTTATTTTTTGGTTTGTTTTTCGGGGTAATTTTTTCTGTTTTTCTGTCTAATTTATTTTTTGGTTTGTTTTTCGGGGTAATTTTTTCTGTTTTTCTGTCTAATTTATTTTTTGGTTTGTTTTTCGGGGTAATTTTTTCTGTTTTTCGTGGTAATTTTTTTCTGTCTAATTTATTTTTTGGTTTGTTTTTCGGGGTAATTTTTTCTGTTTTTCTGTCTAATTTATTTTTTTGGTTTTTTTTCGGGGTATTTTTTTCTGTTTTTCGTGGTAATTTTTTTCTGTCTAATTTATTTTTTGGTTTGTTTTTCGTGGTAATTTTTTCTCCCTGTTTTTTGGGGTAAATTTTATATTAATATCGAGATACCGCGAGATTATCCAGCCTGCAAGTGACTCCGGTGGACCTAAGGTGACTCCTGCCCCCGCCCATACACGTCTTCAGGTGCCTGCGTAAAGTCGACAAACTGATAGTTATACCATCTACATGACTTAAAGACAGAACTATCTCCCAGTGTCTTAAACCTTGATTAAACTAAACAAACCAGTCATGTTTGCTTCCATTAAATCGAGCCCTCATTAAGGAATGAATGCGTTGATTGTTGCTTTCTAAACTAAAAAAAAAAAAAATTACCCCGAAAACAGAAAAACAAACCAAAAAATAAATTAGACAGAAAAACCGGAGTTTTTTTTGTTTTTTTTTTAAGTGAATGCAATATGCTTCCGTACAAAAGAAAGAAAAAGAGAAATGAAAAAAATGTAAATAAAAAATTCGATCACATAAAGTGCTAATGCATAACAAAACCGCACATTGTTCGAAAAAGGAATGGGAAGAAGTACAATACTTTTTTAGTTTCCCACCCTTTTTAACTACTCTTCAGTTTGTAAACGTCCTAACTACAATACACCTATATAAATATTTGCCATATATACACTTCCTAAATATATAATCACAAAAATAAATATATACTACACACATATCCTTGTAAATATGAATGTAAATATGAATACATAAAACTATCCCCATAATTAAATATATATCATATACTAGCTAATTAAATTACAATATAACAATAAACCCTATTCTATTCATATATTTATGCCTCATCGTCCTTCCTCTTCCATGTACCTGTTTAAAAATATTTTTTTTAAACAGAATTATATTTGCATATTTGCACATGCCTTTCATATTTGTTCGGACCTTTGGTGTTTTTAAAAGTTCAGTTCAGACGGTCCCTCCGTGTTTATCAGCTCTCAGACGGCTGAGAGAGATGTCGCCACAGATGGAGAGAAAGTCACGTGTCGGGGTGTCTGTCTGTCTGGCTGGCTGCACGGCCTCTGCTCCTGGAGGCTGAGCGAGGCGTTAACCTGGCTCACGCCCTTGTTGATGTAACAACATCACGTGAGTGGCCTTTAAAGTGAAACAATGCACGCAGAAAAGGTAATTATATCAACTAGGCTGGGTGACGTTTCCACCTCACGCTGGGGAGCTCATTTCACCTGACAGAATTAAACCTAACACCGACTGAGCTTCATTAAAACACATCCACCCATATTCCACAGCAGCTTAATGCTGCTCAGGGGTGTTCACGTGCATTACTGACAACACATAGGCCGAGTATGAGGGCAGCTGAGAGATTTATCTGGTTCATTCGCTTCTCTATTATTCATTTGGATTCAAAGGTCTCCTACGAGCCACATGGGTGCCCTATAACTGCCTGTATTATTCAGTTTTTACCACCACAAATAAAAATAATAGATAATCAGTTATAATGAAGACTTTTTATTTGTTGCAGTTAGGAGTTAAAACGTTAAACCTGCTCCACTACTGTCAGGTGGGACAGAGGGGGCTGAACAAAGGCTCAACGTGGGAATAAACACAAACACGAATAAAAGAGTGGACTGAAACCCCCCTGACCTGAAAGGTTTGGCCTCTATCGGCCGGCACATGTGGCACAGCAGCCTGGAGACTCTGCTCAGGCCTGTGGGCGATAACAGGAACCCACGGGGGTGTGAGGAGATAAAAGGTGAGCTTTTTATAGACCAAATGGGACAATAAAGAGTTCGCAAACAGAACAATAAACCTTTTTTTTCATGGCAATTTGAAAATAAATGGTGAATTCAAACTGAATAAGCTCCGGTCCCTGTGTTAATAAAGAGGGGAAGTTAATGTTGCCTGGTTGTCCTCCAGGAAAACAACACATCCACATGGAAACCGGGGATGAGATGTGAGAGAGGAGGGGCCCCGCTGTCATTGCTCATTCATGGCTTTTTTTTCCCCGTCTGGCCATTTTGGTTGGATGGCCTTGTTCTGGAGACGCCATCCAAACAACAAAAGAAGGCATGAAGCAGCGTTTTCAGCAGCTTTTTTACCATTATTTCCCTGTACTAATCTGGCAGGTCTCACCCTACAGTACCGGGCCTGCATGGGAGGGATGTGGAAACGCACTGAACAACAGAATCAACCTTACACCCCCCCACCCGTGCTTCTCCCCGCTTTCTCCAGCCTACTGTTAAACATGGCACTTATTGCTCTCCCCACAATGAAGGCACCTGCTGCTACAGAAAGCCCCTCAGTGACATCCATGCACTGTGTGTGGAGCATCAGTGCTCATGATAAGGTGTTTCCTGATTGTGTGAGGAGGGGACGGTGTTGGAGGCTGAGGGTCTGCCCATTGTTGCCATCTGGTTTTTACTGTCGCTCTCTGCGTCAAAATCCCAAGTGCGCGCATCCAAGCAGCCCGGCTTGTTTCCCCACCGCCTCCTATTCCGATTTTATTTATTTTTTTATTTTTGAATAAGCAATATTATCTGAAAATATATATATATTTAAAAAAAATCCCTGGGATTCATTCAAGATGACTCACCTTGATTATTCTCCGCTGAGGTAGCGGACAGAGCCGCGTTATCCGCAGCGTTACGCTGGGAAACCACGGACACCCCGACGGTCTGCAGCACTTTCTCCGGGCTGAAATGCGACGTCTGAGCGTCGACGGACCGTTTGTTTAGTCTGGAAATCCAGGCTGTTATTTGTTCCTTAATTCCAATTTCGTGGACGGTGGTGGGGCTCCAGGTCGGAAGCTGGAGGGAGGTTTCTGCGTCGGAGACGCGGCTGCGAGCGGCGGCGGTGGTTGTTGTTGCGGTGGAAACAATGGCAGCCGCCGGTGTGCGTCTGGCTATAGGCCGGAGAGCGAACCTGCTCCCGGGTAGAGTAGGAGGCACGTCGGTGTCGGAGGTCTCCCAGGTGTCGGAGGCTGAGCCGGGCTTCCTGGAGGTGGGCGACGCATCGTGAGGGCTGACGCGCGGTGCAGCTTCAGAAAATCCGACATACGCGTAGAAAATAAATAGCTGGAGCGGAGATATGTACATCATTAAGGACGTGAGCCTCATGTTCGGTTTCAGCTCTCCATGTAAGCCCCGGTAAGGGTCTCTGTCAGACCTCTCCCTGAATGATCCACCATTGATGTCCCCTCAGCGGTGTTACGCTGCTGTTTGTTGCCCTATGAACCACCGTCAACACTTCAACCTGCGCCGCAACCTACCTTGAAGCCCGAACGTTGAGATTGACATTCGGGAGAGCCAATGGGAGCCCTTGTAAATGTGTTAAGTCACCCGTCCTCTTGCTGATTGGTCAATAATTTCTAACGCCGACTGAACCGGTTGAAAAATGACCGAAAAGCTTATTCCCACCTCTTCCTAATAGATGTAAAATTGTATCTTGACTCAATCTCGAATTTATTTTTTTATATATTTTTATATATTATATTATATTTTATTTATTATTTATTATTTTTGTAACTCGCATTTACTTGTGTAATTTATTATTATTTTTTTTATTTTTCATTTTTTTCTCTCTCTTCTGTTCTAACAGTTTTCTATCGTTGTATTTTTTCACTATGTTCTTCTTTCATTTTATGTCCTTTGTTCATTACTGTACACTATTTCTTTCATGACTACTGTTACTGTAATATTGTGAAGGTAAATAAAGTTTATTAAAAAAAGAAAGAAAGAAAGAAAAGCTTAGTCCCTCTACAGATGATCTAAATGTGTCTACTTTCATTCATTAAATTGACAACTCGCGGTCTGACATTAAGCATAATGTGTTTAACAGACGTAGGGTGACTAATACTTAAATTATATTATAAACCAGACTTACTCACGAGTCATAACATTTCCTATTTGTACACCCAGCTCAGCTCAGGTATGCACCTAATTGGTTGTGAAATAAAAATGCCATTTGTTGGCCTCGTTTGGGATTAAGCGCTTTCTGTTAAAGGCAGCTTATTCAAGGTTTAAGCTTACAGCGTTTAAGGCTTCTGTGAATGTGGACCTCATCATAGAAGCGCTCTCTGTAACGTAAACTGCTCGTTTGAGTAAAGAAAAACTAGTTATGGGCGATAATGTGCCTACTCAGTTATTTACCATTTTTCGGCTAATAGAAAGAGCATGTATTATTATTTTATATTTTATATTTTATATTTTATATTTTATATTTTATATTTTATATTTTATTTTATTTTATTTTATTTTATTTTATTTTATTTATTTATTTATTTTTGTTTGTTTTATTGCACCAATCAGAACAAATTCCTTGTAATGTAAAAATTACTTGGCAATAAAATCTTTTCTGATTCTGATTCTAGTACATTGTTCCCACAGCTGTTCTTTTATCTGGGCTCTGGGAACAATTAGCCTCCTAATTATCTATGCTGACATTCTAGCACTTGAACATTTGGCTCTTATTGATTGTTATTATCATTATTATTATTGTTATTTGATATGTAAATCGGCACAGCTCCAAATTTTACATGTTTATTTTGAAAGTCCCGACAGGAAGAAGTCCCATTGTGTCTGCGAATCTTGAGTACATTGCCACCTAGTGGTCGCTAGATGTAAAAACAGACGCTGAACTTACTTAATGTTAATGAGAGTGTAGTGACTATTTGTCTATCAAAATAATAAAGAAAAACATTTGACTTAAATGTGACCAAACTACAATTAACCCTAATCCCTGATAGGGGACATTTTTGTCCACTTGGGCTGTACTTTCTCCTCTAATTTCACACTGGAAAAAGTGATACTCGTCATATTTGGTCCAGTTGTGCATTTTTGACTATTTTTTCGAATTTCAAACACACATCATATACAATGCAATTTTTCATTGTGTAGAAAAAAAACTCCTTAATTTCTGAAAAGGGGTATTTTCGTCCCCTTTTAAAACGACCTAAAAACATCATATATTCATATTTTTTTCCACTTTTTTTTCAAAAATCTTTTATTCCACTTCACTTCTGATCATAACTTCCAAGTTTTCAATTATTAAAAAAGAACCTTTTAGATGCCAACTTGAACTTTTTAGCCCAAATTTTAAGCTTTTAGGTGCCAGTATTTTTTAAAATATGGAATGCAAAGTGGAATTATTGAGCGGGGATAATTAGCCATAGTCTAATGCTGTATTCATTATAATGGATGTCTATGGGAGCCGTTTCTGTAATCTGCCATTGCAGCAAAATTAAAAAGCTGTAAAAACTGATGTTGTAGCTCATCAATGACATATCCCAGACCTAATAATCCCCCATAGAATATTTCACTTTGCACTGCATACATTAAAAATATAGCAGTTTTTGTGTGTTTTTTAACAGAAATTGGTGATTACCTCATATACACTGGTATTTAAAGAGTTAATTTTTGAAAATAATTGAAAACTTGGTGGTTATGATCAGAACTGAAGTGGAAGAAAAGATTTCTGAAAAAAAAGGGGAAAAAAATCCGCCGCCTGTCGACAGCCGCGCCTGTTACGGTGTTTGCTGCTCGGTCTGCGCTTCGGTCTGCACGGTCTACACAGCAGGCAGTGATACGAAGGGAGAGAAAATAGGGCCAAGCGATTGTGAGGTCTGACTTTTTCCTGGAGAACCATTTTGTGATGCAAATGTATTACTCTTTTGAACGCATATTGTTTTGAGAAGCAAAACGCTTTATTTTTTAAACCCCAGCCAACTAGCCGGACTACCTTCATCAACACCAAAACGAGGCTGGAACTCTGCTCACAGGACGCAGCAGGGGGTAAGAAGATGTTCAGAAATGATGTTACTTGCATCCAGCATTTCAAAAGCAAGACAAACTTTTATATTTGAGCAGCTCATAACTAGACAAGGTTGTTTTTGTCATGGTCAAGTTTTCTGATGTGCTAAACTTACCCTCTTTTATTTGCCTGCTTTGAAAAGGTCTCTTCTCACAATTTTAACTGCCACTATCTCGTTGGTGTACAGCTGCGTGCAGTTGGTCACTTTTCCAAAAGTGATGTTGTATGCACTTGCTTTGCTGTGTGTGACGACATTTTTCGCGACGATGTAAAGAGGCTTCTCTTTCTCGGGAACGTATGATGCACTCCCTATTTTTCGGAAGTTGAATTTAAAGTTTCCACAACTCCGTCTTCTTGAACAAATTTGGAATGGTTAATGGTTAAACTAATGGTTCTGACCCAAGGATGCCACAGGGTGCCATAGGGTGCCAAATGTTGCCCAAGGATGCCACGGGGTGCCATAGGGTGCCAAATGTCTCCCAAGGATGCCACGGGGTGCCCAAGGGTGCCAAATGTTGCCCAAAGTTGCCACAGGGTGCCATAGGGTGCCAAATGTTGCCCAAGGATACCACAGGTTGCCCAAGGAGCCCACAGGGTGCCCAAGGATGCCACGGGGTGCCCAAGGGTGCCAAATGTTGCCCAAGGGGCCCACAGGGTGCCCAAGGGTGCCACAGGGTGCCATAGGTTGCAAAAGGGTGCCATAGGGTGCAAAAGGGTGCCACAGGGTGCCAAAGGGTGCTAAATGTTGCCCAAGGGTGCCACAGGGTGCCCAAGGATGCCACAGGATGCTAAATGTTGCCCAACGGTGCCCCAGGGTGCCACAGGGTGCCAAAGGGTGCTAAATGTTGCCCAACGGTGCCCCAGGGTGCCACGGGGTGCCAAATGTTGCCCAAGGGTGCCACTGGGTGCCATAGGTTGCAAAAGAGTGCCATAGGGTGCAAAAGGGTGCCACGGGGTGCCACTGGGTGCCATAGGGTGCAAAAGGTTGCCACGGGGTGCCACAGGGTGCCACAGGTTGCCAAAGGGTGCCCAAGGGTGCCAAAGGGTGCCACAGGGTGCCAAAGGGTGCCAAAGGGTGCCACAGGTTGCCAAAGGGTGCCCAAGGGTGCCACAGGTTGCCACAGGTTGCCAAAGGGTGCCCCAGGGTGCCCCAGGGTGCCAAAGGGTGCCACAGGTTGCCAAAGGGTGCCCCAGGGTGCCAAAGGGTGCCACAGGTTGCCAAAGGGTGCCCCAGGGTGCCAAAGGGTGCCACAGGTTGCCAAAGGGTGCCCAAGGGTGCCACAGGTTGCCACAGATTGCCAAAGGGTGCCAAAGGGTGCCCAAGGGTGCCACAGGTTGCCACAGATTGCCAAAGGGTGCCAAAGGGTGCCCAAGGGTGCCACAGGGTGCCACAGGGTGCCACAGGGTGCCAAAGGGTGCCCAAGGGTGCCACGGGGTGCCACAGGGTGCCACAGGTTGCCAAAGGGTGCCCAAGGATGCCACAGGGTGCCACAGGGTGCCAAAGGGTGCCACAGGTTGCCAAAGGGTGCCCAAAGGTGCCCCAGGGTGCCCAAGGGTGCCCCAGGGTGCCAAAGGGTGACACAGGTTGCCAAAGGGTGCCACAGGTTGCCAAAGGGTGCCACAGGTTGCCAAAGGGTGTCAAAGGGTGCCACAGGTTGCCAAAGGGTGCCACAGGTTGCCAAAGGGTGCCACAGGTTGCCAAAGGGTGCCACAGGTTGCCAAAGGGTGCCAAAGGGTGCCACAGGTTGCCAAAGGGTGCCATACAAAAAATTGAGACATGAATCCAAACTGATAGATAAAATGAAAATAAACAATAGAAAGAATAGAATGCAGAAATGTAAACATATTTATTTAATATTTAATATAAAGGGAAAATAACACAAACATTTGTGAATAAGTTGTTTTGTAGAAATAATTGAAGAGATAGTTTGAATCATATTCAAACTGAATTAAAAAAAAATAAATATAAATGGGTGTTCATATAAAGTTAAATAGATTGAATTTGAAGCTAAAATTGAATGTTATATTAATCCCCGTGAGGCAGCTCCCTCCTCGGTGTCTTTAAGATGTTTTTATCCACTTTGAACCTCTCGGTGATGGCGGACGTTGGATGGCGGTAGAGGCTGAAGAACTGAGCTGAAACATTACAGGAAGTTGCACATCGACGTCGATTCATGGTACAATGGCGCCTCTGGACTTGGATAAATATGCGGAGATTGCTAAACAGTGTAAATATCTCCCAGAAAATGACTTAAAGGTAAGCGTGACATTTGAGTTATATATTTTCTGAATACATATTTGTTGGTTTGTTGGCTGTTTCAGCGGAATTAGCTAACGTTAGCTTCTGCTAGCATGTAATGCTAACCTGCTGCTAGCATGTTATGCTAACCTGCTGACAGGAAGTCACAACAGTTAAGTTAATAGTTTGTCTTCGCTGCCGTAGCAGGACCATTTAACATGGGGGAAAACTGTGTGAAAGCAGGGATGAGACTAGCCTGCTTGTTTACTGTTGTCTTTCGAAGCAAACATGTGTCAGTTTCATACTATTAATAGTGTTTTGGTAATGCTAGCTGCCACAGTGTTGGGATAAGGATCCTTGTTTATAGAGGGTTGCTGGCTGAGAGCCTCGTAAGAAACATACCCGGCAGCCCACCTGTCCTGCTCATATTTTGATTGCAAATGGCTACTTTATCTCCAGCCTAAAAGTTTCCAGTTTAATTTAATTCCAGATGACGATTTAACGAGTGACGCAGTAGATTTTAGCAGTAAAAAAGCGCTTCTGTGGTGAAGGATTGCTCCCGGAAGTAGGCTTTTATTTGGGGATCATATTAACAAACATTGCGTTTTCTCCCAGACAGAAGCTGCCGTCCCTGAGCATATGTTCAGGGCATATTCTAACCTATTCTAACCGTGCGTGTTCATGCTGTAGTGTTCATGATTTTTATTTTAGTTGTAGAGCACAATTCAAAGTGCTTTACAGAAATCACAAGAAGGCAATCATTCCAAAAAAACCCTCCAAAAACATAAAAAACAATAATTAATTCATTAAATTAAAAGCAAAGAGTCTCTCCTTCTATCTGCCAACAGCGGAATGGAGACTGATGAACGAAGCTGCAAATGTGACTTCAGTTTGAATGTGTTGATATTCCAGACTGAGTATGTAGTCTGAAAGTAAGAAAACTCCTTTAACTCAGTTTAGTTTAGGAAATGTCTCATCAGACAGACACGAAAACATAGAAATAAAACGTGTTTTTCTTTGGGGGGGGGGGGGGGGGAAATTCTCTTAAAACAAACATACCAGCTTCATCCAACCCTAAAACCACTGAAGGCAAGGTGAGTCTATTTGTCGAGCACAATTCAAAGTGCTTTACAGCTACACAAAATCACAAGAAGGCAAATTAAAGATAAAAATAATCAGTAATTCATTCATTTAAAAGCAAAGAGTGCAGATAAAATACTTACAGGTGTCATATCCACAGCTAAACAGAACTGTTTTCAGCCTGGATTTAAACATTGTCAGAGTTGAGGCCTGTCTCACATCTTCTGGAAGGCTGTTCCAGATGTTAGGAGCATAAAACTGAAACGCAGCCTCACCTTGTTTAGTCCTGACTCTGGGCACCAGCAGGATGGATAGATAGATAGATACTTTATTGATCCCAAAGGAAATTCAGGCATCCAGTAGCAAGACATAATAAAGCAATAAAAATGTTTATACAATTATAAACACTTTAAAAACAATCTAAGCATTTAAAAAACAATTTAAAAAAACAGTTAAAAAATATAAAGTGATCAGCATAAAGTCATAAAATCACAAGAAGGCAAATAAAATCATTAAAACATAAAAATAATCATTAATTAATTAAATTGAAAGCAAAGAGTGCAGATAAAATACTTTCAGGTGTCATATGCACAGCTAAATAGAACTGTTTTCAGCCTGGATTTAAACATTGTCAGAGCTGAGGCCTGTCTCACATCTTCTGGAAGACTGTTCCAGATGTTAGGAGCATAAAACTGAAACGCAGCCTCACCTTGTTTAGTCCTGACTCTGGGCCCCAGCAGGAGACCCCTCCCTGAGGTTCTCAGAGCCCGAGTTGGTTCATATGGCTCTAACATGTCAGAGATGTACTTTGGCGCTGTACCATGAAGAGACTTAAGCTGTTTTAAAGTCTATTCTCTGAGCGACAGGAAGCCAGTGCAGAGACCTGAACACTGGACTAATATGGTCGTATTTCCTGGTTGTGGTCAGGACTCGAGCAGCAGCGTTCTGGATGTACTGCAGCTGTCTTACAGCCCGTTTAGAGCCCAGTGAGCAGGCCATTACAGTAGTCAACAACTTGCTAGAGCAGTGATACTCACTGTTTTTTTCACAAGAGCCACATTGGCAGCAAAATCAAGGGAAGAGCCACTTTTACCACAACATACTAAAGTCCCCTTTTGCAAATATGCATTTCTACATATAAAACATCCCACAAAAAAAGAAACAACACAGCCAATACATTTTCAATTCAGACCACATTTACCTTAATACTGGGATGAGTGGAAGCTGGCGTGCATGTGCTCGACTTTCTTCATGTTGTGTTTGTAGTTTGTTGTTGTAATCATAGTGAGACATTCAGGATGAGCATGGTTTTTGTGCTGCTTTTTGCCCTTTTTTTTTAATTAAAAACCGGCTAAAGGAGCTAGTGTGCACTGCGGTCAAGTGTGAGGTGGTTTAAGCGGGCTGCGTTGCCAGGTTTAACAGTGTGCCCCCTTTAGGAAACACCATTAAGCCTTAAATAATACTTAATAAGAATACTAAATACAAAAATGCAAACTTAATAAAAATAGTTAATACTGTGCAGTATTCGCTGTGTGTTTATACTGTATAGATGGATTCCATCACGCTGTATTGTACACTATGTCAGCCATTTTGATGCAACAGTAGGCTTATTATTAATTTATGCTTCTGAACGGCAGCGGTGTTGTTTCACCGCTAACTAAAGGGCACTTCTGTGAAAACATTGAATGAAAACATTTGTGTCTGGTCCCGTTTAAAAGCCTGAAACCTGTCTGACACTTACAGAAGTTATGTGACTACGTGTGCGACCTTCTGCTGGAGGAGTCCAACGTTCAGCCCGTTTCTACTCCTGTAACGGTGTGTGGAGACATACATGGACAGGTGAGAGAACATCTGGAAACATCTGCTGTTTTTCTGACGGCCTCTTTGGTATTTTTGAAACTGAATTCCGACGCGTCTGTGTTGCAGTTTTACGATCTTTGTGAGCTCTTCCGAACCGGCGGCCAGGTTCCCGACACGAACTACATCTTCATGGTTTGTTGGTTTCCGTCTCCTTGAACCTGAGCAGAATCGGCCTCTCTGTGGCTGCTTCCCGGCCCAGTTGTCTGTAAGCAAACCTCTGTCTGTCGTCTGCAGGGAGACTTCGTCGACCGAGGATACTACAGCTTGGAGACGTTCACCTACCTGCTGGTGCTGAAAGCCAAGTGGCCCGACCGCATCACTCTTCTGCGCGGAAACCACGAGAGCAGGCAGATCACCCAAGTGTACGGCTTTTATGGTGAGACGAGGGTCGACGGAAAACGATGATCTGCAACAGCTCAACCTCAAAATAATTGTTGTTATTGTCATTATTTTGTCTTGCAGATGAGTGCCAGACCAAGTATGGGAACGCTAACGCCTGGCGTTATTGCACCAAAGTATTCGACATGTTAACGGTTGCAGCTGTAAGTATAGAATGTTAATATACTTTGTTTTTCACGGGTTTTTATTGAAATGTATGCGTCCCAGTAGAGAACAACCACAGAGAGGCCCTGTTCACACGTGCTGCTAACGTTCATATTTTAGCTTTATTGAGCTTTATTGTCCCTCCAGGGCAAATTTGGTTTGCAGTGGCAGTGCAACTAACACAACAACAATAAATAAAACCGTGACATAAAACAATGTCGCAGAGTACAGCTAGGCCTGTCACGATAACAATTTAATTTTGCTGGACGATAAATTGTCTCAGAAATTATTGCGAGAAGCGATAATATTGTCGTTCTGAGATGATTTTCATCTAATACAATGATAATGGTATAATAATGCAGGTACACCTTTTCAAAGAGAAAGAATATTTAACACTAGAACATAATAAATGAACAAACGGCATTCGTTGAAATGCCGGCTTTTCGACGATGCTAAAGGTTAGCATCTCTTTAGCAATGAAGCTAACTACGCTGTCTGTGAGTGGAATCCATTTCACTCTGTCCTGTTTGTACTCTGTTTGTCGACTAACCGCCACAGTGACAGTGCTCTGTCGGGAAGAGGAAGACGGACCTCTTGTTGCGTTTTTTTAACTGGGAAAACTGCAGCATTGTGTTTTAGACGCATGTTTGTTGTGTTGCCGCTTTTTAACCCGAGAGGGAGAGAGAGAGACGAGCAAAACAAACAAGCCTGCAAATGGCATTTATCGCGGCCAGAAAAATGATCGAGCTAATTGTAATTGTCATGCGATTAATTGATTTATTGAATATCGCGACAGGCCTAGTAGCAGTTGATGCCCCGAATGTTAGTGCGTGTTTGAATGCCGCCATTACCGCTGGCATGGCACTTAGTACCCCTGGACTCCTTTGCAACAAGGTGACTCAAAGTCACTTTCTCTTTGCCCTGGCCTGCTTTTCAAAAACTCTTGTGCAACTGTGAACTGGGCCTCAACCATGTCTGTGTTTCTTAAATCCAGCAGTGGTTTCACTTTCTCGGCCTCCAGGAAATTCACGCTGGCGGGGTCCAAAGCTGCCATATATTTCCCACTACGCTCGCTGAAACGACGGTGTAGTTTCTGGCTTTTTCAGCCATTTTGCGAATGTCCATCCTCCTGAATTAAAATATCAGAATCAGCTTTATAGGCCAGGTTTGACTAAACAAACAAGGAATTTGGTAAAACTTCACTCGCAAAGTACAACACTCAACAATAACATAAAAGAATAAAAATTAGAAATGCAGAACAGTAAGAATGGAATTGAGTATGGGTGGTAAATGGGGATGTGTATGAGAATAAGCTGCTATCTGACGGCATAACGTATCACGCTATGACTCGATGAAGTTCGCTTGAAGTTCAAGGACAACTGGAAACTCGGAATTTGGAGTTGCACAACTATTTATTTTATTTTTTTTTACCCAGTCTGTCCATTTCGGGGAACTTTTCTGTTGTTTTTAACACATCATAGACTTAAAAACAATTTTGTTTTTCACTGTTTTATTATAATTTTACCTGCAAAACATGTTTCAAATGCACAAAAATGCTGCTTTAGAACTGTAGCCTGCTATAAAGTCTGGTCTGATGTGACGTGTCCAAACAAATCTGTTTTTTTTCTGTGGGTTTCTGTCAGCTGATGGACGAGCAGATCCTGTGTGTCCACGGCGGCCTCTCTCCAGACATAAAGACCCTCGACCAAATTCGAACAATCGAACGGAACCAGGAGATCCCCCACAAAGGAGCGTTTTGTGACCTGGTGTGGTCGGACCCCGAGGATGTGGACACCTGGGCCATCAGCCCCAGAGGAGCTGGCTGGCTCTTTGGTGCAAAGGTCACAAATGAGGTGGGTTGCAAAGATGGAGCTAAGATCTGATGATGAGTTGATGCTTTTCAGTTCATTTTAGCACGTTCCTGTTCTAAATCAGGCTTAAATGTGCCCTGTGGAGTCGGATACTTCAGCATTTCAAGTCGGGGTCATCATTATGTTGTGGAGAAAAAGGAGTCGGACGCGCCGCGGTCAACCTCTTATGGGGAATTTATTGAACAGACCGTCACAGAGACATGTACATTTCAGAATGCCGGAAATTCCCTTTGACCTCAGTTTGTGCCAATCTTTTATACCCTTCTGTATCATTCAAATGCGTACGTGGCTCAAACCCAATCTCTCTGAGGCGCCTGGCTTTCGCCATTATCGTAAACAAAGCTTATTCTAACCTTCATCACCCGGACAACAGGCACACTGTGTAATTAGGACAAATGTCATGACTCTGCTCTCCCACATGGCCCGAGGAGTGGGCTCTTTGAGGAACGGCTTTGCTTCCCACAGAGCCCGTCGGATCGGTATCTGGGAGAGTCTGGATCAGGGACGAGCATTTTGGACTTTCTGTTGAGTTCTTTGAGCCCCTCCCGAGTCGTTTGTGTCCTTCTGGGGGAGGCAGTGTGGTCACATGGCTCTGAAAGGATCGGATTATTGGCTAAATTACAATCAGACTGAGTTATTAAGTTCATGTAGACACCTTAATCTGACTAAGAATTGGATCGGATCGGATTCAGACCCCGAGATAACTGGGTTGAAAGTCACTCTAAACCTGCTTGTAGACGCTGAAGCACCTGGTGACTAT
Source organism: Odontesthes bonariensis (assembly GCF_027942865.1). Classification (NCBI taxonomy): domain Eukaryota; kingdom Metazoa; phylum Chordata; class Actinopteri; order Atheriniformes; family Atherinopsidae; genus Odontesthes; species Odontesthes bonariensis. The sequence goes on from NC_134511.1 coordinate 4,264,717, forward strand.
CGAGTTTGTGCAACAAGCAGCTCATCACAGACCAAATGTAGAGGGACGTAGCTTCATCTGGCTCTGCGTTCTCCATCTTTCTCCAATGCCTGAGTTTGTTGTTGTTGTTGTTGTTGGTGAAGAGGTCAACAGGAAGTGGCTCTATTAGCAACAGCTGGAATGGGTACAGCGCCACCTATCATACCGGGGTATGACACGCTTTGTGCCCTTGCTCAACTCATTCTTATTGTAATTTAGCCAATAATCCGATCCTTTCAGTGACATGTGACCCCACTGAGTCAGGAGCTCCAGCACGCCAGTCTTTATCCAATCTGATGTGTGGAACTCAGAGAAATGGATCAAGGCTGACAGACAACACACCGGCTCACTGACTGAACCTTCCATCATTATGGAAGACTTTTTGTTCTTCATTTACAAAGCAGTAAACTGTTACAACTGGTTCTGTTCTTAGACATCATGTATTCATATTCAGTATGTGTCTAAAACAATCTATTTTGTACTTGTCCCCTCTGCTCATACCACACGATGTGTGTCCCTGAATGACTTTAAGATAATAACTGGGTCAGATGAAGCTTCTCCATCTTGTCAGATAGTCTGGGACAGTAGATACTCACACGTTGTTTATCTCATCCAAAGAACATGACGTGGACGGCGGTTGGTCTGCTCATGTCACTAATAACCGGCCAATCATACTCTGTCGTGTGTAACATCAAAGCCGTCACCAAGGCAGCTTTTTACCACCTCAGAAACATCAACAGAATTAAAGGTTTCCTCTCCCAAACAGACCAGGAGAAACTCATCCATGCATTCATCTCCAGCAGACTCCATCACTGTAACGCTCTTTGAACTGGACTTCCCAAAAAGAGCATTAAACAGCATTCTCCGACGCTCTAGGCGACCATAAATCAGCCTTAAGTCTCTGCATTTATTTGCATTTTGTGTTGGATTTTGTTCTCACTAAAAATAATTCCTAAACTTGTGACTTGAGTTGCAGGTTTAGCTTTAGTTAAAGGACAGAGTGCATTTATTTATTTATTTATTTATTTATTTATTTTATTTAGAAAGAATCATCAGTCATTTTGTTTAAATAATTTAATTTAAATACATATTTACTAATGTCCAGCATGTTCTATTGTTTAAAAGTAAAAGACTGTTCAATGGAAAAGTTTTTTATTTTTCTTGTTTTTAAATCCAGACGTTCAAAATACACATTTTAGAAATATAATCATAATACCGTGATATTTTTGCCTCAGGTTATCATACCTAGCCCCATGCCTAGGTTCATCTCTGTGAACATGGTGAAGTCCCTCCATCCCAAACTCTACGGAGAGAAAGGATGGGAATTGATAAGATTTTTACGATTCCAATTCCATTTTCGATTCTGCTTAACGATTCGGTTCTTTATCGGTTCCCTTATCGATTCTCATTTGGAGAAAAAGGACAACAAACCGGTCGATTAGCATCAACTTTGTTTAGTTTAGAAGTAACACGAGTCATGACCTCACAAACCCAACAACGGTGAGGTCCACATTGGTCTATCCTGGCCTGGGTAATTTAACTCTTCCTGCTCTGGTGAAAGGAGAAGCTGGAGGTAGAGGTGAACTGGGGGTAGTACCACCAGCCTCTGGCTCTGAGCCAGTCAGGCTCTGTCTCTCATGATTTCATCTAAATGTAATGCCTGAGAAGGCATTCATTTAACCTTAACCGTTACTAACAGCAGCTTTTACAATCAGGCAAATGGTGCTAACATGATAGGCAGTGTTAGTTAGTTAGTGACCTGCAGTGTTAGCCGAGGACATGCTAACGTTGCTAACTTTGCTGGGTTCAGATTCACCGACGTTAATCATTCATTCATAGTTATTGCATGTTGGTAGTATTTCCTCCCTTTGGTGAAATATTCACTTTGCAAGTTGCCCTGTTGTCGTCTTTTTTAGGGATGTGTAACCAAACTTTCGAGCGTTTGTACCGCTTGGGCGCCATGTTTACTGTTGACATTCGCAAAATCGCCAAACGATTCCAAGGAATTGAAACACTGGGAACCGCTTCTCAACAAGAACCGGTTTTCGATTCCCATCTCCGACCCTCTCCGTAGACGATCATAAATCAGCCTTAATTCTTCCCGCTTTTTGTTTCTCCGCAGTTTGTCCACATCAACAACCTGAAGCTGATCTGCAGGGCGCACCAGCTGGTGCACGAGGGCTACAAGTTCATGTTCGACGAGCGGCTGGTCACCGTGTGGTCCGCTCCCAACTACTGCTACCGCTGCGGCAACATCGCCTCCATCATGGTCTTCAAGGACGCTAACACGCGGGAGCCCAAGCTCTTCAGGGCGGTGCCGGACTCTGAACGGGTCATCCCGCCTCGGACGACGACACCTTACTTCCTGTAGGCGCGTCGGACCCGAGGAAGCTCTGCCTTTTTGGGTCGGTGCGCAGACGCCGGCCGGGACAGAGGCCCCAGCACTTGTCGAACCCATATAAATTTTGTAAATTACATTCAGAGTATTGCCTGTGCATATCTTGGTGCCAACTGTCGATTGTTATTCCTGCTCTCTGCATTTGATGTCATCATTCTGTAGCTTCAGTGACGGCAAAGTAAAGCTGCTGTGCGCCACCCGCCGTGTTGTATTAGAAGAAGGATTAAAAAATCAGCTGAAAAATGTTCATATTTATAAATCTCCATCCCAAAAAGTTACTGCTCAGCAAACTGCAGTGTTTTATATATAGTTCCAGTTTTTTTTAGTCTCTTTTTTTTTTTTTTTCTACGGTGATCTGTGAAGGTGGATGTAAGATAAAAAGCACTGCACAAAAGTAAGAGCTCATCCCATCTTCTGAATAAACGTGTAAAGGAGAGCGCTGATGTGTAAATATCGACACATTTCTTTCGGTCAGACATTTCAGTTTCCTTCATTCTGTGGTACCTTAAAAAGCTGTTTGAACCTCCAGGTTTAGGATCAGCTCTATATAGTTTTATTTTTCTGTGCGTCTACCTGTTTGTAAATAAAGAATTGGAAATGAGTAGACATTGATACCTTAGTAACGGGGAAGGGGGGGGGCTACGTGTTCAATCAGAAAATCAATTATTAATCGGTTATCAATTACGTTAAAGTTAATTGATGTGTGTTATTGTTCTAAAAATGCATATAAATAAAAACGTAAATCTTTCATTTGTTCAAATTCAATGTGGAATTTTGCACGTGGTTCCTGTGGCCTCACAGGAAGAGGGTCACGGGTTCGATCCCCACCCGGCGTGCATGTGTGGGTTCTCTCCGGCTTCCTCCCACCATCCAAAAACATGCATGTTGGGTAATTGGTGTCTCTAAAAGTGTCCCTAGGAGTGAGTGTGTGGTTGTTTGTCTCTGTGGTGCGACCTGTCCACGTTGTAACCCCGCCTCCAGCCCGATGACCGCTGGGATAGGCTCCACCCCCCACGACCTGACCGTTGGATTAAGCCGGTATAGAAGATGGATGGAATTTGGAATTTTATTCAGAAGACAAAAAGGCTGGGCAACGATTAAAATGTTTAATCTAATTAATCACATGATTTCCCTGATTAATCACGATTAATCACATTTGGACGCAAAATCCCAAAAGTGAATCCAAAAGTAGTGTATAGCTTTTAGCATTTAGTTTCATTTTAAATGTGCTGCCATATGAATGAAAGTGCCATAACATTTGTTGTGCAAACACACTTTTAACATCAGCATCTTTCTGTAGTTTTTATGTAGAAGCCTCGCTCCACTGTCTGTTTCCTTGAATGACTTGCTGCTATCAGTTGTGTGTTTTGCCTTTAAGTGATATTTTAGACTGGAACTACTACGCTGAGAAGACAATTCAACTTGGCAGTGTTTACAGATGACTTTGGTTCTGTCGACTCCGCCGTCTGGAAGAACTTTAAAATGAAAATGGCCGAGTAAAAGTTCCGTACCCTTCTCCATGTTTGGTGGAGCCGCCGATTACTTTCTTTTCTGGTTCCACAGCAGACAGCAACAGACTTTTACAGAATAAAAGCCTGTGAGCAACAGACTTTTACAAAATAAAAGCCTTGGGTTAGGGTTACCCTAGCCCCAGCCAACTAGCCGGACTACCTTCGTCAACACCAAAACTCGGCTCACAGGACGCAGCAGGGGATTAGTCAAATTTAATAAATGATATTGCTAATATGGGATGTCATACAGCTATCCCTTTAAAGGTCAGCTGCATCCACCGCCCTTAATCTTTTCACAGTGTTCTGCACTATAGGTGTTTGTAGATGTTCTCTGGACTGATCATTGATCGATGGAGGCTCCTTTTTACATCCAATCCTGACACCCTCACGTGTCGCCAATTAATCTGCTGTTTAGAAAATCTTCCAGAAATCCCTTCTGGCATATTTGTTTCTGTAAAATAAAAGTTTAAATGAATAAACATGTGACAGATTTAAGATGCATTTTACAATTAGAAAAATAAGAAACCCCACTCCTAAAGCTAAAGGCAGCACGATTGTATCTTATTCTTGCATATGCCAATATTTCATATTTTACCAAAATATCGAACAAGCTAGGTTAAAAGAATTATTCAAAAGAACCAATAAGCTCTTTGGTAGACGGACATTACGAGGTCACTTGAATTAGGAGCTCAAGAGGAAACTTTCAGAAGAAAATTAGGAATGATGAAATGATAAATGATAACCATTTTCATGGTTTTAATGAGAAATTTACTTGAGTCGCCCTCACTTAAATGACATATATGATTGATTAATATGTTCAATACAAATCTAATTTAGCAGACACATAGTAAAAGATTGAAGAAATTCACTCGCACATTTGATATATTATTAACATGCCTATCCATCCATCAAGGTGTTTATTCAAATCTTGAAACTTTTGGGTGCAATACAAGTGTAACGTAGTATGTTGCAGATAGAGCCATTGACCAGTAGCAGCAATAATAATGTTGTATTGATTAAATTCAAATTAGCAAAGTTCCTTTTCAGGTTTCTGTTAATGCCTGTAAGTGCAGTTTTTCCTGCTGTCGTTCCTCGCCATGCCTGCAGGGGGCGGTGGTTGCCATCGTTATGTCCACGCCTCCCGTTCTCCCGTCCAATGAACAGAGGGCTCCGCCGTGACGTAGGCAGTCATATGTGTTGGGGTGATTACGTGTAGCTCACCATCTAGCAGCAGCTAGCTTAATTAGACGACAGTTCGAGCGACTTCTTTATCATTAATTGACCGCTACGGTTAGAGAATATTCTTCGCATTCAAGCAGAGAAAGAAGAGAAGTAATCGAGCAATTGAAAACGTTACGGATGGATATTCAATCGAAAACGAAATGGTAAGAAAAGGACGACATCAGTGAACGAGAAAGCTAGCAACAGCTAGCTAGCTAACGTTACTTCTTATTGTTGTGACTAGTGGAGCCACCGGGCTGTCAAAACACTGTCTGACTTTATGAACGCACTTCTCCAATTACATTAACACTCATAAAACACGGAGAACTTCTGCTTTTTGGCATGTTCGTTAGCTAACGCGTCAACACTTTGAGTTAGTTATGAATTAGCCATGGAATCAAATGTACTTACAAACTCAGAAGACTCTTTTACAAACTAATATTTTTTGTTTTTTAAAAAAAAGGAATAGCTTAATTTATCTAAACGTATCCGGTTTGCGATAAGCATGTGTTTCTTTCTTTTTTTTTTTTAAATTTTGTCTTTATTTAGGATCGTTATATGTCAATCATACTATTTATCACAGGTTACATCCTTACATCCATTTTTTTTAAATATTTATATTATATTCTTATATACTATATTATATAATATAGGATATATATTATTTATAATATATATATATATATATTATATACTATAATATTATTTATATTATATTTTTTTTAGAACAGAACATGAGGTGATATATAAAAATAAAACCACAAAGGAAGATGTTAAAATGCTTCTTTCTTGTTAAACATAGGTTGGGCATCTCAGGAGAATATACATTTTCCATTTCTTCCAAATTTACTCAAATTTACAGTCCTGGAGCCACACAGAGAAAGTAATTCTCTCCATTTGATAGATTTCATTTACAATATCATACCATTCCCTAATATATGGGGTATCTGGTTTAAGCCATTTCCTTGTAATTGCTTTCCTAGCAGCTGCACTCAGCATTCCAAACAGTTTCTTCGTTGTAATGTTTGTGTCTGTTGAAATTTGGAGTCCAAAAAAAAAAGATCATTCCAGTTGAAAGTTATTTTTGTTCCAAATATGATTTCTAGTTGGGAGTGAATCTTACGCCAGAAAGAGTGTACCTTTGGACAGTCCCAAAACACATGAAAGTGATTAGCATCCTGAGAACCACAATCCCTCCAGCTATATATGATAAGCATGTGTTTCACAGTGACTCCAACGTCTAAAGGTCCGGTGGGTGCAGTTTGGACTGAAGCCTTCAGACGGCTGTCATCTGCTCTGAGTTAAGAAAATGTCATCGAAACCACCGTGACATCCCAGACTGACCAAAACAAATTACTTCACATGCTTAAAATGGACTTCTGACAGCATAAGCCTGTCATTTATAAGTCCAAATATTTGGACTTATAAATATTTTTATTTTTTATTATTTATTTATTTATTATTATTATTAATAATAATATTTTATTTTAAAATTTTATTTATTTATTTAATTTTTATTTATTTGTATTTATTTAAATTTTTACTGTCTGTATGCTGCAACTGCGAAGTAATTTCCCAGCTGGGATGAATAAAGCAGTTCTATTCTATTCAATAAAACTGTCATATCATCATAGTAATAGAGTGAGAGACAGAGACAGTGGGGTTTAATCTCTGTCATGTGACTGTTTCTGATAAGTGTCATTTCCCTTTTTTTCCAGATGTAGCAGAATGGAAACTAGTCGACGACACTCTGTGAAGAGGTCCTGCATAAGAAGGCGGCTTTGCTCCGAAGCACAGAACAAGGAGCTGTAAAACAAATCCATGCATCAAGTGGAGTCTCAAACTCTCCAGAAACTGCGAGTCGCGCTCAGAAAGAGACGCTGAAGGGCACAACATGTTTGCCAAGCTGAAGAAAAAGATTGCAGAGGAGGCGGCCACAGCACCCCGGACCGGTGTGCGCATACCCCGCACCATCAGCAAGGAATCCATCACCTCAGTGGGGGCAGACTCGGGGGATGACTTTGTAAGTAGACTGGTCTCCAGCCAAGTGCTTTTTGTGTGTAGCCCAGTGTTGGATGAATGGATAGTTTGTTTAAGTGTCTTCTTTCCTCAACATGGACAACGCTCCTCATCATTTTTGGCTTAATTAATGAAGTTCAATAGAATTTTATTGAATCTCAAGCCAGTTTCAAAGCCAAATTAGATTTTTAATTTTTCTTTCAAATCCCTTACTGGAGCTTTTTGAAGCAGTTAAACAAATACTGACATAAGTCGAATAAAAATGGCCGATCTGAAGTAAAGATGGTCTTAGAACCGGAGCTGAAAGAAACTGAACAGAGCCGAAGAGTTGGAGCCTTTGGCAAACATTTGCTCTTCTTTATTCCTAAAACAACCGTTCCAGCTCTTGTTAACTTCAGCTGTGAGAGAGTTTGCTCCGGACTGTGAAGCAGCTCTGCAGCAACAGAAAACCAAGTGAAATGGACCGATTTAAGTCTACGTTCTTTGTATCGGTAACGTAGATAGTTGTTGTTTTGCAGGCCTGTTGAACTCGTTTCTACCTGCAGAATCTGATGGGATACAGAACACATCAATGATTGTGGGCAGCCGTCCTCCACCAGTTATCACAAATGCAGCTTTAACCCGATGATAGTTGTTTAAATAACGGGCTAGTTCCCACTTTATCATGAGCACTGCTCGTTGCCTTTTTAAAGGGATAGTTCGCCTCTTTTGACATGAAGCTGTATGACCTCCCATATTAGAAATATCATTTATTAAATTTGACTAAAGTAGTCCGGCTAGTTGGCTGGGGTTTAAAAAAATAAAGCGTTTTGCTTCTCAAAACAATATGCGTTCAAAAGAGTAATATATTTGCATCACAAAATGGTTCTCCAGGAAAAAGTCAGACCTCACAATCTCTTGGCCCTATTTTCTCTCCCTTCGTATCACTGCCTGCTGCCGACAGCCGCGCCTGTTATGGTGTTTACTGCTGGGAAGCAAGCGATTGTGAGGTCTGACTTTTTCCTGGAGAACCATTCTGTGATGCAAATGTATTACTCTGTTGAACGCATATTGTTTTGAGAAGCAAGACGCTTTATTTTTTTAAACCCCAGCCAACTAGCCGGACTACCTTCATCAACACCAAAACGAGGCTGGAACTCTGCTCACAGGACGCAGCAGGGGGTAAGAAGATGTTCAGAAATGATGTTGCTGATATGGGATGTCATACAGCTTCATGTCAAAAGAGGCGAACTATCCCTTTAACTCTCCCTGTTCTGGTTTGTGATGAATGCTGTGAGAAACTGTCCACAGTTCACCCTGAGGACTTCGTTCGGATTGCTTTCTCCCCCTGTACTCAAAGATTTGATTGAGTTTTGGTCTCTAAGAGTCCAACTGAGGGGAATCAAGAAAACGGAGAAGCTAAACACCTGGAATGGCTGTGTTTGGGACTGTATCTGATGCTGTAGGACGTCCCACATACGAGGCAGCTCTATGACATGTGGACCGGTTGTTTTAACGTTGGAGATTCTTTGGGATTCATCGTCCTAATGATGCCGGTGGCTGCGGTCCAGCTGCGTCACCGATTCCCTCGATAAGCCTTTTACCACCTCTGGCTGTAACTGCCAATGGATGCGTTCTCCATCACTAACATACTGACGCTCACAGAAACGAGGAACGCAATGAATTATTCAAGCAGAGTTAAAAAGCAGAAGATGAAGGACTGAATGCTTTACAAGGCGGACGAGCTCACTTATGCGTATAATTTAAAAGTAAGTTTTTTTTTTTTTTGCACAGTATTTTTATTTTTATTAGGTCTTTTTTAAGTCGTGTAGGACATACAAGAGAAATAAGGATAATAAGAAAAATAAATAAATAATAGTAACGAAAAATAAGTATGCCTATATAAGAAATAAATTTAAAGAAAAGTAATAAAAAAATAAATAAAATGAGCAAAACCGCAGCACAAACTGAACACTTTAAGCAATGACAAACATATTGCATCCCTAGTACTCTTATGTACGTGGACAAATTCTCAAAGAAGAGGTGAGTAGCCAATTATGGGTCTTATTGATCATTGTACTGAGCTAGGTGATCTAAAAAAGGCTGCCAAGTCTAAAATTAAGTTTCAAGTCTTTAAGCCCGACCATTGCAGGGTTGGTTTGTGCATCCTGTTTTTTTTCTAATTCATTGTGTTGTCATTTATTATAAGGCCACAAAAAAAGTCCTGTTTCCAGAGATCGGTGCTTCAGAAATAAGTCACCAGTCAGACGGGTCCAGGTAGCAGAACATGAGACTTTTCAATCTTTTGCTCTAACATATATATATATATATATATATATATGGAACACAGCAGCTAATGTTTTCCAGCCTTTCCGTGTAGATTAGATGACAGATGTTGCTGCCATAACCTGGAAAGAGAATCCGTGTCCGTGCTGGAGGTCTGTTCATCGGAGCAAACATGGTGGTGTCATCTGTGGCGTGTGTCCCGTCTCAGTTGCACCTGGCTGAATAATTCAGTGGGAGGCAGAGCTGTGGGCTAACATGTCGCATTGTGAAACCCGAGTCCGGTTCGTTAGGATTACACTCGGCGCTGGCATCTTGGGTTTTTCTTCAACCCAATTCACATATTTGTGAATTTGACCAGATGAAATGCTAAATATCAGTGACATCATGTAATGTCAAGGCAGTTGATGTATCAGAGAGCATATTTCTGTGGCCTTAAAGAATAAACACAAATGATTGAGAAGTAATATTGTGAAATAAGTAGGGCTGGGCAACGATTAAAATGTTTAATCTAATTAATCACATGATTTCCCTGATTAATCGCATTTGTACGCAAAATCCAAAAATGAATCCAAAAGTAGTGTATAGCTTTTAGCATTTAGCTTTATTTTAAATGTGCTGCCATATGAATGAAAGTGCCATAACATTTGTTGTGCAAACACACTTTTAACATCAGCATCTTTCTGTAGTTTTTATGTAGAAGCCTCGCTCCACTGTCTGTTTCCTTGAATGACTTGCTGCTATCAGTTGTGTGTTTTGCCTTTAAGTGATATTTTAGACTGGAACTACTACGCTGAGAAGACAATTCAACTTGGCAGTGTTTACAGATGACTTTGGTTCTGTCGACTCCGCCGTCTGGAAGAACTTTAAAATGAAAATGGCCGAGTAAAAGTTCCGTACCCTTCTCCAGGTTTGGTGGATCCGCCGATTACTTTCTTTTCCGGTTCCACAGCAGACAGCAGCAGACTTTTACAAAATAAAAGCCTGTGAGCAACCGACTTTTACAAAATAAAAGCCAAAATAAAAACCTGGTTCAAGTCCCGCATCGGACAGCCCTGTGCTGCGTGTCGTTCCCCCTCTCTCTGCCCCCTGCTTCCTGTCTCTCTGAACTTTCCATTAAAGGCACAAAAGCCCCCCCAAAAAAAATTATATTTGTATTTTTTAAAAATGTAAAAAAAATTAAATAAAATAAAACCTGCGTTAATGCTCGATTAAATATTTATCGGCGTTAAATACTTAACGAGTTAACTTGCCCAGCCCTAGAAATAAGCTGTAATAACAGTTGGCCATGACTTGTGTTTTACTGAAAATGGAAGCATGTGACATGTGGTCGTCCTGCCTGAGCATTAAAGTGAGTTAAAAGTATTTTTTTTATTAGTTTTCTCTGAAGTTTCCTGTCATTCTGTGTGTGTGTGAGTAGGCTTCTGATGGCAGCAGCTCCAGGGACGATCTGCCAGCCCAGATCCTCAGAAGAAACGATCAGATCCGGAAGCTGGAGGCAAAGCTGTCGGGTAGGACACATCAGAATAAGGTTAAGCAGCTCAGCCTGCAGTCGCACCCCCCCCTGTAAAGCAGTAAACCCTCTCAGAGTCATGGATCGTAGTGTCAAAGAGTCTTTACATCATATTTCCTGGTTAATGTTGTAATAAATGATCAGTATATGAAATGTACGGCCTTTTTTTTTTATTTTTTTAGAAAACCCAACAAAACAAATAGTTGTTTTATCTGCTTCTCTGTAAACAGGTTGTGGACATGCAAACAAATTAAAAAAAGAGTCTAGAAAAGACGCCATATTGGACGAAACACTGGAAAGAGAAGCTAAAAGGACAAATGAGCCAGATTTACCGAACAAAACTTTGTGTAATTATCGACATATTTCTCATATCTTCGCGCTCCTTTCTGTTTAATGTGTATTTTCCCTTACTTTTAGGCGTGTTAATCTAATAGATTTACCGTGAAGACTTCAGCATGCTTGCTCAGATAAGATCAGTCATGTCAGCTCATTTATCCTGAGAACAACCGAGCCTGAACGTCTCACTTAAAATACAAAATACTTTTTATCACCAGCTACTTTAAAGTAGATTTACTCATTTTACTGCCGAAAATCTGCCAGTTTTAACCACAGAAAAGTGAATATTTTCTGGTTTCTGTCATATCAAACCAGGCATATCTGCTGTGGGTTTTTATGAATGTCTTAACTCTCAGTTCTGGTGCCACAGAACCTCATGCTAATGCTAATGCTAAAGCTAAAGTAGAATCAGCTTATCAGAAAAGGCGCACCGAAGGAGTGGTGTGCGTCGTGGCGTTAAAAAGAGAGACATGACTTCAACACCCTGTTTGTATTTAAAGCCGGACGGCTGAGTTCCTCCCAAACCTGTAGATCCAGCATGGCAGCAGTGACATCACACCTCTTATTATGTCGGTTTCTGCATGATTTGGAATGGTTTTAGTTCTAATAATCTGTTGTTTGTTGCTGTTTATTTAATGTTGAGAAGTTGCCCCTACCCTTGCTCCCACTCTCTACCCTCTGAACAGCTCAAAGGTTGCACATTTCCCCCGAAGCCTTTCAGCCAGTACTCGGTTATTAGTATCAGTGACTTTACCTTTCATTATTTCTCAGTCGTGTTGTCCCTTTTGTTTTCTCCCTGCCTGTCTCCTGACTTTCATCTCTGTGCTCCTTTGTGTTTTGTCTGTCTGTGTGTGTGCGTGGTTACCCCATCCCATCACCCTGCCGCCCAACACCAGACTACGCTGAGCAGCTACGAATTATGCAGAAGACCAAGGACAAGCTTGAAATTGCATTAGAAAGGCATCAGGATTGTACGTACCTCCACTCTCCTCCCAAACCGGCTTCCTTATCTGTCTCCCATCTGTCCCGCTGCCGCCAGCATCTCTTAACGCTTCATCATTTCCTTTCATCAACTCTGTAAATGCAGGTGCTGATATTACAGGCTTCAGACGCTTTTTCTCTTTAATCCAAGTGTCCACCCTCAGATCTGTTGTTTCTACCTGTTTAGCATGTTGGATTTCACAGTTAAGCTGTCGCTTTATCTCCATTTCTATCCACACTTTAAAGGGATAGTTCGCCTCTTTTGACATGAAGCTGTATGACATCCCATATCAGCAACATCATTTATGAACATCTTCTTACCCCCTGCTGCGTCCTGTGAGCAGAGTTCCAGCCTCGTTTTGGTGTTGATGAAGGTAGTCCGGCTAGTTGGCTGGGGTTTAAAAAATAAAGCGTTTTGCTTCTCAAAACAATATGCGTTCAACAGAGTAATACATTTGCATCACAAAATCGTTCAACAGGAAAAAGTCAGACCTCACAATCGCTTGGCCCTATTTTCTCTCCCTTCGTATCACTGCCTGCTGCCGCCTGCCGACAGCCGCGCCTGTTACGGTGTTTGCTGCTCGGTCTGCACTTCGGTCTGCACAGCAGGCAGTGATACGCACATTTAAAACAAAACTAAATGCTAAAAGCTATACACTACTTTTGGATTCATTTTTGGATTTTGCGTACAAATGCGATTCATCGTGATTAATTAGATTAAACATTTTAATCGTTGCCCAGACCTAATATTTATTAAGTGAAACCTCAGTTATTCCTTAGATGACACAGCTGAGCTGCAAACACGATGCCTGTAAAACGGGAGGTTTCGGCTCATAAAGCAGCTGAAGGTCATGTGGAAGGTTATCCAGCGTCCTGTGGACACGATTGGTTGAATGCAGGGTCCAATGAGAGCATACGGATCATGTCCAGAGGTTGAGTCTTGAACCTTGGAGGATCTTGGATGTCTTCAGGCCCAGAATGTCGGCTTTTCTCAGTTGCTCAGTTGTCAGATTACTGAAGTTTAGGGCGAGGGTTAGCCAGCACTGCAGCCGCCTGCAAAGAAACCGACCCTGAAGTATCCCCCTGCCGGGTGCTTTTTAAGTTTGCTTCCTGACTTTGGGGTGTTTTTTCTCTCCTTCCAGCAGACACTGCGTTATTGGCTCTGCTGCATCGCTTGTCTTTTCCCGTTTCTGCTTCTGGGATGAACGCACCTCTTAACCTTTTCACGGCTACTAACCGACTGTCTGTGCTGTTTAGTTTTGTTTGTTGACACAAACCTTTCTGTTCAGTTTTCTTTCTTTTTCTCCCTCTCATTTTTACTGCTCAGCATCCATAAAGAAACTTCAAGAGCAGAATGAGTCTCATCAGGCCAACAAAGCCAAAATGGCCGAGGGAATGGCTTTAGCTCTGGAAAAAAAGGATCAGGTAACTCCTCTCTGCCTCACCTGTTTCACAGTCGGGAAGTTTTGGCTCGTGCACTAAAGTCTTACCGTTCTTTTCTTGTAGGAATGTATAGAGAAGATGGCTGACGTGGAGAAGGCAAGTATTTATTTATTTTTTCAAACATATTTTTATTCTGATTAATTTTTTTATGATTTATTTTTATGATTTTATTATGATTTATTTAAATTTTTCATTGACATTTAAACATGAACATTATATCCCCATCTGGCAATAATAATAATAAATAAATAAATAAACTAGCATAAAAATAAATAAACAGATAAACATAGAATAAAACAAACAAAATGATACTAATGTAGATAAATAATCATTAATAAAACAAAATTACATTCCAATAGGGTCCCAGCAGTGCACAAATTGCAGAACTTGTGCAGTTAATCACAATTCAAGGTTGTGAGTTTCCAGAAAGTCCATATATAATTCTTTTTTTTTACAACATATGTTAGTCTCTCCAAAGCGAGACAGGACATCAGTTATTTTGTCCACATTCCAATAGAAGGTGGAGAAGGCAAGTATTTAAATCCAGAAGAAGGAAGTAGTTCAGATGGGGTTCTTGGACCTTTGACCATGTTTTGAGGTTCATGTAGTTTGGATTTCTTCTTCGGCTCGGTGTTGATTGATCATCATACAGTTTCCAGCCTGAAAGGTGAAAAACAGAACATCCTGTTACAGTGGCAGGAGGTGGGATCATGTTGGAGGCAGCAGATCGACACCGTTTTCCTTGAAGTTCACATGTTTAGCGTAAGGGTTTGAGGAACTTTGACTGTGATGGCTCGACAGTTGGGTCGCAGCATCTCCACAGCTGGACTGAAGCGGTCCTGGAAGGCCTCGGTTGGCTGAGGCTCATTAAAGTCTAAGGCTACAGCTACATGAAAATGAAATGAGGGTTTTTTTTTTTTTTTAAACAGAGTACGAAAATTATTGCGACCACACAGGAAAGTTTCTGTAAAAATATCAGTCTTCATGGAAACGCCACGTTTGCTGAAAACGATGCAGTACACACGCCACACCTCTAGGTGCGCTGTAAGCCACCCCCACCGGTTACACCAGAACAATAGAAGAAGCAATGCGCATGCGTGTACGCCCCTACTTCTACCAGCGAGAAGCTCACGTTGTTCCTTCAACAACGCCGCTGTAGTTAGCAGTGTCTGCAGCAGTGCTGCTATCAATGTTGTGGGGTCCATGATGATCGCTGTCTGTCCTTGTTGTGTTGTCTTCTTCCGGATTTTGAATGGAAGCCGCTTTTTGTTCTGGTCACTGACGCATGTGTATACGTCAGTGGCGTTGGCCATGTGGCTGTGACGCAGATGTAAACAAATCCGTTCTGGCTGTAACAATGGAAACGCGAACAGCGGCGTTCCTAGATCTTCCCACTCTGGAACCCGTTCTCCAAAAGTATCGTTTTGGGGTAGTGGGAACGCCGGCTCCGTGTGGCCGCCACAGCCAAACGATAAGCAAAAATATCGGTTATAGTGAAAAACGTTTCCATGTAACCAGGCCCTAATAGAAGAGCTACTGTTGCTCAGATTGCTGAAGAAGTCGATGCAAGTACCAGTGGATTGGTGTTTCATATGGGGCCAAAATATGTAGAAAAGTGACGTTAATACTGACCCAAGCAGAAGCAGTCGGCCCTTTGCTCATCATATAGTCTGACCAGTCAAGGAAACTTGTATGCTTTCTGAATTATTTAGATTTTTATAATTCATCCCCATTTATTTGCAATGGTCATAGGTCAGGGCTGCAGGTGTGACCTTTATGCCATAACTTTACTGTGCAGCATATACGGTGCTGACCAAATGAATGAAGAGATGTGAAAACATGCTCAAATGTGCCCTGTGGAGGGAGTAAAAGCTGTCTGCATTCAGTTTTAAAGCACTGTGTCTACCTTTGAGCTACAGCAGAATGCTTTGCATGTAACCCAAAGATGAGATGATCAGACCTGCTCCCACCGTCCCTGTGTAAAATGTCTTTATTTACTACTAAATCCAGTATCATTAAAACAGTCTTTCTCATCTTTGTTGGCTATTTTGCCATTTTGGATTGTGACTGTTACAAAAAGAAATAGAATGAGGACTTCGTCCACAGGAGGAATAATAGTCCACTCTGGATCCACAGCAGTTACATGCACATGAACAGTGGTATGATTCTAGCTGCTGTGTTTGTTTAGGAAAAGGCTGCCCTGTCAGCCCGGCTTCAGGAGCAGACGGAGCAAAGCTTAGCACTCTTCCAGAAAAGAGATGACCTGGATGAACTGGAGGGCTTTCAGCAGCAAGAGCTGGCTAAAGTTAAACACATGGTGCGTACATGTGGAGTTTGCCAACATCATCTTTGACGATTAAAGATTAAATTTTAGATAAGCTAAGGGGGGGAACTGTGCCTTTGAGTGACTTCAGTCTGTTTTCCTCATTGCAGGACATGCTCTGCAAAAGCTTTTTTTTTTTTTTTTTGTCACTTCTTTTTAGGAAGGAGTTCATTTCTGAGGTTTTTTTTCCTAATTGATGTTTAACAGTTGCTGAGAAAGGAGGAGCTGCTCAGCCAGCGGGATCGGGAGCTTCAGCAGAAGGAGGCTGAAGCTCAGTCAGCAAAACGAGGGCTGCTGGAGGCTCGGGGGAAACTCCAGACTCTGCAGCAGCAGCATGACGAGAGCTGCGGACTCAACTCTGAACTAGAAATAGAGCGGTAAGATGGTTTTACCATGTTATATAGCTATTATTGTATCATCCGGCTGTTTTTAACATGTTATATGGCTATTATTGTGTCATCTGGATGTTATTAACATGTTATACGACTATTATTGTGTCATCCAGATGTTATTAACATGTTATACGACTATTATTGTGTCATCCAGATGTTATTAACATGTTATACGACTATTATTGTGTCATCCAGATGTTATTAACATGTTATACGACTATTATTGGGTCAGCCGGATGTTTTTAACGTGTTATACGGCTATTATTGTATCATCCGGATGTTTTTAACGTGTTATACGGCTATTATTGTATCATCCGGATGTTTTTAACATGTTAAATGGCTATTATTGTGTCATCCTGATGTTTTTAACATGTTAAACGGCTATTATTGTGTCATCCTGATGTTTTTAACATGTTAAACGGCTATTATTGTATCATCCGGATGTTTTTAACGTGTTATATGGCTATTATTGTATCATCCGGATGTTTTTAACATGTTAAATGGCTATTATTGTGTCATCCTGATGTTTTTAACATGTTAAACAGCTATTATTGTATCATCCAGATGTTTTTAACATGTTAAACGGCTATTATTGGTTCATCCAGCTGTTTTTAAGATGTTAAACGGCTATTATTGGGTCATCCTTGCTGTCTCACATTCCTGTTCAGTGAATCTTCTGTAAACTACATCTTGGGGATTACCTGGGGACACTGAAATCTAAAGCTTTATCGTTGGCTTTTCCGCAGAGAAGAACTGCTGCTGCTCAGAGAGGAGGCGGACAAGAAGATCAGCGAGTTGGAGGGACGCTGCACGGAGCTGCAGTCGGTCGTCCAGCAGGTCTCTGAGGACTTCCAGAAGGTCGGTAGTCCTGAGTTTCACGTTGTTCAGGCTCCCGCTGTGCCACACTCTTCGGTGACTGTCTTGTTTTTCAGTCCCAGGCTATGGCCTCCACCTTAGAGAAGTCCCTCCATGATTTACAGACCGAACACGACTCCCTGAAGCTGCAGCAGCAAAAGGTCCGAACACCAAGAAGGACTGAGAGTGAAAACATGAATATTCTGACATAGTTGACGTAGTTTCTAAGAGAAAGGGCCGGTTTTCAGGCATTTCCTCTGTGTGTCCGCAGGCTGCTGTGACCGAGGAGGACAAGGAGCGCTTGCTGGGGGAACTGCAAAAGAAAGTTTCCTCTTTGGAGAGACGGCTGAAAGGGAACCTGAGCCAGGATGAGCATCTCCAGGAGCTGCTGCAGGAGGTGGATTTAACACTAAGATTAAGATTCTAACTGACCCAGTTAAATGTTCAGCACTGTGCTTTGACTTCTGGGAGCCCAGATGATGCTTTCAGATCTATTAAAGGCCTCTACACCCAGCATCTGTTCCACAGACTTTATATCACGGCGTCGTATTATTATCGTTTTGTTTTCTTTAAGGCAGAAGTTTGAAGTCTGAAGCTTTTTTATCAGTCTCGTTTCTGCCTTTTCAGAAGTCCAACCTGGAGCTGAGCCTGGAGGAGACCAGAGCAGAGCTGTTGGCCGTCAGGACGAACCACGCTGACACCGTCAGCTCTCTGGAGGCACAGGTGAAGCAGGACAGGCATTCATCCCCAAATGTGTGGGGAAAAGTCCGTTAATTACCAAAACTCCATGCAGAGAAATGCAGTTTCACTCAATGATGTCAAATGGTGCCGAATCAGAGCTCTTTTTGCTGCCAAGTGGGAACCAGCTGTGATGTTTTGGTGCAGTTCCTGTAAATGTCAGCAGACGGATGAGAAGAAAAAAGGGTTTGGGGGTTAGTGTGGGTGTTTAACCCGAGTGGATGATGAATGTTCTGTAATAACTGAAGAAGATAGAGGTACATAGTGTAAGCGCCATAGCCGGATGAACAGAACAGGCATACCTGTTATTTCATTAGCAGTTCCACACTGCGTCAGTCTGCTCATTGTAAGTTTCCACAGAAAGCGATCCAACCTCGAACAGACTGAATAAAGGAACATTTTGCATTCCATATATTTTAAAATGCATAATGTCAGCATGCGTCTCTCCTGTCTGACCTCAGGTATCCAGGATGAGCTGCAGCATTACTGAACTGCAGACCCTGCTGCGACATAAAGACGACTCGTCCCGGGCCTACAGGGAGAGGACAGACACACAGGTAACAGGAAAGAATGGATCCTGGAACACTCAGCGATGTGTGGCCTCAGGATTTAAAATATCAAACAGACACATAACATCACATTGTTGATGATGGGTGGAAAGTTCGTTCATTCATTCAGTTCTTTTCTGGTTTCAGATTGCTAACCTTGAGCAGCAGGTTCTACAGAGCAGCGAGAGTCTGAAAGGTGCAGAGCAGCAGATCGCAGAGGAACGGCAGCAGATGGAGAAACTGGTGAGCATGAGAACACCAAACGTTTTATTACCCTGAGAGTGATGATCTCAGGGCACTTTTCCTTTGGAGGGTTTTTCCACCTCTTTCTGTATCCGTCTCCAGGAAATGGCCGCTGTTCTTTCTTAGAGTCATTTTATCTGATAAGAGTCGTCTTATGCTTTAGAAGTGGCATGAATATGAACAGAGACAGAGTTAAATCGTTAGCTGTAATCATTTGTTCAACACTTGTCCATAAATTGCTGGTGACAGCCCGAACTGTGTCTGTATTAGGTGCTATAATGCAGCAGTTAAAAGAACTGTGTGTGAGTGCACTCTTTGCTTTTTTTGGACCCGTTTAATCGTGCATGTGTGTGCGTTTTGTTCAGCAGGGGGAGTGGGATGCAGAAAAAGCCTTCCTGGATCAGCAGGTGTGTTTGTTGGAGCAGCAGAGTCGGGAGAAGGTCGGCCGACTCCAAGAAAGCATCGGCTCTTTACAGACGGACAAGCAGACGCTTGCAGACAGGGTGGTAAGTTCAACCTTTTCTGGTTTCTAAACTTTTATTTTGCCACATTTTGTCTTTGTAGCTTTTGAAAGCAGTTTCATCTGCGGCACAAATGAATATCCAAAGCCTCCAAACGGGCGAATTAATGCAAAATGACTGCAGCAGCTCTGCAATGTGGTGGTGGAGGTTACTAAGAACAGATTTAATCAGGAGTGGAATGATTAGTAATATGATTCTTGTTATTATAGACAGTGAGATGTGTGTAATGTTGACTGGTCTCCTGGTTTCTGTGTGATCGGCAGTCTGATCTGGAGAAGCAGATGGTCGAGGAAAGCTCCATTTCAAAGCACCGGGCAGAAGAGCTGGAGCAATGCAAAGTAAAAGCTTCAACACTTCCAGATGAAAGAAAAATGCTTTTTTTAACTACATTTACTGAATTTTGAAATCTCGTGTTTAATCTAAAATTCAATGGGTTTTAAAAGGGACCTTGAAATCGGTTTGTTCCAGCTGTGCACCGTCGTCATCCGGATGTTTTTAACATGTTAAATGGCTATTATTGTGTCATCCAGATGTTTTTAACATGTTAAACGGCTATTATTGTGTCATCTGGATGTTTTTAACATGTTAAATGGCTATTATTGTGTCATCCAGATGTTTTTAACATGTTAAACAGCTATTATTGTGTCATCCAGATGTTTTTAACATGTTAAACGGCTATTATTGTGTCATCCAGCTGTTTTTAACATGTTAAACGGCTATTATTGTGTCATCTGGATGTTTTTAACATGTTAAACGGCTATTATTGTGTCATCTGGATGTTTTTAACATGTTAAACAGCTATTATTGTGTCATCCAGATGTTTTTAACATGTTAAACGGCTATTATTGTGTCATCCAGCTGTTTTTAACATGTTAAACGGCTATTATTGTGTCATCTGGATGTTTTTAACATGTTAAACGGCTATTATTGTGTCATTTGGATGTTTTTAACATGTTAAACGGCTATTATTGTGTCAGCCAGATGTTTTTAACATGTTAAACGGCTATTATTGTGTCATCTGGATGTTTTTAACATGTTAAACGGCTATTATTGTGTCATTTGGATGTTTTTAACATGTTAAACGGCTATTATTGTGTCAGCCAGATGTTTTTAACATGTTAAACGGCTATTATTGTGTCATCCAGCTGTTTTTAACATGTTAAACGGCTATTATTGTGTCATCTGGATGTTTTTAACATGTTAAACGGCTATTATTGTGTCATCTGGATGTTTTTAACATGTTAAACGGCTATTATTGTGTCATCCAGATGTTATTGATGTTGTTGAACCTGAGCAGAGTGCATTTGTTGCCACTCACTTTGCATATCGCTGTGTTCCCTCAGACAGAGCTGAGCAGCCGACAGATGGTGAGCACGGAAATCGCCAAAGCTCTGGAGGAAAGCAGGCGGCAGAAGGAGGAGCTGCAGACGCAGGTCTGTTGGTATTCATGAACTTGGTATCCAGTGAGAAATTGGGAGGCGGGCGCCGTTCTGTGTGAGTTCCGTGAAATGAAGTGTGTCTGTGCTTGTTCTCAGGTCGGAGAGGCGACCTTATCTCTGCAGAACTCACAGCAGGAGCTGTCTGCTGTTACCGAGAGGCTCACGCTGAGAGAAGAGGATGTCAAAACACTTCAGAATGGTACGCACACACTTAAAGCTGTTGCTTGTATAACTTTTTTATAGTCACTCCCACATTTACATTTACTCATTTAGCCTTTATCAGAGTAAACTTTGAGTGCTAAATCGGTACAAATTAGGGCTGGGCGAGTTAACTCGTTATTATCGCTTTAACTTGTTACAGGGTGGCCGCGGGTCCTTAAAAAGTCGTAAATCAATTTTCCTGAAAATAAGACCTTAAAAAGTATTAAATTGTCTTAAATTCAGATTGCATGGGTCTTAAATATTTGTGTATTTTTCTTTTTGTTCTAAAGGAACAGTATTTTATTTATTTTTAATATATTTACTTGATTTTATAAGCATTTGTTCATGGGACTTAAATGTTCTGAAAATATTGTAATAGATTTAATTTAGTACAGTGATGACATTTTTGTGATCTTTTTGCATGACATACATTTAGTCAATGTTCTTAAACTCAACCGTCATTTGTCATTTTACCGTTTTACTGTCAGTGTGTTTACTTGGAAATACTTGGTATTTCCATCGTACGTTTGGTCTTAAATTTCATTTAGAAGTGGTATTAAAAAGTCTTAAATTGAACTTGTTTATACCTGTATACACCCTGTGTTAATTATTTAAATATATAAATATTTTATCGCGCATTAACACAGGTTTTATTATTTATTTTATTATTGTAAAAGTCTGTTGCTCACAGGCTTTTATTTTGTAAAAGTCTGTTGCTGTCTGCTGCGGAACCGGAAAAGAAAGTAATCGGCGGATCCATCAAACCTGGAGAAGGGTTAAAATAAAACTAAATGCTAAAAGCTGTTTACTACTTTTGGATTCATTTTTGGATTTTGCGTACAAATGCGATTAATCGTGATTAATCAGGGAAATCATGTGATTAATCGCGATTAATTAGATTAAAATTGTAATCGTTGCACAGCCCTAACATATAAAACAGATCATTTCATGTTCATGCACAAGAGAGTTTAAATATTAAACCGCAATTTTATTTTCCTACAGTTTTTGAAATGGCTGAACCGAAAAATCGCGATTTAAAAACATTTCTCCACAGATTTGTTTTGCTTTAAGGGACTCCGTAGTTGCCTCCTCTCTCACTTTGCCTGATACGATCACATTCCCCGCGGCATCGACAGACGTAATAAAATGACATGCAATAAAAATGTCAACAAACAGAGATGAATTTTTGGATTTGGCATTTTTGGATTTTGCGTACAAATGCGATTAATCGCGATTAATCAGGGAAATCATGTGATTAATTAGATTAAACATTTTAATCGTTGCCCAGCCCTAATATAAATCTATCTAAATGACAGAGTAGAAGCAGGTTCGGTGCTTTGGTGCGTGACTGCCACAGTTATCGACTGAAAACCCAAACGTGTGTTTGTGTATCAGAGGTGCAGACCCGGCAGGACTCGCTGGTCCAGCTGCAGGAAGAGGCCGAGCAGCTGCGGGCTCAGCTGCAGCAGATGGAGGCCGACAAAGACTCCCAGCTGATGAGCCTGAGGGAGGAACTGCTGGGCCAGACGCAGCAGCTGGATGGCTGCCAGGCGCGGGTCAGTACCGGCTCACGCTCTCGCATCAAACATAAAAAAGGAACATGGAAGGAGGAAGAAATAAGTCCCATCCCAGTGTTTGTGTTGGTCTTTTAACTCCTCATCTCAAGCTGAATGGTGGGAAACTGTTCAGAGCCAAACTTTTGAACAAGAGAACAAATAATGTTATTATTATGTTCTGAAGGTTTTCTTCTATTTAGATAAAACACTTCAGCTCAGTCTGGTTTTCGTGAGTTGAATAGAAATATACTTATATATACTGGCTATTAAAATATACTATTTTCAGCTATTTTCTGCTAAACAAAAAAGCTGAAAATAGTGAAAATTTAGCAGAAGTGAGTAAAAGTTAAAAATGGCTGCCGTGTGATGTGGAAGAGATGTCCTCACAGGGATAGGAAGCAGCTGCGGCTCGACGAGCTCACACACAGCTGAAGGAGCAGAAAATGGCCGAAGGGATACTATGACCTCCTGTGAGAAAAGTTGAAGAGCGAGGAAAATAATTTGAAGACCGTCCGAAGCAGAAGGGTTAGAGGAACGCGGCGATGTAGTTTCTATTTCAATTGAGTGAAAGATGTTGAAACGGCAGCGAGTTGAACACGCTTGAAGCCGTGTGTTCCATCATACCAAACTTTCCATTGGAGTCAGTGAGAGAATTTGAAAAGTTGCTCTCGCTTAAAGGCTCATAGCTGAAATTGTGTAAATGTGAGCTCTTTAGTTGTTCCATTAACTGAAAGAGGACAAATTTTCCTACATTTTAAGGTGAAATTTGTTTCTGTAAGTTAAACTGTATGAAAGTTGGAGGAATTTGTTTGAATATCAGAAAAAGCTGAAAATGATCAGCGTGCCACTCTGCTGGCTCTTCATTCATAAAAACCAAGAAGGAGCCAAAACTAAAAGTTAAATATTTTAAAAAGTATAAAAGTCAGAAATACCAAAATATAGAGCATAAATCTCCTGAACGAGCTGAACGTTTTGATTCCAAAAGTGGGGAAATTGGTGAAAGTATGCGGGAGTAGTTAAAGTAGCAAAAACGTACAGAAGAACTAAGAATAAAGAAAAATAAATAAGCTATTAATAAGCATTGTTTGGTGTGTTTTTCCCAGATATCGTACCTTGAAGTTGAGGTGGAAACCTTGACAGAACAGCTTCACAGCCCTGAGGTGTGCGAGGAGGACCAGAACGGCAGCGTGACCGTGGATGACCTTGATCACATCCAGAAGGTCAACAGAGAGCTGGAGCAGCAGCTCAGCGACAAGAACAGGGTGAGTTTCTCCTCCCCACACGCTGCGGTTTTAAGTGAGCTTTAAACGTGCAGATAAGCACGTAAAACACATCTGTGTTGTGTTGCAGACCATCAAGCAGCTGCAGCAGAGACTGGCAGAGCTGAAAAGGACCCTGCAGAAAGAACTGGTGAGATTTTAGAGTACATTTCATTTCACAGTTTGTTTGTTTTTTTTTTTGTTTTTTTTAAACATATGTTTATTGGTTTTTCATGTTAATATAACAAAATCCAACAATATAAACATCCAAAACATGTGGCAGTAAAGAAAATAATAATTAAATGATTAAAAAAGATACAATAAACCGCAGTAATTAGTCAGCAAATTACTGTGCAATGAATATGAAATAATAAAAATAAATAAGTAAATAAACACATGTATAAATAGATAATAATGATAATAATACATTTTTTTAAAAAAGTATTCAAAATGTAGGTTACAGCTTGCACTCCCAACAACAAATTAAATAATTTTCATTATCTCATTCTCCCTCCCTCAACAGTTCCAGAAATATCATAAAATTCAGAAGCCCTCTTTCTTTTGTTTTAAAACATATATTTATTGTTTTTTCATGTTAATATAACAATATAAACATCCAAAACATGTGGCAGTAAAGAAAATAATAATTAAATGATTGAAAAAGATACAATAAACCGCAGTAATTAGTCAGCAAATTACTGTGCAATGAATATGAAATAATGAAAATAATAAAAAATAAATAAGTAAATAAACACATATATCAATAAAATAAAAAAGATAATAATGAATTTTAAAAAAGTATTGCCGATCACACAGTATGTAAAAGAGGGGCAACCGACATTCTTCTAGCATAATGCAGTAAACAAAGGTCAACCATTTATTTTTTTCCTTACAAGATAAAGAACATCTGGATAAATGCCTAAAATACGTACCTCAGGCTATAAAGGTATAGCTGAGAGATATACTTTAACACTGAGCTCCAAAATGTTTGAATCTCTTCACATTTCCATAAACAGTGATATAATGCACCCTGGTGATTGCTGCACTTATAACATAGATCAAATATTAGGATCAAATTTAATTAATTGTACAGGAGAGATATATGTTCGCATTATCCAATTAAATTGCATCATTCTCAATGGAGTGTTGATGGTTTGAGTTTGTATTTTTAAACATATTGTCTCTTACACTCAGAGTTTTCCTTCTGGTTTTCAACCATCATGTTATAGAACCGGGATACCGGATACCTGTTTCTTTTACCCAAACAGATTTTTTGTAACATGTGTTTCTAAGATGGAGAATGGAGGTCGTTGCATTGAATTGTTTTAAGTGTGCCAGAATAAAAACTTCTAAGT
This sequence comes from Odontesthes bonariensis, assembly GCF_027942865.1. Classification (NCBI taxonomy): domain Eukaryota; kingdom Metazoa; phylum Chordata; class Actinopteri; order Atheriniformes; family Atherinopsidae; genus Odontesthes; species Odontesthes bonariensis. Next base: position 4,289,849 of record NC_134511.1, read on the forward strand.
TGTAAATACCATTTCACAGGTTTTGATATTCTTTCAGCTCGCTGATTGTAAATGGAATTAAATGAATGTCTGTCGCTCTTTGGGCTTAAGAAATTAAAGCCCGAGTCGGAAGCTGAAGGGAAGGACAAGCTGCCCGAGAGTCGAGCGGAAAGGCAAGAGCGGCTTTATCTGGATCTCCCCCCTTTATCTCACCCGAGCCCCCCGACCTCCAACACCACCGTGACCAACACCTCAGACCTCAACGACTCCAGAGAAATCAACCTGGAGTATCTCAAACACGTCGTCCTCAAGTTCATGTCCTCCAGAGAAGCCGAGGTGAGTGGGTGGTGCTTTAGTTTGTAGCGCTACTACAGCATTTCATACAGTTGACCACAATTTATTACTCAAAACGACTGGAGAACTGGGCGGGTCTTTACAGAACTGTACTAAACTGGTTCATAACATACTTGGAGAACAGGAAGTACTTTGTGTCAATAGGTAACTTTACATCTGAGCGGACAAGAATCACATGTGGAGTTCCCCAAGGTTCCATCCTGGGACCTCTTCTGTTTAACATCTACATGCTCCCACTGGCACAGATTATTAAAAAAAACAACAGAATAAACTACCATAGCTATGCAGATGACACGCAGATATACATTACAATGTCACCAGGAGACTAAGGCCCTGTACAGGCTCTTGGTAAATGCATTGAGGAGATTAATGACTGGATGTGCCACAACTTTATCCGGCTAAACAAAAACCAAACTGAGGTAATCGTCTTTGGAGCCAAAGGGAAACGATTACAGGTCAACACAGAGCTTCAATCTATACACCTAGAAACTACCAACCAGGCCAGAAATCAAGTGGACCCCATCAGGCCAGCTCTGAGGTCTTTACACCGGCTGCCTGTCCATCAGAGGATAGACTTTAAAGTTCTGATGCTGGTCTATAAAGCTCTGAATGGTCCAGGACCAGAATGCATCAGTGACCTCCTGACCCAGTATGAACCTTCCAGACCCCTCAGGTCATCTGGATCCGGTCTTCTATCAGTTCCCAGAGTCAGAACCAGACATGGAGAAGCTGCATTCAGCTTCTATGCTCCACATGTCTGGAACAAACTCCCAGAAAGCCTCAGATCAGCTGAAACACTCAGTGTGTTTAAGTCCAGGCTGAAGACACACCTATTTTCAGCTGCGTTTGAATAAAGCTCAAAACTTAATCACATTTTAACTACTGATTTTATCTATTGTTCTTATTTCTTTCTTTTTTATTTAAAATTTAAATCATGCTTTTTATTTCTACTGTTTTAATGTCTCTGTAAAGCACTTTGAATCACCTTGTAGTTGGATTGTGCTGCACAGATAAACCTGCCTTGCCTTGAACTGTGTCCCAAACTCAAACACTGACGGTGCTTCCTGTGTCTCGTGTTGTCAGGCATATCAGCTGATCCGAGCTGTTTCCGTGCTGCTGAGCTTCACTCGGGAGGAGGAGGACATGCTGAAGCAAACTCTGGAGTACAAAGTGGGTATTTCCTTCATCAGTGCTCCGTTCTGGAGACCTTTTACCAACCAGCCGCTGAAGGCTCATTTACTGACGACTGTAAAACAGAATATATTTAGCAGGACTAAAATTTCAGTCCTAAATGTGGATATTTTTCACATTGTAGTCCTTTACTACAGCAGGTAGTACAGCACGTTTTCTCATAACGAGATAATTAATTTGAGATGACGAGTTAATTAACCGATGGTTTTCGAGGCCACTTTTTCTCCTCAGTCCGCCCCTGAAAACTGGCTACTTTATTCAGTTTTCAATGAAAGGGGGTAAAAATGGGTAAAAACCTTTGCCAGAAATACATATAAACACATATAAACAGGGGCGGACTGGGGAGAAAAAGTGGCCTCGAAAACCATCGGTAAATTAACTCGTTATCTCGAATTAATTATGTCGTTATCACGAGAAAACGGATGGAATAAATTGTATGTACCTATGGCCGTTTAGGGCTTCCGTATTTCTCAAGGTCACGACGACTTAAAAACATTTTAACTTTGGCCAGGAGACGCAACTGGAAAAAACTAGTCCTGACAAATGACATGCAGTGTATTTTCATGTAAGACCACCCCACCCTGTGACTCCATGTATTCGGTTAGATATTATCTGTAGCTTTAGCTGTGCAGTCAGCAGTCTTCCTCAGTCGGGTTGGACTTCTTTTGCACCTTTTTGTGCTTCCAGTGTTGCTGCTCCTGTGTTAAAGCATCACTGGAGCACCGTGTGAACCTCTCGCTTGTTGTGAAGCACTCTGACGTTACTTCTGCACATCCCTGGAAGGCTGCTCTATGAATAACACAAACAAATGTCTTAACTGTGCATTCTGCTGCCAACCGCTCTCCGACATAATCTGGGTTCTGTTTGGGTTTTTGGCTCCATTTTTAATTACTGTGCATTCCTCCGGCAGAATATATATTCTTTTAATGTTGGAACACAGATAAATGCAACATTTGTAGCTGCTTCTCAGACTCGTTCCTCAGAGGGCTGATTTGGCTTCAAATCTCAGCCGATAATGTGTGTTTTCTGCGTTCCAGATGTCCTGGTTTGGATCCAAACCTTCACCAAAGGGCATCGTCCGCCCTTCGGTCTCAGGCTCTTCGACTAATTGGAGCTGATGAGCAGCGAAGTGAGCTGTGGTGATTGAGAGAAGGGAACTAAAGGAGCAGCTCCTGGAGGAGGAAGTCTCTCCTCTGTCTCACACTCTTTCTCTGTGGGAAGAACTGGTGTTTTATGCTATGTGTGGGGGGCAGAAAACGGGCTTCACAATATTTATAAGGGATCTGAAGGCTTATCCATCTTTTTTTTTTTATTTTTAAAAACGTTTTTTTAAAAGACGTCTCATTTTACTTCCAGCATCTGACACGAGCCTGAGGTGGTCTCCTCAGTGCAAACAGAGAGAAAGAAAAGGAGACGCTGTGGGGAACGAACAGACTGCCTTACTCTTATTTTAGGGGCTGTCTCGTGTCCGTTGGAGAAAGCATTAACGTGACTCGATGCGATTGTCCTCGCCGGACAGATGGCGCAGCCCTTCAGTGCCAAAGGACCCGATTATCGTCGTCTTTTCCTGGTTCTGCTCTAATTTTTGAGTCACAGAGGGCTTCTTTTATGCAAATGTGTTGTTGTGATAAATCTGATAATCTGATAAAATGTCATTGGGTTTGACAGCACCTGACGAATAATCGAACATTGAACAAAGGACCCAAATGGTCTTTATGTGAAGGCATATCGGTTCCAGACGGATTTCCATTTGACTGAGTGTTGACTAATGAAATGTTTGAGCGCATCGGTCTGAAACGTAAAGGCTAAATTTGTCCGTTCTTTGGTGGACAAACGATGTACGGGCCACATTTAGGGACATCATGTATGTATGATGAGCTAAAAGTGGAATAACCCTAAACACAACATATACATATTTGTGACTAATATGTGTGTTTTTACAATGATCCCACCCTGAAATCATCCCCTCTCCCTTAATGTCTGTAATCAGAACTATGGCACTAATCTAAACCACCAATCAGGTGTATCACCGGGGCTCAGAGGAGCCGCTTGTGAAGAAGAGTTTAGAGTCACGAATTTAAACTACATGCAGACCGTTTCAGGTCCTTCAGCGCCGGAGCAAACGACACGAAACCGTTTGAAAAGTAACTACTGTACATGATGAAATAAGTGAATATGTATATGATGATACCCGACCTTTACTTGCCTTTGCTAATGTAAATGAAAGTACATTCCACATGTCTATTTATATATAGAAATCTGTACATAGTGTATGCATTGAGAACTTTATAAATGGGTGGATGTAAATAGTTTGCTGTGATCAGTTTACAGGATGTTTCGTTGTCGTGGAGCCTCGGTGTCTCGGTCCCCACTGCCTTATCACAATCTCCAATCCTGAGTGTGACGTCACCCCCGTGGCAAATGTCGCTTAGAACGTTCTGTTTTCTTTTTCTGCCATTTTTAAGTTGTGTTTAATATATAGATGTGCAAAAGCTTAGAAGGTTGGACCTTTCCACCTTCCTGTAATTCTGATGACAGGTAGCAGTCCGATGTAGTCGAGTACAAAGAAACAGTTTGGAAAAAAAAAAAGCACTTTTTAACCTCCTTTGGTTCTTCTGTGTTGGATCATTTTGACACTACTGAACAATCGCTACAGCTTTTTATGATTTCATGATTGCTGCGGTGGTTTCATTGCCCACATTTATCACAAATAAACCCAGTCACAAAATCATACCGTCTGGCTGTAAATACTCTCAATTTGTTCGTATTTATTTATTTATTTATTTTTGTACGCATTTAATTACCAGCAAACGTATAATGAATGAATATTGGATTTCACTGCGTTATTCTACCATATTTTATCAATATAGTTTACACAATGTGATATGCGGCGTCTTGTTTTTATTGTAAAAATACGTCATCTCAAAAATGTCCAGCAAAAACTGCGTTTTTACAGTATTTACATGAGAGTTTGTGTTTGTTTTGGACCGCTGATGGACTGGCGACCTGTGGCCGATGACGGCTGTGATAGGCTCCAGCCCCCACGTGACGCTGAACTGGTTCGCTGTTTGATTGGTTCTCCTAAGCCTCCAACGTTTTTCTTTTGATTGTTTTTTTTAATACAACTTTATTTTGCTTTACAAAAATCAAAAACAGTGCAAAAACATAAGTATCATTAATAATAAATAAAGAACAAATAAGCATACCAAAATAAATACATACATAAGTAGTTTAAATAATAAATTAAGAGAGGGAGAGAAAGAGAAAGCGCCTCCAACGTTCGGAGGCGCTGTTTGATTGGTTCTCCGAAGCCTCCCGAACGTTTGGGAGCGCTGTTTGATTGGTTCTCCCTAAGCCTCCGAACGGATGGGGGCGCTGTTTGCACATTTCAGCGTAAAATCTACATCCTCCGGAAGCTACTTCTCTCCGAGCACGCGGTGCGTCCGGCCTTTCCAACAGGGCAGCGAGCAGGAACATGGTAGGGAGCTGACACTCTTCCGTGAAATACGAATATTTCACCTTTAACACTCAATTAAACCCGTCCAATTCGTTACACGTGTGTGCATAAGTGTCTTGGCTACTTATTTGTCCATTTGTTGTTAGGTCGCTTACTACAGGAGAAGAATAAAATGTTAAATCAAGTAGCGCTTATGCCGCTTAGCTTTAGTTGCTAACAGTAAGCTAAAGAAAATTGGGCTGCCCAGCGATTACTGTTGTAGGTACACAGAAAACGTGTTCTGCTAACCTATTTTTGTAAATCTGGGCACTTTGTTCGATTTAGTTGCTTCTTGTTAAATGGCCGAATGCTTAGAAAAGCACATTTATTTGTATTTTAACTTTAAACGAGTCACGTTGGCTTGGCTAACCCGTACAGAGCCGAGGCGCTGCTGGCGGTGCTTGTGCTGATGCATTTGGGATTAAAGCGTGTGTGTAATGATTGTCTGATTTTTGTTTTTTTTCCAGGCCAAGATTAAGGCAAGAGATTTGCGGGGCAAGAAGAAGGAAGAGCTGCTCAAGCAGCTGGATGATCTGAAAAATGAACTCTCCCAGCTCCGTGTGGCCAAAGTTACCGGTGGAGCTGCCTCAAAGCTCTCCAAGATGTAAGCGCTTAGCTCGGCCAAAGCTGGCTGGAATTTGTAAGCTAAAGCAAAAAAAGGTTACTTATTTATCTGATTACATTTGTATTGGCACTGCTGGACCACTATATACATCTGTTTGGATTCCATCAGCCCCTCACTGTCATCACTGGATGTAGAGAGAATGAATATTATTAGGTTAACATATCTTTTGTCAGAATATCCACTCACTTCATAGTAGATGTTAAGTATGGATGGTTTGTTTGCACCTAAATTCTTATTAATCTTTTACTTTGCTGTTGTTTTCACAGCCGTGTAGTCCGCAAATCCATCGCCAGAGTTCTGACTGTAATCAACCAGACGCAGAAGGAGAACCTGAGGAAGTTTTACAAGGTGAGAGCAGCCGGCTGGCTTCAGACACACACGGCCTCCTCCTTCTTCGGTGCTCCGGTCTGTGATGATCTTGTTGAGCTGATGTTTTGCTGATGCATTCACAACTGCTTACCAAAAGACTGAGACTCGATAACATCTTTTATCCTGGTGATTCACGTTGTCACTGCACAGAATTCCATGCTTTAGTTTGCTTTTTTCTCCATTAATTTTAACTGAGGAAGCTTAAAAATGACCAGAGACAGATTTGTGGACCTAGAAAGTTCCGTGTAAACATGTTGGATGGATGTGTGACGCTCTCCTTCTCTGCTAAGTTACACATTGTGTCCTGAGCTGTCCACCTGCTAACATGTGTTTGTTTCTGGTGTCCAAAGTGAGATTTGTTGGCCTGAGAAACGAAGGTTGGGGTTCAGAATGCGACCCGTAGTTCTGCATACTTCATAAACAGCGACGGTTCTCGACATTTTCTGTTGTGCTGAAGCGTGATTTGTCTTCCAGGGCAAGAAGTACAAGCCCCTGGATCTGAGGCCCAAGAAGACCCGAGCGATGCGCCGCCAGCTCAACAAGCACGAAGAGAGCCTGCGCACCAAGAAGCAGCAGAGGAAAGACCTGCTCTACTCCATGCGCAAATTCGCTGTCAAAGCCTAAAGGCTGTTTCTGGTGACAATAAAATCTGTGTAAAAGACCATTTGTCGTGCACTGTTTACTCCTTTTTACACCTTCCCTCAGTCGGTAAACCAGCCTTTTTCATCATTTATCCCCTGAGACTTCTGTATTCATGCAGCTGGAGGAGAACCTGAGGAAGGTTTAGTTTCTCTGGTCTGTGATGATCTTGTTGAGCTGATGTTTTGCTGATGCATTCACAACTGCTTACCAAAAGACTGAGACCTGAGAAAACCCCAATGCTGCTCCTCACTGAAGGCAGCATCTCTGTTATTCCCCTTTTTCTCCAGCAATTCTAACTGAGGAAGCCTGAAACTATGAAGGCTGTTCTTACAGAAAATGATTATTTTCTTAAAGGGATAGTTTGCCTCTTCTGACATGAAGCTGTGTAACATCCCATATCAGCAGCATCATTTCTGAACATCTTCTTACCCCCTGCTGCGTCCTGTGAGCAGAGTTCCGGCCTCGTTTTGGCGTCGATGAAGGTAGTCCGGCTAGTTGGCTGGGGTTTAAAAAATAAAACGTCTTGCTTCTCAAAACAATATGCGTTCAACAGAGTAATACATTTGCATCACAAAATGGTTCTCCAGGAAAAAGTCAGACCTCACAATCGCTTGGCGCTATTTTCTCTCCCTTCGTATCACTGCCTGCTGCCGACAGCCGTGCCTGTTGCTGTGTTTGCTGCTCGGTCTGCGCAGCAGGCAGTGATACGAAGGGAGAGAAAATAGGGCCAAGAGATTGTGAGGTCTGTGATTTTAAAAAAAAATAAAATGCTATGTGGCGTATAACCGACCGTCGTTATTGTTAACCTGCAGAGTTCATTGGGTTGGATGACTGATGTTATTCATTGTGAGGACGTCTCGTGCATGTAAAGTAGGCCGTGTGTACTCTTAACGCGTTACTTTTATTAATAGGAAACGCTGTAATGTAACTGATTACTTTTAATTGATAGTAACGCTATAACCTAATTAACTGCTTTGCAAAGTAACTATGGAGCTGAAGATGTAACATGTCGGGAGATTTAAGATTTCTGTGTTCATGCAGCTGGAAAGTGAGAAATAAGTGGGTGGTGTGAAGCTCATCTTAAAATGTTTCCAGTGTGTGAAAACTGGATTTCTCTGTTCATTTTCTGCTGACTTTTATCTGAGAAGAGCCATTAGAAACGGGCTCACCTGATAAAGTAGCTGCACATCTGTCCACATCTGTAGACAGAAACTTTAAACTGCTCTTTTCATGTAAATTTGGCTTAATGTTGGAGGGACAGACTGATTAAACTCAAGAAAAGAAACCCAAGAAGTTCGAGAAGGGTCTGGCTGCAGACCTGCGCTGTGGAACCGGAAGTTGATCCAAAGCCTTTCAAAATAAAAGCGACTGTACCGGAAGCACATATTTTTAAACGTTACGACCACTTGTAGGGTTATTCTACAGATAATCAATGGAGACTAGATGTTAAAACATTATTGGCCTACTCAAAACGCATTATTTTACTCCAGTAATTTAATTTGCAAAAACAGATTACACTTGCAGTTTAGTTTGCACTACAAATTCATTTTGAAACAATAAATCTCTGTAAATACACCTGTTGTACTTTACATTAAGACCTTCCACATGTCCTGTTCTCTCTGCTGCAGGTGGAAGGCTCAGTCATATTTTAATGCTTTATATAAAAAACATGTTGTTCTCCACCCAGCAGGAGGCGAGTAGTCATCGGTGCAAAGAGAAGTCGGCCTGCTTATTATATTTAATAATGATAAAAGCATCCAGGAAGTGACTCACTAACAGACACCAGCAGCCTTTTTCCATAATTTAAACTGATTAAGCAAATAGTTTTTAAGATGGTTCGACTTCACAGGCTCCAATTTCCAATGATTAACCGTTTTAATTTGAATTATTTTAAGTGACGGCTTTTCTGTTTCTGTAGCAGCTGGGAGCTCACGAGGTGGAAAACAATGTTTTTGGTTTTATTTCTTCCTGGAACTGTTTGTGTCTGCTTCAGCAGGACTCCACTGGGTGGCAGCATTCTAACATTTATCAATCGATCAATCAAATTTATTTGTAGCACATTTCATGTACAAAACAATTCAAAGTGCTTCACAAAAAATAAAAGCATTGCAGCAGGGAGTGGAAGAAGCATTAAAAACACATAAAAGAATATAAAGAGAAACAAATTAAATAATTTAAAGTAATTTATTAACAAGCAACTGTCAACTCATTTAATGATGGTTCAGGAGTGAAACCACCTGTTATTTATCTATTCAACTCAACACATTTTTTATCATGTATTTTTTTTGTTACACAATACAAAAAGACAATCACCAGTTTTCAGGATTACACTTTTTTTTTAAATTTTTTTTACCACAAACCAACTGTCAGCTGGACCAACAGTTTTCTTGTTTTCTCAGTTTTCTTTGACATAATAAAGGTTTATTATTGCTGTTATATAAATGTGAGGTAATTACTTCTGAATTAATTATATTGAAAGGGAAAAAAACAGTGAACTTTTTTCTGGTGTTTAAATGTTTTTATAATTCACGGGTCAAAAATGACCCAAAAGACAATCTTTGTGCCCTAGTGGTGTACAGCCCACATGGAAGCATAAACAAAAATAAAGTCTGACTTTTTCTAATGATGGGGGCCCTTTAGGAAAAGTCATAACATTTCAAGTTGGAAAAAGATAGTTTAAGCTATTTTTTCTACAGCTAAAGATGGTAGTGGGTCACTTTTGAACTGCAGGACAACAGGAGGGTTAAAAGAACAGCAGGAAAACAAGCAATTTAAAGAGAAAAAAATAGAATAAAACTTAAAACACAGTTAAAAGCAATCAAAGAAGAGGGGAAAAAGAAAAATATAAACTCAACCATCAGCACACGGATGTAAAAGTGCTCACAGTTAGGTCTGATTTCAGTTCTGCTGGTAGTTTGTTCCTCATCCACTTGTTGACTTGCTCTAAGCAGTCGCACAATGCTCAGAGCATCAAAGTAAACAAAAAGCTAAAGTTAAATGAGAATCAGAGGACTTTGAGTAGAGTTCTGACATGGAAACTCAAACCTTTGAGTTTGTGAATCCTTGTTTAGGGCCTTATTTAGACTCCAGCCAGGTCACTCTGAGAAGTTTATCTTAATCGGGATGTTTATTTGCTTGATTTGTAAATAGTTTAGCCAATTAAAGGTTTCCTCTCCCAAACAGCCCAGGAGAAACTCATCCATGCATTCAAAATATCTCCATCCATCCATCCATTATCTTCCGCTGGTCCGGGGATCGGGTCGCGGGGGCAGCAGCTTGAGCAAAGAGACCCAGACGTCCCTGTCCCTGGCCACTTCCTCCAGCTCTTCTGGGGGGACCCCGAGGCGTTCCCAGGCCAGCCGAGAGACATAGTCTCTCCAACGTGTCCTGGGTCTTCCCCGGGGCCTCCTCCCAGTGGGACGGGCCCAGAACACCTCACCGGGGAGGCGTCCAGGAGGCATTCTCACCAGATGCCCGAGCCACCTCATCTGACTCCTCTCGATGCGGAGGAGCAGCGGTTCTACTCCGAGCCCCTCCCGGATGACCGAGCTTCTCACCCTATCTCTAAGGGAGAGCCCAGACACCCTGCGGAGGAAACTCATTTCGGCCGCTTGTATTCGCGATCTCGTTCTTTCGGTCACTACCCACAGCTCGTGACCATAGGTGAGGGTAGGAACATAGATTGACCGGTAAATCGAGAGCTTCGCCTTCTGGCTCAGCTCCTTCTTCACCACGACGGGCCGGTGCAGAGCCCGCATCACTGCAGATGCCGCACCAATCCGTCTGTCAATCTCCTGTTCCATTCGTCCCTCACTCGTGAACAAGACCCCGAGATACTTGAACTCCTCCACTTGGGGAAGGATCTCATTCCCGACCCGAAGAGAGCATTCCACCCTTTTCCGGCTGAAGACCATAGTCTCAGATTTGGAGGTGCTGATGGTCATCCCAGCCGCTTCACACTCGGCTGCGAACCGCTCCAGTGAGAGCTGAAGGTCACGGCCTGACGACGCCAACAGAACCAAATCGTCCGCAAAAAGCAGAGACCCGATTCTGAGGTCGCCAAACCGGACCCCCTCAACGCCCTGGCTGCGCCTAGAAATTCTGTCCATAAAAATTATGAACAGAATCGGTGACAAAGGGCAGCCCTGACGGAGTCCAACCCTCACAGGAAACATGTCCGACTTACTGCCGGCAATGCGGACCAAACTCTGACACCGGTCATACAGAGACCGAACAGCCCATATCAAGGAGTCCGGCACTCCATACTCCCGGAGCACCCCCCACAAGAGTCCCCGAGGGACACGGTCGAACGCCTTCTCCAAGTCCACAAAACACATGTAGACCGGTTGGGCGAACTCCCATGCTCCCTCCAGGATCCTGCGGAGGGTATAGAGCTGGTCCACTGTTCCACGGCCAGGACGAAAACCACACTGCACCTCCTGAATCCGAGATTCGACTATCCGGCGGATCCTCCTCTCCAGTACCCCCGAAAAGACCTTACCAGGGAGGCTGAGGAGTGTGATCCCCCTATAGTTGGAACACACCCTCCGGTCCCCCTTTTTAAAGAGGGGGACCACCACCCCGATCTGCCAGTCCAGAGGCACTGCCCCCGATGTCCACGCGATGCTGCAGAGGCGTGTCAACCAAGACAGCCCCACAACATCCAGAGCCTTGAGGAACTCAGGACGGACCTCATCCACCCCCGGGGCCTTGCCACCGAGGAGTTTTTTGACCACCTCGGCAACCTCAGCCCCAGAAATGGGAGGTCCCACGTCCGAGCTCCCCAACTCTGCTTCCTCATCGGAAGGCGTGTCGGTAGGATTGAGGAGGCCCTCGAAGTACTCCCCCCACCGACTCACGACGTCCCTAGTTGAAGTCAGCAGAGCCCCGCCCTCACCATACACGGTGTTGACGATGCACCGCTTCCCCCCCCTGAGCCGCCGGATGGTGGACCAGAATCTCCTCGAGGCCGTCCGGAAATCGTTCTCCATGGCCTCCCCGAACTCCTCCCAAGCCCGAGTTTTTGCCTCAGTAACCGCCGAGGCTGCGTTCCGCTTGGCCTGTCGGTACCCATCAGCTGCTTCCAGAGTCCCACTGGCCAAAAAGGCCCGATAGGACTCCTTCTTCAGCTTGACGGCTTCCCTCACCACTGGGGTCCACCAGCGGGTTCGGGGATTGCCGCCACGACAGGCACCGACCACCTTGCGGCCACAGCTCCGGTCGGCCGCCTCAACAATGGAGGCACGGAACATGGCCCATTCGGGCTCAATGTCCCACCCCTCCCCCTGGACATGGTTAAAGCTCTGCCGGAGGTGGGAGTTGAAACTCCTCCTTACAGGGGATTCCGCCAGCCGTTCCCAGCAGACCCTCACAATACGTTTGGGCCTGCCAGGTCTGACCGGCTTCCTCCCCCACCAGCGGAGCCAACTCACCACCAGATGGTGATCAGTTGACAGCTCCGCCCCTCTCTTCACCCGAGTGTCCAGGACATACGGCCGCAAGTCCGATGATACGACTACAAAGTCGATCATCGAGCTGCGGCCTAGGGTGTCCTGGTGCCAAGTGCACATATGGACACCCTTATGCCTGAACATGGTGTTCGTTATGGACAGTCCAACAACAAAACACCACTCTGATTCAGATCGGGGGGGCCGTTCCTCCCAATCACGCCCCTCCAGGTCTCACTGTCATTGCCCACGTGAGCATTGAAGTCCCCCAGCAGGACGAGGGAGTCTCCCGGAGGAGCACTCTCCAGTGCCTCCTCCAGGGACTCCAAAAAGGGTGGGTACTCTGAACTGCCGTTCGGTGCATAAGCACAAACAACAGTCAGGACCCGTCCCCCCACCCTAAGGCGGAGGGAGGCTACCCTCTCGTCTACCGGGGTAAACCCCAATGTACAGGCGCACAGCCGGGGGGCGATAAGTATGCCCACACCTGCTTTACGCCTCTCACCGCGGGCAACTCCAGAGTGGAAGAGAGTCCAACCCCTCTCGAGGAGGCTGGTTCCGGAGCCCAAGCCATGCGTCGAGGTGAGTCCGACTATATCTAGCCGGAACCGCTCAGCCTCGCGCACCAGCTCAGGCTCCTTCCCCAGCAGAGAGGTGACGTTCCACGTCCCAAGAGCCAGCTTCAGTAGCCGAGGATCAGACCGCCAAGGTCCCCGCCTTCGGCTGCCGCCCAGCTCACATTGCACCCGACCCCCATGGCCCCTCCCACGGGTGGTGAGCCCGTAGGAAGGGGGACCCGTGTCGTTTCTTCGGGCTGTGCCCGACCGAGCCCCACGGGCACAGACCCGGCCACCAGGCGCTCGCCGGCGGGCCCCACCCCTGGGCCTGGCTCCAGGGGGAGGCCCCGGTGACCCGCGTCCGGGCAAGGGAACACGGTGTCCATAAATATTATTCATCATAGGGGTTCAAAATATCTCATTACACTTAATATAAGACACAACTGCCTAACAAGTTCTATTTCAGCCAGATATAGGGACTTGTTTGAAGACAATACATCTGGAAAAAGTCTTGAAAACAAATTGTTTTGAATTGGATTTCATATAAAACAAACTTTTTTTCTTCCTTTGAAGAGGTTTTTAAGCTAATTTCAAGATCACTTTTATCTCAAAAGTCCCAAATATCACATCTTATTTCAAGAAATCTTGACAAGCCGATTTTCACTAGTTCCACTGGCAGATTTATTTTGCTTATTTCTTGTATTTGTTGTTTTTTTACTTATTTTTGGAGGGGCATTTTTTCCAGTGCAGGACTCAGGTCAGCTGGTCCAGTCCAGAGTCCAGACTAAACATGGAGAAGCAGCATTTAGCTGTTATGCTGCAAACAAGTGGAACAAACTGCCAGTGGAGATTAAACTTTCACCAAATGGAGACATTTTTAAATCCAGGTTAAAAGCATTTCTGTTCTCATGTGTCTATGCATGAAATCTGCACGATATCTTTGAACTTATCTGGACTGTTGCTTGTTTTTAAATTAATTTAAATGATTTTATTTGTTTCTCTTTATATTCTTTTATGTATTTTTAATGCTTCTTCCACTCCCTGCTGCAATGCTTTTATTTTATGTGAAGCACTTTGAATTGTTCTGTACATGAAATGTGCTATATAAATAAATTTGATTTGATCTTAATTTTTAGTGTGAAGCACTTTGAATTGTTTTTGGTTTGATTTGAACAGAGACTCATCCTGGTCTCATGTGGTAATCTCTGCGAGTCGGACTCTGATCTGAGCCCAGCGGGCCGGAGGAATGCCTGGAATGACTGTCACCTTTATTCTAATTGCTTCTCTGCTGTCACCATGCTGTCAGCTGCTCATTAAGCTGGCGCTCTCTGTCTTTATGGCTCCTCGGGCGGCCTTCCTGGCACTCTCCGTCTGTTTTGGCCTGTTTTCCTCCTCTGACTCTGCTGAGGAGCTGGGCTGCTTTAAGGTGAACAGCTGTAAGTGCATCATGAAGGACGGCAGCGGGGTGATAAACCTGAAAGCCATGGGAGACACGGACGGGTTGCTGGGGCGTCTGAGGGCTGTGCCGGCGGACGCCATGTGGGAGGATGCAGAAGTCCTCCTTTCCTTCAGCCCCTGCCACCACTTCTCACAGCCGGAGGACCCCATGGGAAGTGATTGCACCAACGTCGCTGTGTGCCTCGTGGTCAGGTACAACAGAGAGATCCTAATGAGGAGTAGAGTCCATTTAAAACATTTGCAAAGGAATGTCTCCATTTCACTTGTTTTTATGAATAAATTATCTTGGTTTAGATCTTTTTTTGTAAGATTTCTTGGAGAAAAAACAACCTTTTCGTACAGTTTATTGTAATCAACTAGTTTTATTCAGGTAAGCAGCACTGGAAAAAATGCCCCTCCAAAAATAAGTAAGAAAAACAACAAATAAAAGACGTTTTTGCTTGAAATAAGCAAAAAAAATCTGCCAATGGAACTAATGAAAATCGGCTTGTCAAGATTTCTTGAAATAAGATGTGATATTTAGGACTTTTGAGATAAAAGTGATCTTGAAATTAGCTTAAAAACCTCTTTAAATGTAAAAAAAAAAGCTTGTTTCTTATGATATGTGACTCAAAACAATTTGTTTTCAAGACTTTTTCATTTAACAAGATATTCCAGATGTATTGTCTTCAAACAAGTCCCTACATCTGGCTGAAATAGTGCTTGTTAGGCAGTTGTGTCTTATATTAAGTGTAATGAGATACTCAGTGAGACAAATATACTTGGTAAGATTTAGTTTTTTTCCAGTGCACTAACCATCAAATTCACCTGATGTGATTGGTTTGCTCAAACAGGTATGAAGGCCTCGGCGGATACGTCAGCCGTTACATCAGCTATGGAAGACATGAAGGGAATGAATTCCAGTACAATCACACCCTGAAGACGCTGTCTGTGTCGTATTTTGGTGAGAACGCAGAATGTAAATCATCATTTTTTACTCTGACCTGACAGCCAATCGGCTCTCTGCCATCTCCTCCTGCCGCAGCTCGCAGTGAGCAGCAGCCGGTGACGGTGGTCCATTACCACTGCAGTCCCAGCCAGTCCGTGTCCATCATCCGAGACCAGAGCCTCAGCGCCCGCGGGCCCCTGCAGATCTGGGTGGAGAGCCCCTGTGCCTGTCCCAACGCCTGCGCCATGGGAGATCTGGGCGTCGGCACCATCTTCCTCATCATCCTCTCCCTCAGCGCAGCCGCGTACTTTATCCTCGGTACTACTTTGTTTTGTGCAAAAGCGTGAAAGCAAAGTGATTTTCCCGACTCGGTTTCTCTGTGTCTCAGAGAACGTGGTTAGATATAAAACTAGGGCTGGGCGAGTTAACTCGTTATTATCGCGTTAACTCGCTAATTATTTAGCGCCGATAAATATTTTATCGCGCATTAACGCAGGTTTTATTATTTATTTTATTTTGTAAAAGTCTGCTGCTGTCTGCTGTGGAACAGGAAAAGAAAGTAATCGGCGGATCCACCAAACATGGAGAAGGGTACGGAACTTTTACTCGGCCATTTTCATTTTAAAGTTCTTCCAGACGGCGGAGTCGACAGAACCAAAGTCATCTGTAAACACTGCCAAGTTGAATTGTCTTCTCAGCGTAGTAGTTCCAGTCTAAAATATCACTTAAAGGCAAAACACACAACTGATAGCAGCAAGTCATTCAAGGAAACAGACAGTGGAGCGAGGCTTCTACATAAAAACTACAGAAAGATGCTGATGTTAAAAGTGTGTTTGCACAACAAATGTTATGGCACTTTCATTCATATGGCAGCACATTTAAAATAACACTAAATGCTAAAAGCTATACACTACTTTTGGATTCATTTTTGGATTCTGCGTACAAATGCGATTAATCGTGATTAATCAGGGAAATCATGCGATTAATTAAAAATTTTAATCGTTGCCCAGCCCTATATAAAACAGATCTTTTCATGTTAATGCACAAGAGAAAAAGTGTAAAATTAAACAACTTTTATCACAGGATTCACAATGGAACCTTTAATAAAGTAAACCCAGTGAACTTAATGGAACTTCAGCTCTTAATTATGAGTAAAACTGCAAATAAGTTGGAGCTCAGCTCATGAAAGAGGTTGTTAACTGTAAAGAACTCTTCAGGGAACGTCAGAATATCCGGGAAGTTGTCCGACATCCAGCCAGATAATAAACATGGATCATGTAAAAGTGGTGAAATCAGTTGTAAACACTTTGTGTGTTTCCCGTCCAGCTCAGTTACATCAGCCTCTTATGTTAAAGTTCCCCCTAAAGCAACAGAAAGGTGCTGATCTCACAGAGATGGGAGGACATTTCTTATTTATTCTGATCAGGAGCAGAACAAATGAGCTGATGAAAGAAAAACAAGAGCGTGTGCACGTTGAATTAGAGTACTCCCAAATGCTCTGAAAGCAGGAAGTGTTCAAACTCTGCTGATCAAGCCACACATACATACAAACCAAATGAAAATGCATTTACTCCTGAAAAAAACTGAACCAATCAGCATTTAACCTTTAAACAAATCACTAAACATTAATATCTCAACTTTTATGTGCAGAATTTATTGTAAAAAACAGCAGAATGCGTCCCAAATCATCCAAATCTATGCAAAATGTCCGTTTTCTTTCTTTTTTAAACGTTCACCAAGCAGATAAGAGGGCAGGCATCTTTACATCACATCAACTATCCACCAACGTGTGATTAAAAAGCTTTGGAATATACAAAAAAACAGCAAAATCTTAAGTTATTACATGACTTTTTAGTTGTATTTACTCATTTATCAATAAAAAAACTGCTGAAATGTCCTTTTTTTTATACTGTGACAATCCTCTTCTCTTCTAATAATCAGTGTAAAACCCTTAAACCAATGAGGTAATATCTGTTTAATCTGTTTTGATCTGTTTCTGATGTGAGATCAGAACTTGTTAGAGGGTAAATTTGATGCAGTTTTCCAGGGAAAGTGTCCGTGTCCGCCTGACATCCGGCTTCTTCCCTCTGCTCACAGGCTCCTGCGCACTCAGGCCTTTCCGGGGCAACAGTGGGGTGCAGATCTCACCGGAGCCCAGTGTGTGGTGCACGATCTGCTACCTCTGCAGCGACGGGGAGGCGAACCGGCCACCGAGGGGACGCTACACGGACCTGACGCACAGCGAGCGATGAGCCGGGGAACAAACGCCTCGTCCTGTCCAGTGTTTCCGACCTTAAACTGTCCCAGTGGGTCTGTTCTGGGTCAGATCGTCCAGCCACAGATGCGCTTTGGTTTAGTTGTTATTTAAAGGGATAGTTGGCCTCTTTTGACATGAAGCTGTGTAACATCCCATATCAGCAACATCATTTCTGAACATCTTCTTACCCCCTGCTGCGTCCTGTGAGCAGAGTTCCAGCCTCGTTTTGGTGTTGATGAAGGTAGTCCGGCTAGTTGGCTGGGGTTTAAAAGATAAAGCGTTTTGCTTCTCAAAACAACATGCGTTCAACAGAGTAATACATTTGCATCACAAAATCGTTCTCCAGGAAAAAGTCAGACCTCACAATCGCTTGGCCCTATTTTCTCTCCCTTCGTATCACTGCCTGCTGCCGCCTGCCGACAGCAGCGCCTGTTACACCTCATCCTGACTGAAAGCGAGTGTGAAACTAACGCGATACGACGGCGGAATTTCGCAACGGTGTCCTGATATGCAGCGTGACAATTTTGTCGGGAGTGATTCTATTGGTTCAGAAAGTACCCGCCTGAAACACTGAGTTCTCCGGCTGTTTGAGGTTATAAACCATCGGGTGCTGTTCCACGGTAAAGATCAGCTCCTCCTCGTCCGTTATACCCTGAGTGCTGCTAACCTGTTGCTAACTAGCTTGTCAACAGGAAGCAGCGTGTTAATTTCAACCAATAAGAACGGGCCGCCGCCGCAAAATGTCGTCCCAATAGAGACAGCGCGGGCGATTTTATCGATCAGGATGGGGTGTTTGGGGTGAAATAAGACCAAATCTTAAGTTGAACCAGCTCTTCAGTGAAAATACAGGATGTCTGTAGCTTTTTCTGAATCAGGATGCCTTTGAAATGATCGATGCCCTCGCTTAAAAGAATTTGGAAATGCTGTTTTCTCAGAACTGCTTTGGCATTAAAGGGATAGTTCGCCCATACTGCGTGCTGTGTAGACCGAAGTGCAGACTGAGCAGCAAACACTGTAACAGGCGCGGCAGGCGGCAGCAGGCAGTGATACGAAGGGAGAGAAAATAGGGCCAAGCGATTGTGAGGTCTGACTTTTACCTAGAGAATGATTTTATGATGCAAATGTATTACTCTGTTGAACGCATATTGTTTTGAGAAGCAAAACGCTTTATTTTTTAAACCCCAGCCAACTAGCCGGACTACTTTCATCAACACCAAAACGAGGCTGGAACTCGGCTCACAGGACGCAGCAGGAGGTAAAGGCCTTGTCACACTGTTGCGTATGAGAGAATCATATGAGTTGCGTATGAAAATTATCACTCATACGCTGGTATACGCTGACATACGCCAGGGGAACGTTAGGCATAGGTTGTATACGTTTCAAGCACGTTGGCATACGCTGAGGCAGAAATAAATTTTTGAACATGCTCAAAACTTTTGTGCGTATGGTTAATACGCTAAGCATACGCTAGGCATACGCTGAATACGCTAGAGGTACGATATAGGTACGTTACTGATAGGTCGAGAACGCTGGACATAAATTGCCATATGTTGGCATGAAGGTGTACCGTACAGCTAGCGTATTTATAGCCTCCGCCCGTCTGCCGCCTCCATCTCCGCCAGACGGGCGGAGATGGAGGCGGCAGGCAACCGACGATTCACGGGAGCGGTCAGGAGGAGGAGTTGGGGACCTTGATCGCTCAGAAGCATGTAACTCATCAGCCGCAGGTGCATCAGGCATTTCAGCAGGTTTGGGTGAGAATGATTCTTGTGTTTTTTTGCCTTTTCCTCGGCCCAGGGCCCGGGCAAACGACGATTGCTTCTTGGGAGGCATGATCGAGATGAATGTCTCGAGAGATGTTGATAGCGCGTCGTCTACTGCAATAATGGAGCAATGTGGAAAGGCTGCTGATATAGGAGCGTTGAAACGTACGCTGGGCATGCGCAGTTCATATGCTACTCATACGCTAGTCATTCTTTATTTTCAAGGACTTTTCGTGCGTATGAAAATTATATTATTAATTTTCATACGCAGCTTCTCTCATACGCAACAGTGTGACAGGGCCATAAGAAGATGTTCATAAATGATGTTGCTAATATGGGATGTCATACAGCTTCATGTCAAAAGAGGCGAACTGTCCCTTTAAGGAGATGTGAGCTTCTTTAAAGCTCCTCAGGTTTCAGTTTGTTTGTTGTCATTGCTCGCTGTGATGTGACCACAAACAGGAGCGCAGGCGACTGGATGCTCAACATGTCCGACAGTGTTTTTAAGTCCCATCTGAAGAGTACACATTGTGTTCTCTGCTTCTTTTTTCTGTGTATCACATTCTTCACACGACTAACGAGTGTTTCAGCAGGTTCCCTTGTACGTTATCGTTGTCTTTTCTCTCTGTGGGGTCCTAACTTTGTGTCTGCAGCTGTGCTTCGGTCCCTCGTGTTTTCTGAAACAAATACACCTGTTTCACCCAAAGTCATTTGTGGTGTATTAGCACAACAGTTGTCCTCAGGCGTCTTATTACATCTTATTACGCGGCCACAGACACTCTGCTGGGAGCCTCTCATCAGGGCCTCCCAGATTCAACAACATATCATTGTGGAGGCCATGTTTTTAAGCTGTGGTAAACAGCCGCGTGCCTTATCAGCAGAGGCTTGTTTTCGTTTCTGCGCCGCACATGTGGAGGCACTTCAGTCTGCCGTGAAGTCTGCTGTCGCCAGCCTGATCATGACCTTGCATTCGACCTTGCCTTCAACCTTGCATTCTTGAGTGCTCGCCTCATCAGCTGAAGTTCTGTAAATAGTGTAAAAACATTCTGCAGAGTGACATGCAGTGCACAAAGTGATCATGAAGGAATGCCCCCCCCCCCCACCCCCCTCCAGAATGCAACAAAGAAAGCTAAAGTAGCTGCTAGCTTGTTTTGCCTTTAGATGTTGTCCCAGCTACAATTTTTCAACCAAAACTCGCACGGCTTACTTTTTAAAACACCCCATTTGAGACTATTCATGTGACACGGAGCAATATTAGCTTCTAATTATTAGTATAACATTCATTCTCCCTTTCCTGCCATTTCCATCAGCTTCAGAGATCTTTTATCTGGGATAGGCTAATTGTACTGAGGCCAGCAGCTAATGTGTTCCATGTATTGTGTTAGGCAGGAGGTGTAATGATTTTATCAGATGTTCAACATGCTAGAATTCATATGTCTGTCTCATAATGCTTGAAACCATTGAGACGCTTGGAAATGTTGAGACAGGGCCATGTTCTACGGAAGCCCATAGCGGACGTATAAACTTTTTTTTGATGGTTTTCTCGAGATAACGAGTTAATTTATCGATGGTTTTGGAGGCCACTTTTTCTCCCCAGCCCGCCCCTGTTTATATGTGTTTATATGTATTTCTGCCAAAGGTTTTTACCCATCTTTACCCCCCTTTCATTGAAAACTGAATAAAGTAGCCTATGAATCAAACATGGAATGTGGAGCGTTTGTGAAAAAGCACAAAGCAAATCCCGCTGGTGTGACGAGCATCTGAAGAATGGAATCAGGTTTAACTCACACCAATCATGCCGTTAACTCGTTATCTCGAGAAAACGAGTTATTTATCTCGTTATCTATGTTTCTATGTTTATGCATTTGGCAGACGCTTTTATCCGAAGGGACTTACAGGTAGGCAGGTAGGGTAACG
This sequence comes from Odontesthes bonariensis, assembly GCF_027942865.1. Lineage (NCBI taxonomy): Eukaryota > Metazoa > Chordata > Actinopteri > Atheriniformes > Atherinopsidae > Odontesthes > Odontesthes bonariensis. The sequence continues at coordinate 4,310,832 of NC_134511.1, forward strand.
GGGGTCTTGCCTAAGGACTCCTACTGGAGGTAGTACCTTTCATGCAGGGGATTTGAATCCACATGAAAGGTGGCAATCTACACTATCCAGTCCCAAGTCTCAAGAAAACGATAACGGCACCTCTCGTGCATCATTCGGTAACCATGGAGACGGCCTGGTCCCCTCAGCTGGTCGCTGATGAAGTCGACTACATCAGCAGGACCACTGAGGTATAAATATGAAATATATGAAAGTTATCTCTACAAGACAAACAAATTGCAATTTCAACAGCTGATTGCACGGCTTGAGTTGCAGTCATCGAGCGCCTGGCCATGGTGAGACTTTTTTTTTAAAGCCATTTTCATATAAAACCATTTCTTTTTTATTTCGGTGACATTACGAAAGTTGTTCTTTTTGCGCCTTGATGCCGTTCTCATGACTCAACACTTCCTGGCACAGGAGAGAGGAAGCACAGCCTTATATGGTGGAGTACGCAAATCTACCATCCTCATGCACTTAAATACGCACGGGTGGGATTCATCATTTACGCAGGCCGTTTACACACTTTTTCCCAAGTTGAGAGCGTTTTTTGAATCCGACGTGGCGTGTTCGTACGAGACCTTACGAATAAAGTAAGAGAAATTTAGAAGAAAAATCTGAAAATGTTCTTGCATGAGGCCCATTGTTTTGAAGGTGTTTCACCTTTTTTTTTCCCATCTTTACCTCTAAGTGACTCTGCCTCTCTAAGGTGCTCTTTTTTATAGCCAGTCATGTCACTGCTAAGCTAATTAGCTGCAAATGTTCCTGTTTTTTCTTTATGTTTAGGCAGCCTTTTGTCGACCCTGTCCAAACGTTCTCTCTGAGGGTCCCAGCCAGTTTTTTAAACAGCTTGCACAGCTTTAACAGAGTGATAAACACCCATCTCCATTACTCCCCCTGCTTCCATCTGTTCCTGCACTGATGAGTCACAGGACTCTGTTTCACTTCGACCTTCGACTGATTCCATGGCTGACAGTAACACATCCTACATGGACCCAGCGGGCATGCCTTCCCATGCTCTGCAGTTGTTCTAATTGCTTGGGAAAATGTTTTTTTCATCTCCTCACCCTCCAACTGAGCTCATTCTGAGACCCGTTACGGAGCTCTGCTTCATTTTCTGGAAAGCACAGTGAAAACCGCAGATTTTTGCTCGAGCAGCATTTTAAAGAAGGTGAAGCAGACGGCCTTTTACGCCCTAACCCAGAGATACTCATTGTGCGGCTCCTCAAGCTTTAATTGTCGGCTCGCACTCGCATAGTAGCTTATAACAATATGGTAACAATAACAATACATTTTTTTCAAATAACATACAGCGAATATTGCACAGTATTAAGTATTTTTATTAAGTTTGCGTTTGTGTAGTATTAAGTATTTTTTATTAAGTATTAATTAAGGCTTAATGGTGTTTCCTAAAGGGGGCACACTGTTAAACCTGGCAACGCAGCCCGCTTAAACCACCTCACACTTGACAGCAGTGAATGCTAGCTCCTTTAGACGGTTTTTAATTAAAAAAGGGCAAAAAGCAGCACAAAAACCAAAGGAAAATCAGCATGAAGACGCCAGAGAGGGGACGAGCATGCAAACGTCGGGTGTACGGCGAGATGCAGGCACAATGGATCAGTTTTTAATAAAAAAAGGGCAAAACCAGCACAAAAACCATGCTCATCCTGAATGTCTCACTATGAAACAACAACAAACTACAAATACAACATGAAGAAAGTCGAGGACATGCACGCCAGCTTCCGCTCATCCCAGTATTAAGGTAAATGTGGTCTGAATTGAAAATGTATTGGCTGTGTTGTTTCTTTTTTTGTGGGATGTTTTATATGTAGAAATGCATATTTGCAAAAGGGGACTTTAGTATGTTGTGGTAAAAGTGGCTCTTCCCTTGATTTTGCTCTTGTGAAAACAATAGTGAGTATCTCTGCCCTAACGGAGCCCATACTTCATCCCCTCCGTCTCGGCGGCCTCATCCTCGCAGAGCGATGAAGGCAGATAGAGGTGGAGCTCTGAGACCTTTGTAGCGCCGAACCGTCCGTGACACGCCGGCCTCGCTTTGCTGCGGGGGGTCGGGGGGCTTTCTGAAGGGGAAACATGCACACTGCAGATGTCAGGTCCTGCTCCCCAGCAATCTAAACATTATGATCTGACTGGAGGATAGATCGAGCATAACTACATCTGAACAACTGTGTCTATTTATCACCAAAGGATGTCCAAAACATCAATCAGTCCTAATAAAACCAATTTCAGTCACATGTAAAGAAACAGAGGAACTTTGATGTTAGATGGGAATGAAAATGGATTAGTTGGAGTCGCCATAAATAAGCACATCTGGTCAGAATAAAGCAAGATGAAGAAATCATACATGCATGTTGTCAGGATATAATTGTTTTTCTTGCACCTGGAACTGTTTTTTTGTCCATGTGTGTCTATGAAAAAGCCCTTTTTAAGCGGTTAACGGTTTGAAAAACACTGCAGCCATGATAACTCGTTATTATCGCGTTAACTTGTTAAAGCGATACAATGTAACTTCTCAAAAAGCCCACTCTGGAGCTCCCCCTACAGGCTTGGAGGTAATGTACGGTTACACTGTGGTAAATACAACACCCTTTCACTTTCACGTTTCACGTTTGTTGACGAACCGGCGAGGAGTCAGAAGGTGCAAGCTGTCGACCGAGAAGGTAAGAGTAATTAAATGTACCTGGGAGCGTGAGAGGGGTCTATTTGTTTTTGCTGTAGGTGTGCCAGAAAGCAAGTCAAAGTACTTCCGCTCAGCTCCCGGGCCGCTACCGGCCGCTCCAGCAAAGTTACATAGCGCAGTTTTTCCAACTCAGACCCCCGAAGGGCATAGGAGACAGGCCAATCGTAATATTAAAACTCATTCTAGCTGCACAATTTTTTTCAAGCTGTTATTTTAAGGTAGAAATATTACATAGTACTGCTTTAATTATTTAACGCCGATAAATATTTTATCGCGCATTAATGCAGCTTTTATTATTGTAAAAGTCTGTTGAATGCATCACATTCACACAGTTACAGCAAACACCACGAAGCATGGAGTAATAAAATAAAGATAAACTAGCAGCTAACATCACCGCTACAGGTGTGAAGCTCACGGAGCTAACCGGTGCTACTTCCTGTTTTACTGGTTTCAACATAAAAGCACGTATTTCTAAATAAATTTAAAAAAAACTCCTGCATTTACAGCCAAGTTGAATTGTCTTCTCAGCATAGTAGTTCCAGTCTAAAATATCACTTAAAGGCAAAACACACAACTGATAGCAGCAAGTCATTCAAGGAAACAGACAGTGGAGCGAGGCTTCTACATAAAAACTACAGAAAGATGCTGATGTTAAAAGTGTGTTTGCACAACAAATGTTATGGCACTTTCATTCATATGGCAGCACATTTAAAATAACACTAAATGCTAAAAGCTATACACTACTTTTGGATTCATTTTTGGATTTTGCGTACAAATGCGATTAATCGTGATTAATCAGGGAAATCATGTGATTAATTAGATTAAACATTTTAATTGTTGCCCAGCCCTAGTATGTATTGATCAGAGCCACATGGTATTTATGCAATTACAGTAAATAAACTGCTTTATTTACTGAGCAGGCTAACTGAAGTTCATGTTCCTTACGGGCTCATGTGTCGTGCTCTGATCAGTTTGCTGCACTGCAACACTGCAACGATTAAAAATTTTAATCTATGGAAGGTTTCACCCTCCATAAACACGAGTGTACCTGCTGTGTACCTGCTGTGTCTCTGCTGTGTACCTGCTGTGTACCTGCTGTGTACCTGCTGTGTACCTGCTGTGTCTCTGCTGTGTCTCTGCTGTGTCTCTGCTGTGTCTCTGCTGTGTACCTGCTGTGTACCTGCTGTGTCTCTGCTGTGTCTCTGCTGTGTCTCTGCTGTGTCTCTGCTGTGTACCTGCTGTGTCTCTGCTGTGTCTCTGCTGTGTCTCTGCTGTGTACCTGCTGTGTACCTGCTGTGTACCTGCTGTGTCTCTGCTGTGTACCTGCTGTGTCTCTGCTGTGTCTCTGCTGTGTACCTGCTGTGTCTCTGCTGTGTCTCTGCTGTGTCTCTGCTGTGTCTCTGCTGTGTACCTGCTGTGTACCTGCTGTGTCTCTGCTGTGTACCTGCTGTGTACCTGCTGTGTCTCTGCTGTGTCTCTGCTGTGTACCTGCTGTGTACCTGCTGTGTACCTGCTGTGTCTCTGCTGTGTACCTGCTGTGTCTCTGCTGTGTCTCTGCTGTGTACCTGCTGTGTACCTGCTGTGTACCTGCTGTGTCTCTGCTGTGTACCTGCTGTGTACCTGCTGTGTACCTGCTGTGTCTCTGCTGTGTCTCTGCTGTGTACCTGCTGTGTACCTGCTGTGTACCTGCTGTGTCTCTGCTGTGTACCTGCTGTGTCTCTGCTGTGTACCTGCTGTGTACCTGCTGTGTACCTGCTGTGTCTCTGCTGTGTACCTGCTGTGTCTCTGCTGTGTCTCTGCTGTGTACCTGCTGTGTACCTGCTGTGTACCTGCTGTGTACCTGCTATGTACCTGCTGTGTACCTGCTGTGTCCCTGCTGTGTCTCTGCTGTGTCTCTGCTGTGTACCTGCTGTGTACCTGCTGTGTACCTGCTGTGTACCTGCTGTGTCTCTGCTGTGTCTCTGCTGTGTCTCTGCTGTGTACCTGCTGTGTCTCTGCTGTGTCTCTGCTGTGTCTCTGCTGTGTCTCTGCTGTGTACCTGCTGTGTACCTGCTGTGTCTCTGCTGTGTCTCTGCTGTGTCTCTGCTGTGTACCTGCTGTGTCTCTGCTGTGTCTTTGCTGTGTACCTGCTGTGTACTTGCTGTGTCTCTGCTGTGTCTCTGCTGTGTACCTGCTGTGTACCTGCTGTGTACCTGCTGTGTCTCTGCTGTGTCTCTGCTGTGTCTCTGCTGTGTACCTGCTGTGTCTCTGCTGTGTCTCTGCTGTGTACCTGCTGTGTACTTGCTGTGTCTCTGCTGTGTCTCTGCTGTGTCTCTGCTGTGTACCTGCTGTGTACCTGCTGTGTCCCTGCTGTGTACCTGCTGTGTACCTGCTGTGTACCTGCTGTGTCTCTGCTGTGTACCTGCTGTGTACCTGCTGTGTACCTGCTGTGTCTCTGCTGTGTACCTGCTGTGTACCTGCTGTGTACCTGCTGTGTCTCTGCTGTGTACCTGCTGTGTACCTGCTGTGTACCTGCTGTGTCTCTGCTGTGTCTCTGCTGTGTACCTGCTGTGTACCTGCTATGTACCTGCTGTGTACCTGCTGTGTCTCTGCTGTGTACCTGCTGTGTCTCTGCTGTGTACCTGCTGTGTACCTGCTGTGTCTCTGCTGTGTCTCTGCTGTGTCTCTGCTGTGTACCTGCTGTGTCTCTGCTGTGTCTCTGCTGTGTCTCTGCTGTGTACCTGCTGTGTCTCTGCTGTGTCTCTGCTGTGTACCTGCTGTGTCTCTGCTGTGTACCTGCTGTGTACCTGCTGTGTACCTGCTGAGTACCTGCTGTGTCTCTGCTGTGTCTCTGCTGAGTACCTGCTGTGTCTCTGCTGTGTACCTGCTGTGTCTCTGCTGTGTCTCTGCTGTGTACCTGCTGTGTCTCTGCTGTGTCTCTGCTGTGTACCTGCTGTGTCTCTGCTGTGTCTCTGCTGTGTACCTGCTGTGTACCTGCTCTGTACCTACTGTGTACCTGCTGTGTACCTGCTGTGTACCTGCTGTGTCTCTGCTGTGTCTCTGCTGTGTACCTGCTGTGTCTCTGCTGTGTACCTGCTCTGTACCTGCTGTGTCTCTGCTGTGTACCTGCTGTGTACCTGCTCTGTACCTGCTGTGTACCTGCTGTGTCTCTGCTGTGTCTCTGCTGTGTCTCTGCTGTGTACCTGCTGTGTCTCTGACTGCGTCTCTGCGGTGGCTCACAGCTGCCACAGCGCTGCCTTTTGGGGTCGTCTCAGGTCTGCCGGTCCTGGAGCTTGATGCTGGATGTGTTCTGCTCTCCAGATTTCCCTCGAGGCTGCTCAGCGGTGTCATCCTACCAGTGCTCAGCCTCTGCAGGAGGGGGCAGCAGATCCCCTGCACTATAGGAGAAATGAGTCCCTGTTGGTTTTCTACAGTATGTGACACTTTGTAGAGTTTTTACCACCACGAATAAGAATGAGATAAATGGTCTGTACATGTGTAGCGCTTCAACACTAAATGCCACATTCACCCATTCACTCACACGTCTTAGTGTCACGTTCATGGGGTTTTCCCCATGTTTTTAGTTCTGTTTTTTAGGCTATTTCATGTCTTAGTTTTTAAGTTCATGTTTAGTCAAGTTTTGCCATGTTTTAGTTTTGCCATATTTTAGTTTTGCCATTGTTTTTTCCTCATTGTCTTCAGCTGCACTCATTCACCAATCTGTTCAGTATTTAGTTTCCAGTTTTCCCCATTCAGTTGGTGAAATCCTTTCACCATATCAAGATTTCACCATTTCCCTTTCTTGCCTCGCCTCGCCTTGCCTCGCCCACAGTTTAGTTTCATCATCCGGCTCAGCCGCACCTTGTTTTTGACTTTTGTTGAAAATAAACCAAGTTTTTCTTGGTTCCCACTATGCAGTCCGGTACGGGTCGGGTCTCTTTGGGTTCAGCTTTGCGTTCCCACTGTACAAAGGGGACCCTCAGGGGTGGGCGGAGTGCGTAAATAGCAAATAACAGCAAATAACAAATAGCATCCATAATTTGGAACCACCTCCAAGCTTCTTCAGCTTAATGCCACACCGGCTCGCGGTCCGGTTGAAACCACTCTCGACCATTTTTGCGGCAATCGGCTGGAAAACTTTTTGGTTTGGCCCAGCGCCATCGAGCTCCCGCTGCACAGCCTCCTCACCAACACCGGAGAGCAGAGCCTGGAACCGGTCCTATGTGCTCGCTACCACAAGCAGAAGGGTTACAGACATGGTAACGGGTACCATGGTAACGGGTTCCATGGGACCGGGTTCCATGGGACCGGTACGCTTTGGTGGTAGTGGAAACACTGAAATAACCGACCCGTACCGGACTGCAGAGTGGAAATGAGGCTTTACTGACACTTAGTCTGTAACTACGTGCTTTCTACTCATTCACATGCATCCACACACCGTGTATGGATGCATCGGTAGGCAACGTGGGGTAAAACGCCAATGAATAAAATGAATGGCTTAGATTCAGAGAAGTTAAAATAATAACAAGAACTTAAGGATATTGAGACACTGCAGTGACAAAGCACAGAATCTTATGACATTACTCAAAATGATGACTTGTGCCACTTGTATTCAGTTACTTATGTTATTTTATCTTACTTTAGTACTTTCCCCCTTGTGCCTTAACTGTTGCACAGCAATTTCCCCTCAGGATAAATCAAGCTTTTTGATCTTGAATCTTGTCCCTCCTTCAATGGCCATCAAGGAGCTTTGGTTGCAAACAACTTATCAGCAGTTCACAGCTTTTTTGTACGTCAGATTTCACCTCTTCTGACCTAAAGCGCAGCGCACGTCTCGACATTTTGACCCCAAGTGATCTGCAGAATTTGGCCTTGATCAGTGTTGTTTACCGGCTCCTTTCCGTTCCTCCCACATCTGCTGGACTCCCCCATCTACCGTCTCCTCTGCCTATACATGTGGCGCTCTCACAAGCACTGGTTCATCAAAGCAAACCATAAAACGACACGGCACAAGCCAACACAAAAAGGAAAACACATGACACAAACATGGACGACAGAGGACTAAAGGAAATGGCAGCTCAAACGTTTCTGCCACAGCATGAAATGAAACAGCACGAGAATAAAGGCTGTTGACAGAAAGTGATGGGAAAGACAAACACAAGAGGAAATTGTGTAGCAGCGTGCTGAACTTGATCTTGACTGACAGACATTGTCTGCTCACCTTGCAGGCTCAGAGATGCAGAATCCCTGGAGGAAGGGTCCTCCCAGGCTCCCGCGCCCTTCACTGGAAAAAATCAAAGTTTTACCAAGTATATTTGTCTCATTTCTAGTCAAAATATCTCATTACACTTAATATAAGACACAACTGCCTAACAAGTACCATTTCAGCCAGATATAGGGACTTGTTTGAAGACAATACATCAGGAAAAGTCTTGAAAATAAATTGTTTTGAGTCACATATCATATGAAACAAGCTTTTTTTTTTTACATTTGAAGAGGTTTTTAAGCTAATTTCAAGATCACTTTTATCTCAAAAGTCCCAAATATCACATCATATTTCAAGAAATCTTGACAAGCCGATTTTCACTAGTTCCATTGGAAGATTTATTTTGCTTATTTCAAGCAAAAACGTCTTTTATTTGTTGTTTTGTTACTTAATTTTGGAGGGGCATTTTTTCCAGTGTTCTGAAGAGGTTTCCTCTGACAGTTCTTCTTCTGTCCACTGTGCACGCTTGTTTCTGCAGCACACGTGCCTTCATATTTCCTCCTGTCATCCATCACACATCCCACATGTTTAACTGCAACGACAGATGGTGCACAGTTGGTGTAAAGCCTGTAACAATGCATGACTTATTCGTGCATTTATGAGTTTATTTGCATTGTTCAGTTGAGATGCTTTCACAGGCCTTTGCGTGCGTTTCGAAGTTTCAGACAACATTTCATGATTGGGTGTTCCCGGCTCTTTTTGGCTTAGTAAGTAACACATGAAGATAAACAATCTGCATTATACTTATGGTTCCTGAACTCAAACATTCCTGGAGAATCTGGGCTAAATTTATTAAGTGAAACCAGGATCAGTGCCGGGTTCAATGTGTTTCAGCATAATGTGACCACATGGTTATTTCTCTGTGGAGGGAATATATTCCAGGGAAGTTTCTCTGCGATGTTTTGTCCCATCATGACCCAATGTTTCAGTGCTTATTGTTTTATTATCACCAGGGTGGAAGGACCACCGGATGGATAAAGAGCTGGAAAGGTAATTCCCTGATGTGGTGTTCTGATATCCACGTTGGACAGAGTGTTCGGCCCTTCAGAACGGGCCGTTTGCTCGTGTTTAACAGGATTTCTGCTCGTATAAAAGCTCTCAGTCAGGCTTATCAGTACATTTTGTCTCTCAGAGTGGTAGCGGGTCATCCTGCACCTGTTTCCTAATTGCTTTGGCAGATCCCTGCCATCAGAATACAATATAAATGCTCCAAAGTGTCACCGCCCGAAGCCTTCTCAGGACCTGCATCCAAACTGAGTTAGAGGCTGAACACAGACATGAACAGGTATCATTATCCCTGCTGTTGCAGCAGCGGGTGCATGGAGTGCACTTATGTCTCTACTCTGTGTTCCAACTCTGAATAAGCCTCCTTCCTTACCTGAATAACTTCCCCGGCCCTGTTCACACCTGGTGCTAACATGCATCCTGGATGAGCAGATCACCTGCACACAGTGTGCACTGAAAAAAGTGACTTTGTAGTGAAGTAAACTCTATTAGAGTAACTGTCATAATTTGTTCTACCTTGTATTTTTAAGATTCAGTAAGAACTAGAGCTTCTTAAGTAAAATTAAACATTTTATTAACGTAATACATGAATTATGGGGGAAGAGAAAGTTTTACTTTGGTTTCCTCATACAGTTTAAATGTTTAATAGTTGTATGTACATAAACCTAGAAATACTACATAAACTTTACTCTGAAAGTGTATTGTTAAAATCTACTAAGTTACTTCATAACAGCAAATACTACAGTTATATAAAATTTACTTAAAATTTTGAGTAAAATGATGTTCCTGCCTATGAAAAACAAGTAGACTTTCCTTAATTTGTTTAAATAAATATAACTTAAAACTTAGATGTAATTAAGTAAATGTTACTTAATATCTTCAAAACTGTTACGTTTTATGGTAAGTAACATTTACTTGATATTGCAGCATTAAATATTACTTAAATCATCTGAGTGCAAATACTTACAAAGGGTTTTTTAAGTTGTTTTTTTCAGTGTGTTAACAGCTTGCAGTAAAGTACTTTCCCAGTTTTGTAAAATCTTAGATACATTTAATGAAATAAAAACATTTCCATTAGGAATGTAGCAGCTGTGACAGGTGAGAAGCAAAAGAGGGGTCCCACAGCCCCCCACTGCTGACCTGAGACACTCAAACTCAGGTAAACGCTTTCATTTTGAATCAATCTTTGAATTAAAGTCAGAAAAGAAACGTTACTGCCCGTGAAGCTGATTAAGGAGGTGGACTGACACTCCTCCAGCTGTCAGTTTCACCAATCTTCCTTCCGGTTATTGGACTCTAACCACTGAGCCACGGCCACCCACAAAAAGCACACTTAGCAGAGGATGGTTTCGATTCATCAACCTCTGGGTTGTGGGCCCAGCACGCTTCCGCTGCACCACTCTGCTTCTCACCCCAGATGGGACTCGAACCCATAATCCCTGGCTTAGGAGGCCAGTGCCTTATCCATTAGGCCACTAGGGCTCACACCACCTCACAGTCAGTGCAGGATCACAATCAGCCAACCTCAGAGCTGAACACTATGAGAATTATATTATATTATATTATATTATGTTATATTATGGGTAAATTAACATGTATATCTTTAAATATAAGAGGGGTAAACTCACCGATTAAGGGGAAGAAAATGCTGACATATTTAAAGAGGCAGAATAGAAATATTGCCTTTATCCAAGAGAGCCACCTAACTGACACTGAACATTTAAAATTGTTTTCTACTCATAAGACATGTTTTCTACTCATGCTACTCCTCAAAAACAAGAGGTGTCGCCCTGCGCATTAATATACACCTGAACTTTAAATCAAATTCAGCTGAAAAGGATAAAACCGGCAGTTTTCTGCTCGTAGACTGTGAAATAGTGATGGGATACTCGAGTCCTTTTACTGACTCGAGTTTGTATGAGTCACTCACTAAAGTGAATCGGGTTTTCGAGTCACTTGAATCAATCACCCAGAGTACGCGCCAGGGAATGAACAACACTTTTATCTTATTTTATCTCATTTGATTTTGTTGTATTTTATTGCTTTCATTGTTCTTTTATTGTTTTTACTTCTTCTTCTCTTTATTTATTACCTGCTGTAAAGCACTTTGGTACACCGTAAGGATTGTCTGTAAAGGGCTGTAGAAATAAAGTACATTTACATTTACATGGCATCTTCCTCAGTTATTAGCATCATTCCCACTGTAGGAACCTTCTGCAGTTCCTTTAACCTTTTCAGGAACGGGGACGTTTTTTACCTCATTCGGACAGAGCCGTTCTAAGAACGCAGTTATCAGAACGGTCCTACTCGAATTTCGTTCTGATAACTGTCCTTCCCCAGCGGAACTGTTTCAGTCTGCATTCGCACATGAGTCGGGACTGATGCGCCGCGCGCAGCCGTCTGCGTCAGTGACGTGTTACTTTAGCCGTTAGCGCCACATTCAACAACGAAACAGAACAAAACAAAACCCGGTAAAAGTAAGGAGAGAAGAAAAAACACCACCAAGAAGCTAACATGGAGAGCGGGGAGGCCACCGTGTTCATGGTCTGCATGATGGTGATATTAATCATGGACGATCACATCGGGCGTCTAACATGGAGGCTGGAAGAGCTCACAGAGAGAGTCAGGAGACGAAGGATGGAGCGCAGGCCATACTTCTCGGTTTCATGAAGGGAGGAGAGCAGAGCGCCGTGTCAGTTTAACTTATTAAACACGCCAAGGTTGTGTCCGTGTCGTATGAGGAAACATTTCAGCCTGACAACATGACAAGGGGCGGAGCTACCGACCACCAAGGGGCGGAGCTACCAACCACCAAGGGGCGGAGCTTTTTAACTGACCGACTGACAGCAGAATCTGGTAGATGTTTCCATCCATCCTGGCAGTGGCGTCAATTCAGCCAAAGCTAAGGTATGGCAAGGTCACTATAGTCACATGACTACAGTATCAATCAATAAATATACCTGACCAGCAAATAATCACCACAAAAGGCTGCCATGTAGCTTATCTGTCTCACTCACATAGCCACTAACATAACAATGGACTCGTCTCCGTCTCCCTGTTACCATTAGCATTAGCATTAGCATTAGCATTAGCATTAGCATTAGCGGCGGAGGTGCTGAAGTGGACAGCCTCGTTAACAGCCTGAATACCGCCTTCACTACCTGGTCCTCCTTCCTCCGCCGCTGGGGCAACATTGGACCCCTTTTTTTGGTGATGAATAAATTAAAGTTTTCTGTTTCCTTTTCATATTTTACAGTAATTAGCAAATAATTAACAACAAATCCCGCTAATAACATCAGCTTTGACCTCCAGGCTCCGTCATCTCGTGGGAGGAGGAGGGGGGCTGGGAGATACCGCATTTCAAAAGGGAAGATGATACTTAGATCAATTGATTGTGTTGTTCAGAATTTCAATTGTAGTTCATTTGTATGTATTAAATAATAGAATAATCAATACAAATTGACACAGAGTAATTCCATAAATTCATTTTTTTTTTAAAAAGAAAAGAAAAACGAACATTTCCATTTTCCCCTGGAGCCAAGGTGTGGCAGCTGCCGTACCCAGTTGACGCCTCCATGCATCCTGGGCCGACTCAGCTCTGCAGTTCACAGAGGTTCTGACACATTTCACAGAAAAGCAGAAAGCACACACCTCTGGAACTCGTCCAGCTGTTGGTTTCAGCGCTGCGGACAGGCCGGGTTATCAACAGGACGTTAACGTGAAGCATGTGTGTGCGGTTAGGGTTACGCTTTATTACACTCGCCCCTCGGCTTTGATAAAAGCTCTGCTCGTACCTGCTCTCAGTCGAACCTCTCAGCGGCCGTCCCTCAGGAATCATATAGAGCAGAGCTGATGTAATGCTCCTCTGACTATAGATCCACACCCAACGGCTGATTGCTCTCTGCAGGCATGTGCAGATGCACTTCACCGTTGCTATGGGAGCGTTTGTTTGTGGTTGGTAGGGGTGGTGGGGAGTGGGCTGCCGTGGTTTGCTCCTGTTATAGTTACCGGCCTCGGTCCGGGTGACACAACAGCATTATTACAGCTGATGTATTAGCATGTTGAAGATCCACAGCTCAACAAAAGCTTTGCGTTTACACTCAGCACAAGCGTTTTATTGACATCTGGTGTGTTTTTACCTCATTCTTGGGTCACTTAGTGGGAACAGCGCTGCTGGAACGGGGCATCGGCATTAAAATGCCTGTCAGTCATGTGCCAAAAGAGCTGTGGTAAAAGCTGTTAAAGAGTCAAAATGAAATCCAAACCAAATGCTGTAAAACTATCCCACAAAGGGTTTAATGTCAATAAGGAGAAGGGTGAAGCTGCTCTGAGGCAGACTATCAGCTGTGGGCACGATGCTTATTCTATTTACAATGTGAATATATACATTATATAGCCCATATATACATATGTATGGACTACATTATGGACAATCAGACTTCATTTGTTGAATTCTTTCATAGAAAACTTTGGTGATTTGGGACTTCATCATGTAACAACTGCTGCTGTTCAGTTGGTTTAGGTCAAGATATCCTGACTTTTATTCTGACATTTAGTCAGGATGGAAATCAGGGAATAGGTCAAGTTTTATGTGCAGTTAACGCTAAAAACATCACTCAGTGGGGTCACATGGCACTGAAAGGATTGGATTATTGGCTAAATTACAATAAGAATGAGTTGAGCAAGGGTAATTCTCCTTGGATATATGGCGGTGAATGAATGGGATCAGAGGCACAAAGCGTGTCATACCCCGGTATGATAGGTGGCGCTGTACCCATTCCAGCTGTTGCTAATTGAGCCACTTCCTGTTGACCTCTTCACCACCAACAACAACAACAAACTCAGGCATTGGAGAAAGATGGAGAACGCAGAGCAAGATGAAGCTACGTCCCTCTACATTTGGTCTGAGATGAGCTGCTTGTTGCACAAACTCGATGCCCAACGGAGCATTCTCCATCGCGTTGTTTGTTTCTCTCTGACGAGTCAACAACAGGAATATCGTCTCCTTTGACTTCCGGGTCACGACCCCGGGAAAACATCTGGAGCATGCGCAGAACGCAAAGTCTGATTCACCACGTGCTTCAGCGTCTACAAGCAGGTTTAGAGTGACTTTCAACCCAGTTATCTCGGGGTCTGAATCCGATCCGATCCAGTTCTTAGTCAGATTAAGGTGTCTACATGCACTTAATAACTCAGTCTGATTGTAAATTAGCCAATAATCCAATCCTTTCAGTGCCATGTGACCCCACTGACTGTCAACACACTTTATTTATGGGGAGTCATGTTATTCTATTTCTTAAAGCAGTTTTGTATCTCTGTATTTCTCCATGCACACATAAATGTGATCTTTATTTATTCCTTTATCAACTGCACAGCAGCTGTACTTTCAAATAGAAAAATGTCCATTTCAGTCCTGATTGTTGCTTGTTTTTGACATTTACCACATTTGGAAAGAGATTTATAAGAACTGTGGACATTATGGGTCTGGGGAAAGTACCGCAGAACCTTCACCAGATGTAGTTTAAGGTTTATGTTTATGTATTTGGCAGATGCTTTTATCCAAAGTGCAGTTAGGGTAACAGGGGTCTCGCCTAAGGACCCCTACTGGAGGTAATACCTTTAAAGCAGGGGATTTGAACCCAGGTGGCAATCTCACCACCACACTATCCAGTCCCAAGCTGAGATGATCTCACTTTGATTGGATACTTTTTTTAAATAAGAAGTGCAGTTTGGTCTCATTAAGGAAAAAAGAGGAACACATTGGTCACTTTTTAAAGAATTAAAACTATTATTAAGACTTTCATGCTTTTCATTTCACATTTAAAGTTTTAAAAGATGCAAACGTGTGCTGCAAGAGGCGAATACGCTCACCAAGTAGACTTTCTATCCCCTGGGAAGGGTCAACCCACTTCCAGATTCCTGCCTGTGTTTGTGGAACCTTGAACATCACAGCTTCCCCGGTGACTGGCATGACCTTGGCCTTGATGGAGCTGCAGACAGATTCCTTTTAGCTGTTGGCAGGAGTTGATGTGAGACTGGGGGCTTATTTGCATGTTCACAGAGTGCTAAATAAGGCAAAAGTATTCAGCTGCTCACATATCTAAGATACTTTAAGGCATGAAAGGATTGTTTTTCATGAACACACGGACACAAATTCATCAAATTTGTGATTTTAATGAAGTTTTAAAGGTTCTATGGTTGCCCACATTAAAGATGATCGAGTGCATTATGAGGAGTAAATGAATGCTCTGCAGCTCGTCTTAAATATATACGCTGCTGGCTGCTGTAATGAGCTGGAACAACGCTTTCATTTGGCTTCAAAAGCAGATGTTTTCAATAGGGCTGGGCGAGTTAACTCGTTATTTTCGCGTTAACGCACCGATTATTTAACGCCGATAATTATTTTATCGTGCATTAGCACATTTTTTTATTTTATTTATTTATTTGATTTAATAAAAAAAAGGCTTTTGTGCCTTTAATGGATAGGAAAGTTCAGAGAGACAGGAAGCAGGGGGCAGAGAGAGGGGGAACGACATGCAGCACAGGGTCGTCTGATGCGGGACTTGAACCGGGGCCAGCTGCAGTGAGGACTGTAGCCTCTTGTACATGGGGCGCCTGCTCAACCCACTACGCCACAAACCACCCCTGTTTTATTATTTATTTTATTATTGTAAAAGTCTGTTGCTCACAGGCTTTTATTTTGTAAAAGTCTGCTGCTCACAGGCTTTTATTATTGTAAAAGTCTGTTGCCGTCTGCTGTGGAACCGGAAAAGAAAGTAATCGGCGGATCCACCAAACATGGAGAAGGGTACGGAACTTTTACTCGGCCATTTTCATTTTAAAGTTCTTCCAGACGGCGGAGTTGACAGAACCAAAGTCATCTGTAAACACTGCCAAGTTGAATTGTCTTCTCAGCGTAGTAGTTCCAGTCTAAAATATCACTTAAAGGCAAAACACACAACTGATAGCAGCAAGTCATTCAAGGAAACAGACAGTGGAGCGAGGCTTCTACATTAAAAACTACAGAAAGATGCTGATGTTAAAAGTGTGTTTGCACAACAAATGTTATGGCACTTTCATTCATTTGGCAGCACATTTAAAATAAAACTAAATGCTAAAAGCGATACACTACTTTGGTATTCATTTTTGGATTTTGCGTACAAATGCGATTAATCGCGATTAATCGGGGAAATCATGCGATTAATCGCGATTAATCGGGGAAATCATGCGATTAATTAGATAAAAAAAGTCAATCGTTGCCCAGCCCCTAGTTTTCAAACAATTCTCAAATTAAAAATGCTGATGTAGATACTCACTGTGGTTATCTGAGCCTGAATTATCTTGGTTATCTTACCATCCTGTTGCTGTGGCTCCAGCTGTTGGAAGAACATGTGTGAAGCAAATGCAAAGTCTTGTGTACAGACCGTTCCACGTGTCCTCCATCTTCCTGCGGACAGGAACAAGAGGTCGTGTCCCGAACCCGGCTCGTTAAGTAATAACTCTGAAGGTGAGTGGCTGAAAGTTGAAGGAGTCAGCTGAACATTACTCAGTGGATTTAGGGCGCTTTTATCGCCGCATCGTTGGGATTTCAGTGAACGGGGGACAGGTGCAGAAGGAATTCTCCCAGTCTGCTCCCAGTCTGTCTCTGCTTTCACCCACACTTGGGACTAAATGCTGCAGAGAGGATTTGTGGCTTTCAGGGGCCGTGGCCTGTTTTCATTTACACGCCCATTACATCATCAGGACGGAGCTCACTGTGAGATGATATCCAGGTGAGAGCCGGCAGAGGATACAGGAGCTGAGCTGACGTCTCTGCCACCAGAGTCAGTGGGTGGGTTTGTTTTTCTAAAAGTTTCAACCTGCATCTGCTTTACTTTCTGTTTCGGCCATTTCCACCTTAACTGTTTGCCCCATTTAAGGATTAAAAGTGCAAATGTTTGTCTGTTCTGCCCACTTCTCATTATATAGCTGCCTCAGGAACATTCCCAGAGGTTGGTAGTAACGAGTTACATTTACTTGAGTATGTTTTTGAAAACATTATACTTCTAGGAGTAGTTTTAAATCTCTATACTTTTTACTTTTCCTTGAGTAGATGTGTGCAGCAGAAACTGTCCTCTTACTCCGCTACATTAGGCTACAATGAGCTGGTTACTTTTCTTCTTACCTCTTTGGTATTCTACGCCTCATTATTTTTATCCCCCCGCGTACGCCTCATTTTAATGTTTTATTCTGACAGAGAGAGAGACTTCCGCCAAAGGCTCTACCACCTGACTGTGTTCCCCCAATCAGACGCAGCCGTGCAGTCTGGTCACGTGACCGTACTCAATCTCAGCGGCGGGACGGGTTAGCTTTAGCATTAGCAGTCGTAGCAAACAAACAAAGAAACAGATGAAAAATGTCAGAACCAACGGTGGGAAATGAAGACGCAGACGAGGCCTCATACTGAAAGCATGTTTACCTTACAAAGAGTGAGAAACAGCAGCTACATTATGTGTCTTCTGTGTCAACCAAAACAAACGCACATTTCAGCAGAAACTCAACATCTAACTTGAGGAAACATGTAGCGCTAAGTTTCCTAAACTCGTTTTTCCCCCCATGGATAGATGAATGTTTGTTTTTTAGGTTACATATGGGTTACACATGTTTTAAACTTTTCCTAAGTCTCTTTTATTTTTTTTATGGAAGTTCTTGAATTTACGTGGATTATTTTAATTTAAGCTATTTTGTAATTAATTAATTAATTTTAATTAATTTTATCAATTGGATGAACTCTAATTTGCCTAAAGATGATTATTTAGTATTTTTGTCTGTCTGATTGAATGCTTGTGTTAACAAATAAATCAGACGTTACTCAACAGTTACTCAGTACTTGAGTAGTTTTTTCACCGAGCACTTTTTTACTCTTACTCAAGTAATTATTTGGATGACTACTTTTTACTTTTACTTGAGTACTTTTGGCTGCTCTACCCACCTCTGGTTATCTTACAGCAACCTGCACAAATCCATCAGAATTACTTTTTTAAGCTAATCGAACTGAAAGATTTCTCTCACTGTCCTTCTAACACTTTGGCTTCAAACCTTAAAGACGAAGTGGAATTCCACAAGCTAAAGATTTGTTTCGACTTGTTGACATCCAAAGATTTTGCAAAGCAGGACACAATGTTTGTTTATTTTGTTAAGAAGCCCGTTAAGTGCCAGAAGCTGTTCTGATTCACGTCGACAGCATCATCAACGCAGCACTGAATGCTGTCAAAATGCTCAGGTCTGAAACAGCAGAGTAAAAGCTGTAAAATTACTCAAGTAATTATTTGGATGACTACTTTTTACTTTTACTTGAGTACAATTTTTGGCTACTCTACCCACCTCTGGTGATTGGTAACGTTGTTGTTGCTCTAAAAACATTTGAAAAATATCAAATCAAATCAAGAAACAACAAGGAATCCCAACAAATAAGTTGCAGCCATTTGCTTATTGCACAAACGCGGTTCCCGGGTCACGACCCCGGGAAAACATCTGGAGCATGCGCAGAACGCAAAGTCTGATTCACCACGTGCTTCAGCG
This sequence comes from Odontesthes bonariensis, assembly GCF_027942865.1. Lineage (NCBI taxonomy): Eukaryota > Metazoa > Chordata > Actinopteri > Atheriniformes > Atherinopsidae > Odontesthes > Odontesthes bonariensis. The sequence goes on from NC_134511.1 coordinate 4,329,362, forward strand.
TCTACAAGCAGGTTTAGAGTGACTTTCAACCCAGTTATCTCGGGGTCTGAATCCCATCCGATCCAATTTATAGTCAGATTAAGGTGTCCACATGCACTTAATAACTCAGTCTGATTGTAATTTAGCCAATAATCTGATACATTACATTACGGTCATTTTGCAGACGCTTTTATCCAAAGCGACTTACAATAAGTGTGTTCCACATCGGTAGGCAAAAGAACTTCAGGTCACAAGAAATCATAAGTGCATTTCCTTCCAAAAACAAACAGCTAAGAACATAACTAGTGCTAGAGTAAGTGCAGTAAGTTAGGTACCTAGAAAAATGGGAAGACAATTTAGGAAACAAAGACAATTTAGGAAACAAATAAGTGCATAAGGAGCTGGGACGAAACAGGTGATGTCCTCAGAGGGCGGATCAGGGTAGTGTTTCCTGCAGAGATGGTTTTCAGCCTGCGGCCAAAGATGGGCAGCGACTCATCAGTCAGGAGATCGTTCCACAGAACAGAGAAAAGCTGTGACCGTGTGGATGGTGTGCAGGGACCGCTGAGTGAGGGGGCAGCCGGCCGCCTGGAGGCCGCAGAGCGAGGTGGTCGGGCGGGGGTGTAAGGCTGGACCACAGCCTGGAGGTATGAAGGAGCTGTTCCTTCCACTGCCCTGTAGGCCAGCACCAGAGTCTGAAACTGGATGCGAGCAGCTACAGGGAGCTTTCTGAACCAGCTCCAAAGGTCTGATGGCAGAAGCCGGGGCGCCAGCAAGGAGGGAGTTGCAGTAGTCCAGGCGGGAGATGCCCAGAGCCTGGATGAGCGCCTGTGCTGCCTTGGCGGTGAGGAAGGGGCGAATCCTCCGGATGTTGTAGAGGAGGAATCGGCAGGAACGGGTCACTGATGCCATGTTTGGCGAGAACGACAGTTGGTCGTCCAGGGTCACACCCAGATTCCTCGCGGTCCGAGTTGACGTCACCACGGAGCGGTGTTGTATAGTAACGAAGTAAATATACTTCACTACTGTACTTAAGTATATTTTGGAATACTTTGTACTTTCCTTGAGATTAAACTTTAACTTTTACTTCACTATGTTTCAGAACTTAATTGCATACTTTTACTCCAAAACATTTTCATTGTTCGGTTTAGTTACTCGTTACAAAAAAAGAGAGAGAGAAAGAGAGACATTTTTATTATTTTATTTATTTTTTAGAAAGGTTTACAAAAGGGGTTTCAAACTGGACTCCCTCTTCAGATGCCAGATAAGCTTCAGTTTTCTCCTATTTTTTTCTTTAAATGTTGTTTATAATGATGGCAATAACAGTAGCAGCCTCTTTTGTTTCATTTTTTTCTTAATGGTGTAATGTACGCCTCATTTTCAGCACTGACCTTACTTCAAGAAGAAAAACTTAAAGGTTCACAAAGTTTGTATTTTCTGTCTAAATTTTGCCTGCACTTGGTTGTGTGTAGATTTTAAGTGTATTTGACCTTCAAAGTTTACCAAAATATAAAAAATGTTATTCAAACTGCATTTGCCTTGTTTACTTTTTACTTATACTTTTCATTACATTACTTAAGTACATCTATTTTTACAGTAATTCTCATACTTAAGTACAAGACGTTTCGGATACTTTAAGACTTTAACTCAAGTAACATTTCAGTCAGTGACTTGGACTTTTACCAAAGTCATATTTTGGAGGGGTACCTATACTTTTACTTGAGTGTGAGAGTTCAGTACTTTATACAACACTGCCACGGAGCCCTCCATGGTGATGGTCGGGTCTCTGAACGGGCAGCCCTTCCCCGGGGGATCCTTTCAGTGCCATGTAACCCCACACTGAGTGAGTGATTGGTAACGTTGTTGTTGCTCTAAGAACATTTGAAAAACATTAGATCAAATCAAGAAACAATAACCGATCCCTACAAATAAGTTGCAGCCATTGATTCATTTGCCATCATTGTTTCGGCGGCTGGCTGCAGCTCAGGAGGAAGAGGCACAAACTTGGAACGACTGCTCTGAACATGAACTGCATTTCGCCTGCAGGGGAGCTGCTTAACTGAGTTGAGGGGTCCCAAACAAATGATACGCCCGTTTCACTTGGAGGACTTTGCATGCTTCCCACAGGCCTTTGGGGACAGCGTTTCCCATGACCTTTTCCCCGCTGCTGCAGAAACACAAACGACCGCAGCGCTTCTCACCTGCTTTTTCCGCCGGTCCGTAGGTGAATAAGAATTATTGAGGGATGACGGCGATGACAGTTTCATCTGCTGCTCCAGGAGGAAACTAATTACCCCCGAGGGGAGAGCGGGTCGCAGCAATAACAAACAGTATCTCCTCTGCGTGTCCCTGTGGCTCATTAAATCCCTCACACTCCGGCTTTGTTTGCTCTGTTCATTTCTTTAATAAGAACAGAAATAAATCAGCTCAGTCTTGCCAGCCTTGTCATTCCCGTCTCTCCCTTTTTTCTCGAGTCGAATGCCTTTCATGTAACAACAGTGTGTTACTACACTCATGACTCGTGATTTCCCTGGGGTGCCCTCATTGTTGGGCCTGAACACTTCTGCCGTAGTAAAGCATCAATCTAATGTTCTGCTGAGGGACAGTTTTTGGGCTCGGTCACCGGTGTTACGTTACCCTCGTGTCTCTGGAATTTACAATGTGAATTCTGTGAAGACACCATATCAGATTAGACAGGGGGGGGGCTCACTATGTTCCCTCACGAATTACTGACTGACAGCCAGTTCAACGTCATGGAAACAAAACAAATCTTATTCTCGCCCATGCGAGCAGCTCTGTACTGCACATGGCCTTCAGTTATCAGGCCCCTCTCTGTGGAACCAGCTGCCAGTTTGGGAGGCAGAGCCTTCAGTTATCATTTGACGCTTTGTTGCTAATTGCATAACTTTGAGTCTAATAAGGATTCAAATACGCTTGTACTGTTTGTGTCACTTAATGCTCACAACAATGTTCCATAAAGCACAAAGTTCCAGGAAAGCTGTTCATTACGATTGTCTCAACAAAAATCCCTCAAACTCCAAATCATACAGAACAGAACTGCCAAACTTTTTGCTTTGAACAAAGAGATTAGAGCTCGTCCCACCTGTTCCTGGCCCCGGCTCCTGGTAAGCTCCAGAACTGATTCTGAGACTTTTATCGCTCCTCGTGGTCTCTCACCTTTCTATTTGTCTGACCTTTTAGTTCCATACAGTCCTGGATGTAAACTGAGCTCCTGTGGGAGGAGAAGTTTATCTGTTTTATGGACTTGGCTGAAGACCAGCGGTGACAAAGCATTTCCAGTGCGAGAGCCTACAGTGAACTCTGAAATAAGGTGCCTGAGAAAATCCAGTCAGCAGTGATCTCTTTTTAATGGATTTTTTAAACATACACACACACATATATATATATATATATATATATATATATAGATATATTAGGGCTGGGAGATTGGATCAAAGTGACGTTTCAGTACCATCTGTTGGTCTCCTTAGCTGGGCTACTTCCTTTGAATCGGCTCTGTATGGATGAATGGGACTAATTTGGAATTTAATGAATTTAATTCGAATCGGCTTGACTTGGATTGTATCTTTGAAGTGTCCTGAGATGACATCTGTTGTGATGTTAAAGAAGACGCACTGTCAGCTCCCGTCTCAGATGGTATTAGTTTCTGCCAGGACAACATTTTCCCCAACAAATAACGGAAAATGTTCTCGAATTACTCCGTTTCTGTCTTCATATCACAGAACTTCAGCAGAAGTGTGGTTGTTTTTTGCTGTTACTGGTACTTTGTCAGGTAAATGCAAAACTGTAAGTGTGTGAATGTGTGCAGCGTCAAGATTATTGCGGCTCCAAAAGTTGGATAAATTCAATTTATGAATCAGTAATGGTGGAATAAGCACGGTTTTTACAAGACTGACCATCTGAAAGTTACCAAACCAAGAAACTAAGCTCAGAAGCTTCATTCTAACCAGTTCATTGCTGGCAGTGAGTCACAGTGAGACTTGGGGAAATATTATTTTGAGTATAACCAAGTCAGGTGACAGTCTTAAATCCAAGCTGGATTTGATGGATTCTCAAGCAGAGAGCAATGATAAAAAGTAGTCTCTCCCCAGCATTTAGGATTTGGAAAGGTCACTAAAATCCCACTGAGACGAGAATTCTTGGAAACCAAACTGTCTCCAAAACAGATGCGTAACGCAGTGCCCCATGAAAAAGTAGTCAGCTGCAGTTCTGGGGAAGCAGTCAGTCAACTTCTAAAGTATTTCTACTTATTTACTCATCATTTCCTTTACACATTGCTGTCTAACTGTTGCATTTGCTGCACTACTGGAGCAGGAAAGGACAGCGAAATCACACTGAAATCTTAATAATCTAATTTCTTTCTTGCTATTTGTCGCTCTGATCATTTTCTGCCAAACTTCCCCCTTTTCCAGAGGAAATCCCCTTTGAAAAGAATGTTTTCATCACACTGCCACCCTTGTCCAGTGGATCTCCGTCTGAAACTGTTTGGGGGGTTTCCTTTTCTCAAGCGTTATGTCACAATGCTTTTTCCAGGACTCAGCATATTGGGTGTGCTGTTCTCTGTGGGTGGGGGGCAGTAAAACCTCCACCCATCTCTCTTGGACCCTCAAAACACTAATGGGGTGTTTAATCACACCTCTTGTGTAACTTCAGCTGGAAGAAAAGTTGTGTTTTAACACCATTTCAGCAGCAGCAGGTTTGGGGTAATCAAGCAGCTGCGATTACCCTGAAGCAATGTGTGTGTGTGTGTGTGTGTGTGTGTGTGTGTGTGTGTGTGTGTGTGTGTGTGTGTGTGTGTGTGTGTGTGTGTTGGGGGGGTTGTTGGGTATGTTATGGGGGTGTTTAAACAGGATGAAAACTGAAAGGAGAACAGGCCAGATCAGGACACTTTCAGCACATATTGTTTCCCAGCTCTTCTCATCACATAACCTGCGATGTGTGCAGACATTTTTATGACAGATGGAGAGAAAAAGTATCATTTCATACCCACATTGTCAGGTTTGGGGTTAGGCAGGACACGGATGCGAACTTCAAAAGGTAAGAGCACACTTGGTTTATTTAAAAAATAAAAAAAGTCAAAACAAGGCCGGATGATGAAAACTAAACTGTGGGATCAAAACATGAATATGACACGAAAACAAGAGACTTGACATGACATGGAAAGCCCTCATCTTTAGGCGTGGTGGGTGAAAAACAGAGAAAGGATTTCACAAACTGACGGGAAAACTGGAAACTTGGGCTGTTAACCGCATACTTCTCATACTACTCATACTACTCATACTAACTTTATGAGTTAGTATGCGAGTTTGAGTAAGCGAGAAGTTCCCAGATGCATACTAGATTCGCCGAAATGTTGGGTATGCATCATGAGGTTACTACTCATACTCAAACTACCCAAGATGCAACGTAACGTGACGTCGCCGATCGTCATTTCCTGTCAAAACGGCAGTTTCAAGCTAGTTACAACGAGGGTAGGTTCACTTCCTGTTTTCAAAACAAAAGCACCAATTGTATATCGTAATGGCTTTCCCTATGATAAAAGGCAACGGGTATTTTATTTTGTGAAACAAAATTGTAAACAGCCGGTATTTTGTCAGGTTTTCAACACGTTGGGGATCTAAACGACTACTTTCTCACCTGAAAATGTTTCAAATGTTGCTAAAGTTTACAGAGTTTAGAGCTTAAGCGAAATCAGCTTCAGGCCGGCTGATTTCGGCTCGGGCAGGAGCGACATGCATTGTGGGTAAACGCTCTGCATACTGTCTGTTCAATCAGTATTCCGTATGTAGTATGCGGTTTCGAACACAGCCTAAATACTGAACTGGGAGTGATTGGTGAATGAGTGCAGCTGAGGACAATGAATGCAGGTGAAGTGAATGAAACTAATGAGCAGAACATGGGGACTGAGGGGAAAACAATGGCAAAACTTAACTAAACATTAACTTAAAAACTAAGACATGAAATAACCTAAAACATGATAAAAACGTAGAACTTTTTAGCTCCCATGGACATGACACACATGACGCTTACTAACCGGTGCATGTTGCTGTTCGGCCATCCATCTTGTTGAAGGTTGGTTGAGGGTTTTTGGGAAAGTAAGATTAATTCAGCCTTTTTTGTGTTACCTGCACTTGCTTCTTAGAGACTAAAGGTTATTTTTTTTCTTAGTAAGAAAACACATTTCGCCAGAGAAAAGCATTGCAAGGCAAGGGTTTCCACAGTCTGTTGCCAGTTTGAGCAGTAATTCACAACTGTTATGAAACCCCTTGATGCGCTTTGACGCCAGAAATGAACAGCACACGAAAAATGTGTTTCCATGTGCTGCTATTCAAAGAGGAAGCAATGCATTTGCTCATGAATCTCGGGCTCTGAGAAAATAACCTTGTACGCAGTCCAAGCATGATTTATTCCTCATTTGTGAGGTCACTTCTGCAGGGAAAGTCGGGGTCATGATGTTTGAGCTGGGGATCTCCACAACAAGGGGAATGTGTGTTTTCGGTGCTAAACAACGCTGGAATCCAAAATAAACGGCTCATGTTCCGCTGATCCACGTTTTTAATTAGAACAAATGATGTAAAAACGCAATGAAAGGCGTTACTTGTGATGAACCAGCAGGAAATGTTCCAACCGTGACCCGTAGTATCTTTCAGCTCGTTGTGTTTTGGATTCTTGGCAACCTGACTGTTTTTGTTAGGTCTCATCGTACTAATCATCGTGGTTTGTGGCAGCACACAGCTGTTTTTAGCAACAGAACTCAGATACACTCACTGTCAACAACCTACTCAGCTGAAATAGCCCACCCTGAAAGCAGCCGGCAACCTTTCTGGCAGCTCCTGTTTATATGCTGCTTCACTGGCCGATGAAAGTCAGCGGTCGACCTCACCAGCTAAGCTCGGTGAGACTGGCTGTGCACGAATGGCAACAAACAGGTCGGTGACCCTTCTCACAGCAGCAGGATGTGCATATTAATGTGGAATTAGAAAATTTCAGAAGATGAAGATGGAGTTGAGAGTCTCCTGTCACATATAAACTTTGAATGAGGTCTCTGTGATGTCGTATGGCTGAGTTATGAGGCCTCCAAAATAGGGCAGTTTTTGGCGTTTTTGGCTCGTTAAGTGCTTTTCAATCGATTTTCCCATTGAATTTTGGGCCTCGTCATAAGGCATGTCTGCTGAATTCAGCCATGTAATTTTTATCAAGGTCTTGTTTAAAATACAGCTTTTATGGCCTTTTCAAAAATCATTTTGGGGCTCGTTAAGTGCTTATAAATCTATTTTCCCATTGAATTTTGGGCCTCGTCATAAGGCATGTCTGATTCAATTCAATTCAATTCAATTCAAATTCAAAAATAGTTTATTTATCCCAGAGGGAAAAGACAGCCACATCATTTTTTTATCAAGGTCCTGTTTAAAATACAGCTTTTATGGCATTTTCAAAATGCATTTTGGGGCTCATTAAGTGCTTTTCAACCGATTTTCCCCATTGAATTTTGGGCCTCTACCAGGCCTCTACGAGGCTCAAAATTCCTAAGACAGACCTGATTAAGACAGTTATGTCATTTTAATCAAGGTCCTGTTTAAATTCAGCTTTTATGGCATTTTCATAATGCATTTTGGGGCTCGTTAAGTGCTTTTCAATCGATTTTCCCATTGGTTTTCCAAGTTTTTACCAAATATTGGCCAAGTTTGTGAAAACTGCCCTATTTTTTCATTTTCAATGCAATTTTCCGACTTTTTCCCATTTTGCCAGAATTCCTTTCGACTTATGAGAGCCAAACGTAATAACACACCGATCGAGATCGTTGCGCACGCAGCTGTGTGCTTTTTATGCCGGTCGGACCATCGCTGCTAGACTGGTAGCGCGCCGAAATTCATGATGGAAACGGGAAAATAATAAGAGTCTGGCAACAGATTAGTATGTGTGTCTAATGCCTTTGGCATTGGCACCCATAATTAATGGGACTAATATGGCTGCTGGACAGTTCCAGTGAAACAGGCTTTTTTAATTGAAATCACCTGGCCTGTTTCCATCTTCTTGTTGACTCATTTGCTGGGCCACGAACACAGAGTTTGTAGTTTTTAGATGAGGAGATTCAGAACACTCTGAACATGGCCTCGACATGCCAGTAAAAAAAAACAAGGCAATTAAGGAATCTTTGGAAAACTCTTTGTGTGTTTATCTTGAGGCAAAGCGGAGCAATTGAGCATGGATTTAATACCACATGATAGACGGGATTAGTCCACAAACGTACCGCAGCATGAGCTTCAAAAAAGGTTTCGGGTCATAGTTTACGAGCTTCAAACGTTCGTAAGTAACAAGTTAATCAACTCAGTAAATCAATGATTATAGTTTGGCTCTGATTGTTCTAAAATGTGTTATTTCTATAGATTTTCCATCTCAGAAACAGAATTAAAGGTTTCCTCTAACTAACTTCCTAACTAACTGGATAACTGGACTTCCCAAAAAGAGCATTAAACATCTGCAGCTCATCCAGAACGCTGCTGCTGGAGTTCTAACCCGGACTAAGAGATCTAAACACATCACAGCAGCTTTAAAATCTTTACTCTGGCTTCCAGTCAGTCACAGAATAGATTTTAAAAGCCTGCTGATGGTTTACAATCTGTGATGTGTTCAGAGAATATAAAGCCAGCAGAGCTCTTAGATCCAAGGACTCAGGTCAGCTGGTCCAGTCCAGAGTCCAGACTAAACATGGAGAAGCAGCATTTAGCTGTTATGCTGCAAACAAGTGGAACAAACTGCCAGTGGAGATTAAACTTTCACCAAATGGAGACATTTTTAAATCCAGGTTAAAAACATTTCTGTTCTCATGTGTCTATGCATTAAATCTGCACGCTATCTTTGAACTTATCTGGACTGTTGCTTGTTTTTAAATTCATTTAAATTATTTCATTTGTTTCTCTTTATGTTATTTTATGTATTTTTAATGCTTCTTACACTCCCTGCTGCAATGCTTTTATTTTATTTAAAGCACTTTGAATTGTTTTGTACACTGGAAAAAAATGAAAGTCTTACCAAGTATATTTGTCTAATTTCTAGTCAAAATAACTCATTACACTTAATATCAGACACAACTGCCTAACAAGTACTATTTCAGCCAGATATAGGGACTTGTTTGAAGACAATACATCTGGAATATCTTGTTAAATGAAAAAGTCTTGAAAACAAATTGTTTTGAGTCACATATCATATGAAACAAGCTTTTTTTTACATTTGAAGAGGTTTTTAAGCTAATTTCAAGATCACTTTTATCTCAAAAGTCCCAAATATCACATCTTATTTCAAGAAATCTTGACAAGCCGATTTTCAGTAGTTCCATTGGCAGATTTTTTTGCTTATTTCAAGCAAAATCGTCTTGTATTTGTTGTTTTTTTACTTATTTTGACTCTTTTACTAAATTTTTTCATGTGTCTATGCAATAAATCTGCACGATATCTTTGAACTTATCCGGACTGTTGCTTGTTTTTAAATTCATTTAAATAATTTTATTTGTTTCTCTTTATATTCATTCTTTTATGTATTTTTAATGCTTCTTCCACTTCCTGCTGCAAGGCTTTTATTTTATGTGAAGCACTTTGAATTGTTTTTTACATGAAATGTGCTACAAATAAAGTTGACTTGACCTTTAAGAGTCTTATGGTTGAAGTTTATAACTTTTATACCTTTTATAAACCTTTACACTATTGGAATATATTTCTATGGTGTTTTAGTTAAGTTTAGTGTTTTATATTGAGTAGGGCTGGGTGAGTTAACTAGTTATTATCGCATTAATTTGCTAATTATTTAACGCCGATAAATATTTTCTCACGCATTAACGCAGGTTTTATTGTATTTTAATTTTTTTGTATTAAAAAAAGCTTTTGTGCCTTTAATGGATAGGAAAGTTCAGAGAGACAGGAAGTAGGGCGCAGAGAGAGGGGGAACAATGCGCAGTAAAGGGCTGTCCGATACGGGACTTGAACTGGGGCCAGCTGCAGCAAGGACCCACTACGCCATGGACCACCCCTGTTTTAGTATTTTTTTTATTATTGTAAAAGTCTGTTGCTCACAGGCTTTTATTATTGTAAAAGTCTGTTGCTCACAGGCTTTTATTTTGTAAAAGTCTGTTGCTCACAGGCTTTTATTTTGTAAAAGTCTGTTGCTCACAGGCTTTTATTTTGTAAAAGTCTGCTGCTGTCAGCTGCGGAACCAGAAAAGAAAGTAACCGGCGGATCCACCAAACATGGAGAAGGGTACGGAACTTTTACTCGGCCATTTTCATTTTAAAGTTCTTCCAGACGGAGGAGTCGACAGAACCAAAGTCATCTGTAAACTCTGCCAAGCTGAATATCTTCTCAGCGTAGTAGTTCCAGTCTAAAATATCACTTAAAGGCAAAACACACAACTGATAGCAGCAAGTCATTCAAGGAAACAGACAGTGGAGCGAGGCTTCTACATAAAAACTACAGAAAGATGCTGATGTTAAAAGTGTGTTTGCACAACAAATGTTATGGCACTTTCATTCATATGGCAGCACATTTAAAATAAAGCTAAATGCTAAAAGCTATACACTGCTTTTGGATTCATTTTTGGGATTTTGTGTACAAATGCGATTAATCGCGATTAATCAGGGAAATCACGCGATTAATTAGATTAAAAATTTTAATCGTTGCCCAGCCCTAATATTGAGTTCTGGTTAGTTTTTTATGTTAAATTTAGAAAGAATTCTTACTTTTTCTTTTCTTTTCCATTCTTTTCTCACCATTATAAGTGTGTGATTGTTTCCATCTGTTCCTTGTTAACAGGTGTATTTAGCCATCGCTGCATTTGGACCAAACCGTTATAACAAAGAAGGACGGGAGCTCCCAGGACAACATACCCTCAGTGGACTTTTCCCTCATGTTGCATTCATAACCAGACAGGAACCCTGCAGTGATGTAACAGCCAGCTGGTGGGTAGCAGAACATTATAAATCACATTCTCATTCCTCAGTCACACTAGAAGCTCAAGGTTTAACTCCTAAGCTCTAAGGTTTTCTCTGTTTCTGCGTTGGGTTTCAGAGGCTAATGCCAAACGTTCTTGATAATGCGACTTGAGTTTACTGATGTTTATCAGTCATTTATTTTATTTCATACGTTTTGAAGTGGCAGCCAGGTCATCAGGATCTAACGCCCCTCAGTCACGTTATTTCGACCTGTTACCCAACAGCTGCTTTGCAGATGCTTCCCCTCATGCAAGAAAAGCTCCTACTCTGAATTAGAGGCTCCTGAGGAGAAGGATAAACTGCCTCCAGTGGCTGTAAGATCTATGAAAAGGTTCATGCTCCTGTCTGTGTGCTCCGTCCATCTCTGACTTAGTTATCTCTGATAATGTTTCCCCTTTGTTCCTCACATATCAATAAATCTCTAGTTTGGTTTATGCTTTGAGTTTTTACCCCTGGGAGTTCTTTGCAGCTCTTGTTTTATGCCTCCACTTTAGACCCTGCCATGTTGTAACATTACACGGTTAGAGAACCCAAGAAATATTGAATTAGTCACAACGGCTTCTGTTCATAGAGCCTCAATTTACACATAAATTGACCTAAAAAACTTTACCGAAGCAAGTCTGTATGGTCACAGTACTTATACACAACTCTACAGACTACAGAAGTATTACTCATGCCCACACACTGGAAAAAATCTAAGTCTTACCAAGTATATTTGTCTAATTTCTAGTCAAAGTATCTCATTACACTTAATATAAGACACAACTGCCTAACAAGTACTATTTCAGCCAGATATAGGGACTTGTTTGAAGACAATACATCTGGAATATCTTGTTAAATGAAAAAGTCTTGAAAACAAATAGTTTTGAGTCAGATTTCATATGAAACAAGCAAACTGAAAACATGAACTGAATAACTCTCAAGTCATTCAAGTCATCGTGTCTGAAGTCAAGTCAAGTGCCGAGTCTTTAACTTCCAAGTCCGAGTCGAGTCTCAAGTCTTTTCTTTTTTGTCAAATCAAGTCACAAGTCATCAAAACAGCGACTCGAGTCGACTCGAGTCCAAGTCACAGTGACTCGAGTCCCCATCTCTTGGAAATACCTCCAACATGCTGAAACATCTGTCCACACAGCATGCAGTTACTCTGCACGAATATAAAGTCTTTGACACGCTGCTAAGCGATGGCGGCGGGGAGCTTGTGTCTCAGCGTCTTCCGTCTCTAAAGTCCCAGGTAACGTAAAACTTCCAGGTCCTGCTGATTGTAATAATGTTAGCCACATACTGTATGAAACATTTAGTTGATGAGGGCTGCAAGAGTGAGGCAGAGTTAGATATATAGTTATATTTGTACTATATAACTTGATGAGAACCGATAAGAGAATTGATAAGGAACCGAATCTATAAGCGATATCGATAATGGAACCGGAATTGCTAAATTCTTAACAATTCCCATCCCAAACGACCACTAAATATTCCAGCAAATATACAATATAATGCATTGTGCTGAGGGATTAAAAAGTTGATGATTAAGCAGACCCACGGCAGCTCTGATCCTGTCATACAAATAACTTCCTGTTCACATTTTTAAGATATTTCAGGTTTTTAAACCTTTAAAACTTACTTTACTTTACCATATGTTCCATAATGTCTCACAGAACATGATACGAGGTCACAAACTATTCAGAAAGTTCAGTATCTCTTTAGAACAACAGTATTTCTGCTAACTTATTTTGACCTTATTATCTTTCTACCTTTTCCTTCAACTCAAACATTTCCTCAGACGGTGTCCTGGAACTCTTCTCTGTTTTAAAAGTGAAATGCAGCAGAATCTGCCAACATCTGGCGGTGACTCTACTTTCGTATTTGACTCTTTTACCGTTCGGCGTGCTGGGATCTGGCACACGATGCCGGTCTCTGAGGACAGAAAGAGGCAGAGACTGGATTCCTGTCACTGATGTGTTTGGCACGGCCGACCCGGTGGGTGAAATCACTTCTGCGCCGGAAGTCATCGCTGCCTCTGATCCCGTCGCTCGTCTTCAGAGGTAGAATTACAGTTTGCTTTTATCTCCAGAACTGCGGCTTTGCATGGGATCTGGCAGCAGGAGGTGTGGAAGCCTTCGGCTTCGGGACCTTCACACAAAGATAACCACACTCTGCTGCCTTCTGCACTTCGTCTCTAAGGTTAATGCACAAAGTTATTTGCAGAAATTTGAATCTCCATTGTTGCTTTCTTGCTCCACATGTGTCACATGGATCCTTCACTAACTGGATTACCTACATCTTGAGCACATACGATATGAAATGTAAACATTATCTTATTTTGGAACGTGATGCGAGGATGTCAGAGGTGCATCGTCTACATCATTCGTTAAACAGAGCATGAGTCACCGTGAAATCCAATCTGACCTCGTGTTTCTCAGGATGTCTGGGCTGTCTTTTGTCAGCTCCCAATCCTGCGCAAACGGTAAATTTCACATGTGGGAACGGCACCATTAAATGTTTCGAACACATCCCCGTGGAGCTGGAGGCATTAAGAGCACTTTAAAATCTGAAACCCCAAATCATGTAGAGGGGAAACTGATCTGCACTGCTGGAATGGAGTCACTGTGAACCAGCCAGAGGGGATCACACATGCCCCCCCCCCCCTCTGATAGCAGAGTACAAATTGATTTAAGCAGCAGGGGCTTCGGGGCATCATGGCTGCCATCGTGAGCGTTGCATATCCTCACAGAAAGGTGTCATTTTTTTGTTTTGCCTCACTTGTAACTCATTGTTTACATAGCTTGCATTGATGTAATGGGCGGGTTCAGTCTTTGCACGTTTTCTACCCCCACGGGCAGATTAAGTTCCAGATATGGAACCTTTGGGGGCCCGCTGACCCCCTGTTCAACACAGCAGTTTCTGCATTTCCTCAATGCTGATAATGATAATTAGTACAGAGGACAGACCAAAGTGCTGGTTCCAGGTTCGCAGTCATTCCACGCAGGAGTGATGCCGACCTGCTGAGGGTTTGTAAATGATGATTAACTTTAACGAGCCTCTACACCAGAGATCCTCATTATGCGGCTCCTCAAGCTTTAATTGGTGGCTCGCACTCCCATAGTAGCTTATAACAATATGGTAACAATAACGATACATTTTTTCAAATAACACACAGTATTAAGTATTTTTATTAAGTATTAATTAAGGCTTAATGGTGTTTCCTAAAGGGGGCACACTGTTAAACCTGGCAACGCAGCCCGCTTAAACCACCTCACACTTGACCGCAGTGCACGCTAGCTCTTTTAGCAGGTTTTTAATTAAAAAAGAGCAAAAAGCAGCACAAAAACCAAAGTAAAATCAGCATGAAGACGCCAGAGAGGGGACGAGCAGGCAAACGTTGGTTGTAACGCGAGATGCAGGCCCAATGGATCGGTTTTTATTAAAAAAGGGCAAAAAGCAGCACAAAAACCATGCTCATCCTGAATGTCTCACTATGATTACAACAACAAACTACAAATACAACATGAAGAAAGTCGAGGACATGCACGCCAGCTTCCCCTCATCCCAGTATTAAGGTAAATGTGGTCTGAATTGAAAATGTATTGGCTGTGTTGTTTCTGTTTTATATGTAGAAATGCATATTTGCTAAAGGGGACTTTAGTATGTTGTGGTAAAAGTGGCTCTTCCCTTGATTTTGCTGCCAATGTGGCTCTTGTGAACAAAATGGTGAGTATCACTGCTCTAATGACTCGATCACCCGAGGTTGCAAGATTTTTATGCAGATGAATTATATCCGCTGGGTGAAATATATCTGCCAGGACTGGCATCGCCACAGAGACTCAACATCATTTCAGCTAGTTATAATCCATCACTCTGTAATGCTGGTACAGCTGTGTTCAACAGTTGTCTGTTTGCAGGTGGTGTGCATTGGTTTTTATCAGAGCCCGTCTTTAACAAGCTCTAAACACAGAGACGGAAGACTCTTTTTTTCCATTAAAGATTCCCCCTCATCTCCAAAACTGCCCAGATCAGCTCCAAAAATCCCCCTCCAGCACTGCCCAATCAATGCAATCTGTGTCAGCAAGTTCACACAAGCGAAATATATGTCATGGCTCTCAGGCTTCACACAACAGCTGTCTGTGCTGCACGCAGTGGTGGGACGGGATGCTCAGACTGTCACTACAATGAACACATTCTCTATTTGCCCAGATTCAAGTTGTGGCCCAGCCAGCATTCCTCAAGGCTTGGGAGGGAGGTGGGGGACCTGCTTTGTAGATGAATGTCAAATATGTCTGGATTGTATGGAAGCATTAAAACAAAAAACTTGATCAAAGCCTTTTGCATAATGACATTCACTTTCCACAGATCCGATCAAAGTCAGAATTCAGGGATAAAGACGTGCTGCGGTGCAGCTGAGAAGACGGAACTTCTGTTGGGTTTCATAGAGTCACGAGACACGACGGTCTGTAAGAAGGAAGCCTGAGAAAGCTTTACAGATGCTGGGAGATTACAGAGAATTAAGGAGAACAAACGGCATAATCCAGAAACACAGCAAAAACACTGAAAATTTAAATTCATTGTTTCATTTAATTAGTCCTAAGGGAGAGTCTAAGGCTCTCCCTTAGAGAGAGGGTGAGGAGCTCGGAGAGGAGCCGGGTGAGGTGGCTCAGGCATCTGGTTAGGATGCCTCCCTGGTGAGGACCCAGGACACATTGGAGAGACACTCAGTGGGGTCACATGGCACTGAAAGGATCGGATTATTGGCTAAATTACAATAAGAATGAGTTGAGCGAGGGTAATTCTCCTTGGATATATGGCGGTGAATGAATGGGATCAGAGGCACAAAGCGTGTCATACCCCGGTATGATAGGTGGCGCTGTACCCATTCCAGCTGTTGCTAATAGAGCCACTTCCTGTTGACCTCTTCACCACCAACAACAACAACAAACTCAGGCATTGGAGAAAGATGGAGAACGCAGAGCCAGATGAAGCTACGTCCCTCTACATTTGCTTTGTGATGAGCTGCTTGTTGCACAAACTCGATGCCCAACGGAGCATTCTCCATCGCGTTGTTTGTTTCTTTCTGACGGCAACAACAACAGGAATATCGTCTCCTTTGACTTCCGGGTCACGACCCCTGGAAAACATCTGGAGCATGCGCAGAACGCAAAGTCTGATTCACCACGAGCTTCAGCGTCTACAAGCAGGTTTAGAGTGACTTTCAACCCAGTTATCTCGGGGTCTGAATCCGATCCGATCCAATTCTTAGTCAGATTAAGGTGTCTACATGTATCATGTCTGTGGGTTTTTTGCCACGTTTTTAGTTTCTGTTTTATGTTCTTAGTTTTTCATGTCTTAGTTTTGTTAAGTTTTGGTTCAGGTCTTATATTTAGTTTTGCCGTGCTATGCCACCTTCTTCCTCAGTCTTTCTCCTGCTCTGCCATCAGCTTCACTTCCTTCACCTGTGTTTTCCCCATCGGCTGCACTCAGTCACCATTCACCCTCCACAGTATTTAGTCTCCCGGTTTGTCCATGCTCATAGCCAGATCCTCACCCGTCACTGTCTCAGCCAAGATAAGTATCGTTCTAGTTGTTCCCAAGCCATAGCCATCGTCCTGTTTTGTTTAACCTTAGTCATGTTTTGTTTTTTATCACAGTTTAGTTTTTGGTATCCGGCTCAGCCGCGCTTTTTGTTAAAATCTGTTTTTGAAAATAAATCAAGTTTTGTTTTTGAAAGAATCTGCATCCGCATCCTTCCTCGCACCCACCCTACCTGACAACATGCACTTAATAACTCATTCTTATTGTAATTTAGGCAATAATCTGATCCTTTCAGTGCCATGTGACCCCACTGACTGACTTTATTACCACTGATGCAGAGGTGTATATATATATCTAACAGCTTTTCCTGAGAAGTCTGTGGTTACTTCAGCAGGACGATGCACAACTTACAGCAGCCTGTCGTCATTAACGGCCGACCTGCCTCCACATCTGTCTCCTTCTGAAAATATTTGGAGCATCATGAAGAGGAGAATCAGACCAGGTTGTATGGGGCATTGCTGTATGTATGCTAACTGTGTAAAGCTACATTATTCATCTCATTTTGGGTTACATCTGTGTAATCTTCCTATTCAACTGTCAGTCACTTCATGAGTGACTGTATAAAAATTGCAACATCGTCACATTTGCAGGTGACGTGCAAAGAGAATAAAAATGTTCGGGCCTCTGTTGGACTGACGGTGTTCAGTCTGAGCTGATGTTTAATTGCTGTGCTTTGCATCTGGGTCACCCCCCCCCCCCCAAACTGTTCACTCAAGAATAATTTGACATCCAAGCCAAGTCGTTCCTGTTTCTGATTAGACGACACCTCAACACTCCTTGACTCCGCCAGCAGCTGCAGAGCGGTGTTGAAATCTGGTGGTATTTGCTGGTATCTGGTGCTGGGTGGGGCCAGTTGTGCAGCTCCATGAGTGTCAGTCAGGGGGGGGGGGCTGTGTGGATCGCATTAGGTCTGCTGTTGACTGAACCCTGGACCACATTGTTCTTGGCCTAAAATCAACATCAGGTCATTCCTGCCTCCCACAAGAGTCGCCATGAGATTTCTCATCCAAATATATTCTCTCGTTCCTTTCTCATGCTGAGCCAAGAAAAAACATTTCTTCACATATATATATATATATATATATATATATATATATATATATATATATATATATATATATATATTTGCTATCTTATTTCACAAAGATAAACAGTTGGTGTTGTATGGAAATGATCCGGGAACTCTTTCTGTTGCTTTCAGTCAGAGCTGGAGATTTAAAGGACTCCTCATTTCTCTTTTGTTCCATTTCTTCAGGACGGAGAAAAAAAATCACACGATATGATTGGAGATATCAGATGTATCACATAGAAGAAGTCAAACATACAAGGAAAAGCTACATTTAAATGCAGTAATATCATATCTTCTCCTCCTGCTGAACGCGTGAGTTTTCTCCGGCTTCTTCCCACCATCCCAAAAAACAAGCATGTTGGCTTAATTGTTGATTTTTTTTTATCTATTTATTTATTTTTTAACAGATTTTTATTGATTTTCAACAGAAAAACAAAATATACATTTAGCCATCATGTCCGTAACAAAGATAGATAAAATACAGTAAAATATTTCCATCCATCTGTCCTAAGCAGGCAAATCTTCCAGTTAACTGCCCCCCATCTGCCCCCCATCTGCCCCCACAGTGCAAACAGTGATACATCAAGCAGACCTAAAATAATTAAATATTTAACTGCAGGAAAAGACCCTTACGGGTTTATATCAGGTGGGCGTGGCCTTTGTTTGGAAGACTGGCCCCTCATCACGAGCTGAGTCAACTCGTCAGGTATATAGTTGAGCAGAGGAGCCCACATTTCATTAAAGGACCTCTCATTACCCGTCACAACTGCACCAAGTCTTTCATGGGGAGGACCCGGCCCCGAATATTTCTCTTTTCCATATTCCATATTCCCTTTGTATCACTGCCTGCTGCCGACAGCCACGCCTGTTACGGTGTTTGCTGCTCGGTCTGCACTTCGGTCTGCACAGCAGGCAGTGATACGAAGGGAGAGAAAATAGGGCCAAGCGATTGTGAGATCTGACTTTTTCCTGGAGAACGATTTTGTGATGCTAATGTATTACTCTTTTGAACGCATATTGTTTTGAGAAGCAAAACGCTTTATTTTTTAAACCCCAGCCAACTAGCCGGACTATCTTCATCAACGCCAAAACGAGGCTTTAATTAATTAATTACTTTTTGAACAGTGAGCGTTAAACTGGACTCCACTTCTATCCGTTAATACTGTATATTTCAGATACCTTGTACATTTTCTTTTATTCTTATTTTATATTTTTTATTCATTTTTATTCATATTTCATATTTAATTTTAATTATCTTTTTATTGGTAGCAGGACAATGAAGAATTTCACTGCACATTGTACTGTGTATGATTGTGTATGTGACAAATAAAACTATCTTGAATCTTGAAACGCATATTGTTTTGAGAAGCAAAACGCTTTATTTTTTAAACCCCAGCCAACTAGCCGGACTACCTTCATCAACACCAAAACGAGGCTGGAACTCTGCTCACAGGACGCAGCAGGGGGTAAGAAGATGTTCAGAAATGATGTTGCTGATATGGGATGTCATACAGCTTCATGTCAGAAGAGGCGAACTGTCCCTTTAATTCTGATCTGTTCCCAAATGTCATGAGGTCATTAAAGCTTGAGATTGAGAACAAACTAATAACTCATCATTATATCTGAACAGAGAGGAAAAACAACTTTGCACAAACAACAAAACAGACGTGTAGCTGGAGGACACAGTCTAACCCTAACCCCCCCCCATCCCATCATCACTGCACCGAGCCTTGTCAGCACGCTGATCGGGGCTACAGCTGCGGTTTGACTGGATAGAACAGAATCAGTGTGAAACAAGTCTTGCTTTTCCATCTATGTATCGTATAATGTAATCATTTCAGATAAGGTCCAGATGCTGCTTCGCTCCATTGTTCCTGACTGTTGACAGATGTGTTTCCTGTCACCATGGTGAACAGTTTGGGCCGCCTTCCAGGACGCTGTACCTTTAAATCTGTTTAGAAAAAAAGCTCATTGAATTAACTTATTATCTATAACAACTTATCATCTAATAATGCAAGTGACAGTTTGTGGTGCATTCACACCTAAATGCAGACCAAAATCCTCGTGGTTACCTCGGATGTATTAAAAGGAATTTGTAACGCTCATAAATCATCTCTGTTGAGATTTGTTCGGGGGCTGCGGTCTGCTGGCTTGGTCCCGAACCAAAACCTGTAGGTGGTTTTGGGTATAACTGCGCCTCTGCTACAAACAGTGATGTGAGGTCCTCACACTGCCTCTCCGCCTCAGGCATTTCTCAAGACCTCTATTGTGTGACAAACAATGGCCTTCATTGGAGCGCGCCTCTGCAGTGACAGCAGGAAACCCCCCCCCAGGAAAGGACATGGCCCGTCATTAAGCATGTGCCGGCTTCTGTAGACGAGCTCAGACAAAAGCACCACACTGGAAAAAATCAAAGTCTTACCAAGTATATTTGTCTCATTTCTCGTCAAAATATCTCATTACACTTAATATAAGACACAACTGCCTAACAAGTACTATTTCAGCCAGATATAGGGACTTGTTTTAATACAATACATCTGGAATATCTTGTTAAATGAAAAAGTCTTGAAAACAAATAGTTTTGAGTCACATATCATATGAAACAAGCTTTTTTTTTTACATTTGAAGAGGTTTTTAAGCTAATTTCAAGATCACTTTTAACTCAAAAGTACTAAATATCACATTTTATTTCAAGAAATCTTGACAAGCCGATTTTCACTAGTTCCATTGGCAGATTTTTTTGCTTATTTCAAGCAAAAACGTCTTGTATTTGTTGTTTTTCTTACTTATTTTTGGAGGGGCATTTGTTCCAGTGCATATTTAACTTTTCTTAGGCTTGGTACATGGCAAATTAAATTTGTTTCTTTATACCGGAACATACGGAAGCCCTAAACGGCCATAGATACCTACATTTTATTCCATCCGTTTTCCCGTGATAATTTTCCTCCGTTTTCTCGTGATAACGACGTAATTTTCCTCCGTTTTCTCGTGATAATGACGTAATTTTCCTCCGTTTTCCCGAGATAACAAGATAATTAATTTGAGATGGTACTGATGGTTTTCGAGGCCACATTTTCTCCCTTGCTTCTCCCAGCTTCATGTCAAAAGACGCGAACTATCCCTTTAACACATTGACTCCCAAGTCACGTAAAACTACGTTTTTTCTGCCCATGCGTTGGCTCCCACATGGTAAAAATACGTTTTTACGTTTTTTTTTATGGAAAAATCTAAGTCTAAGGAGGCGGTCTTATGAACAGGTTAGCTTTGCAACATGCGACACGACGCAAATCCTCTGACCCGGATATGTAAGTATCTAAAGTGCGACAGGCTGAAAGAGCGCACGTTTCACAAAAGCCCCGATATCTCAGTTTGTTGTTGAGTTTGGTGGATACCCGCCTTGGTTTAGCTAAGGATAGCTCGCTAATGGCGGCACCTAGAGACACGCAGTTTTGACCCACAAAGAGTTTAAAGTCTCAGCTTTCAAACGAGCCATAACATGTTTCAGTGGCCCTATCACATAATATGCTGTGACTGTACAAAAAAAGTCAAAAAATGGTTTAGAACGCTGGGATTCTACGACATAATTCTGTAAAAACCGCCGGTATTCAATGTGTTAACATGACTCAACAAGCTGTTGTTGTACCCACTGAGATTACAGAAAAATTACATTTGGTTGTATTGGGTAATTGAGACTTGTCCCCCAGTAGACAGAGCTCTGGACTTATGGGAATCTCTGCTCCAAAGCCAGTTACTCACCACATTTAGAATCTGAGTCCAGAAAGGTCTAATCAAGACACATTCCCACATACAATGAACGAAGGTACCAATTTCCTCACCCGATAGTTTCATCCTGTACAGTCTGGATGGTGTGTAATAGTATTTATGTAAAAGCAGCATATTATTGGAGTTTTATTGAGTTATTTTATTTACACGTAATAGTTTTGGTAGCTGGGAGAACGTTGGCCGAGCATCCATTGGAGCATCCATTGGGTCCCTGCTTACACAGAACATTCTCTCAGCTACAGGAAATAACGCCTAAAGCTCTTGATTAAAATCACATTGAAGTTCTCTTCAACACTCACGTTGCCACAAGCCTGGTTTTCTGTTTACACATTCTTCATCGTGCATGCAAATGTGTCTGCAACGTGTTACGTCAGGATCAACAAGTCCCCACATCTGAGTCGGATGCCGGTTAATGTCAGTGGGGGTTTCTAAATTCAACAGAAACAAAGCGTCAGCTGGCAGCTGGATGCATTTCTCTGAGGTGCAACTGGAGAGAGTTAAAAGTGTGCTTCTGATTCTGAAGACTGGAGCCAGAGTTGGATTGTATTTAATCCGATTTACTTTGGTTTTCTTGGTGAATACACCAGCCAAAGGTTAAAAATAGAAGTCCTCTTGTTGGGACTTACTTTGTGATTTGATTAGCTGTTGCTGAATTCATCCAAAGGATCAGTAATCACAAGCTGCATAGACTTTAACTTTGCAGTTTGTGGACAACATCTCATTACACTGGAAAAAAATCTAACTCTTACCAAGTATATTTGTCTCATTTCTCGTCAAAATATCTCATTACACTTAATATAAGACACAACTGCCTAACAAGTAAATGAAAAAGTCTTGAAAACAAATTGTTTTGAGTCGGATTTCATATGAAACAAGCTGTTTTTTTACATTTGAAGAGGTTTTTAAGCTAATTTCAAGATCACTTTTATCTCAAAAGTCTTAAATATCACATCTTATTTCAAGAAATCTTGACAAGCCGATTTTCACTAGTTCCATTGACAGATTTATTTTGCTTATTTCAAGCAAAAACGTCTTGTATTTGCTGTTTTTTTACTTATTTTTGGAGGGGCATTTTTTCCAGTGTATTATTATTTTCATACACATCCCTATTTACCACCCATACTCAATTTCATTCTTACTGTTCTGCATTTCTAATTTTTATTCTTTTATGTTATTGTTGAGTATTGTACTTTGCGAGTGAAGTTTTACCGGAGTCCAATACCTTGTTTGTTTAGTCAAACCTGGCCATTAAAGCTGATTCTGATTCTGATTCTGATTCTGATTCTGATCCACATCCAGCTCAGATGGAAAAACAAAGGCTTTATGTCGCAGGTTCTGTGAGGACATGGCAGTACAATGAGGCGGTACTGGGCTGTATGTGGTGATAATAGACAGGAGTCCCCGCTGGTATGGACAGGGTTAAGCCTTTGTGTTGACCCTGAGCTTCTGGGACTAAGGCAGCATAGGTCATGTGAATTGTCAGCGTTCATCATCTCATCTGGAGTGAACTTTTTTCCACTTCTGCAACATGCCGACGTTTTCTTGTAGAGTCGGCGATGGGTCTCGCAGCTCAATCCTGGGGGCTTTGCCTTACGTTTCCGAACATTGGGCCTCATGCAAGAACCGTTCGTACGCACAGATTTGTTCTTAAGTCGTGCGTACGAGGGATTTAAGAGAATTTGCGCACTCACCAATCTTTTACGTTTTCTTTCAGGTACGAACAGAATTTACGAGTGATCCAGACCTGTCGTAGGAGTTTCCTAAAGTAGTCCTCTGTTGTTCCAATCAAGTTTGCTTGACTAATGGATTGTCTTTAATTACTCTGAAGCAAACATAAATAAATATATACATTATACCCCATGATGATGCTGACATTATTCTGTTTGACTTAAATTGTGCACTAATTGAAGGTTCATTTGAATCTGTATATAACAAGGTCAATGGGAAGCATAACCAGCGGCTGACTTTCTACTTTTGGATGCCTTAGCACGTCAGGCTCTTGGAAGAGAGCGTGTGTTCCGAGAACGTGTAGATATCCATGTGGAGACAGATGAATGGCTGACATCGCGATTAAGATTGCCAAGGACTCTGTTGCAGCAAATATGCAGCTTGCTAGAGCCACAACTCCAGAGAGAAACACGTTGATCAAACCCAATTCCACCACACGTCCAGGTCTTCACCACCCTTGGGGGACTGCTCTATAGCCCAGAGAAGGCATGCCAGATTTGCACAATATTGCCATGAACGAGGGTCTCCACTTGAACCAGCCCAGGCAGACCAGAAGGTGTGGTGCCAGAAGACCCCCCTCATTAACCGCCCCATCAAAGTGCCATCATGATGAGGCAACAACTGATCGCACGGCTTTAGTTGCAGTCATCGAGCGCCTGCCCAGGGTGAGACGTTTTTTTTTAAGCCATTTTCATATCAAACCATTTCTTCTTTATTTCGGTGACATTACAAACTACAGGTGACACGGAATTAACAGCACTCGTAATAACTTCCCATTTCTTCTCTTAAGCAGGTCCCGTAATTCCACTGCTTACACTGCTAAAAGACAGATTTTCCTTTCTGGATCTCTGAAAGCAGAACTTCAATGTCAGAGCCCGTAAAGTTGTTCTTTTTGCACCTTGATTGTATTTAGAAGTCCTCTTATTGGGACTTACTTTGTAATTTGATTAGCTGCACTGGAAAAAATGCCCCTCCAAAAATAAGTAAAAAAACAACAAATACAAGACGTTTTTGCTTGAAGTAATCAAAAAAATCTGCCAATGGAACTAGTGAAAACTGGCTTGTCAAGATTTCTTGAAATAAGTTTTGATATTTGGGACTTTTGAGTTAAAAGTGATCTTGAAATTAGCTTAAAAACCTCTTCAAATGAAAAAAAAAGCTTGTTTCATGCGAAATCCGACTCAAAACAAGATGTTTTCAAGACAAGCATTTAAATACTACACGAGTGGCATTCATCATTTACGCAGGTCGTTTACACACTTTTTCCCAAGTTAAGAGCGTTTGTTGAATCTGACGTAGCGTGTTCGTATGAGACCTTCGTACGAAAAAAGTGAAGGACATTTAGAATATAAATACAAAAATGTTCTTGCATGAGGCCCAATGGGTAATTCTCCTTGGATATATGGCGGTGAATGAATCTGATCATAGGCACAAAGCGTGTCATACCCCGGTATGATAGGTGGCGCTGTACCCATTCCAACTATTGCTAATAGAGCCACTTCCTGTTCACCTCCAACAACAACCACCAACAACAACAACAAACTCAGGCATTTCTCTCAAAAAAGTGAGAGAAATTTAGAATAAAAATATGAAAATGTCCTTGCATGAGGCCCATTATCTGAGTGTGAAAAGAACATCTTCTCTTCGTAGACTTTAGGAGCTGCTTTTAGTCAGATGAGAGGACCACATACATAGAAGTACCACACCCACCATTCAGCTCTTGGTTTATTTCCGTGTCTCCCCCCAGAGTTGCATGACTTGGAACCGAAGATGGAGATTTACAAATTCCGTGCCAAGATCCAGGCAGCCGTGCCCTTATTATTATGACCAGGGGCTGCTCCTTGTGTGTTTTGGGACAGAAATCAAGCAGAGCGCGGTGACCTTCACCCCAAAAGCTAAACACAGCTCATGGGAGCTGGAGAAATCAGAAGATCTGAGTCACTGGTCATTCTCCCTTCAACACGAGAAAGGGTGAGGCGAGCCGCGCTATCCTTCGGCTTACACGATATTTACAAAATTCACAACAGATTTTCATAAAGGAAATTTTATTTCAAAGCACAAGCACACGCACAACTTACATTTTATTATTCTTGTATGTAAATACTGCAGCTGGAATGACCTTAAAAATAAACCTCCTTACAGTTAAATGGGCAAAATAAAGCGGTTATGACTTATTAATGCTGTAGAGTTACCTCGTGTGTTATCAGAGCCAGTGGGCTGTTTCAATGCTGTTTTTATTCAGGTGAAAATGTCCAAATAATCAGTTAGGATGTATGTGGTGGTTACACAAATGTTATCGAAGTAAAAAAAAAAAGCTGCACACCTTTATACAAAAGTTTTTAAAAAGTTGAAGTATGATATAAGAGTCTTAAGCTTAGAAACGCATCGTATTTCACACGGTCCCTAAAACGACTTCAGTGGTAGGAATAACGATCAAGCAGATTTCTGATCAAAGTGCTTTCTGACAGGCTGGAGTCAGATTGGAGGCAGAAATAATGTCACTGGCTTGGTTAAACGGTGATTAACTGTAAAAAAATATAGTTTTTTTATGCATCTGCGCAGATTTTTGGGGGGGTGATTATTGTAAATGAGGGATTTCAGTTTATTTTGGAATAAATTGGTGGATTTATGTTGAAAGGAAAATGTGTAATGCATGTTCAAAAAGTAAAAAAAGGTCCGAATACAACATTTTAGACATCTTTACGGAGACATAAACCCGTTTGACTGATCTCAATCTAATAAATTTGATCTAGAGATGAACCCAGAAGTCGTCCCTTCAGATAAAAAAAAAGGCTGCCTGTTCTTTTCCTGATATGTACTTTGAATAAAACATCTGTTTCTCTGCGTGTTTGAATGAAAACACCATCTCTGCACTTCTTAACTCAGCCGGTGAGATAATTCCCTGTCAACTCTATTGACACACACTGTACAGTCGCATCACAACAGACGTTTGAGGCACGGATGTTCGGCACATCGTGAGGTCAGTAACTCGAATGCATGCGGTGGTACTGAAAGGCTGGTGGAGGTACATCCTTTGTCCTGCTGAGTCCCATATGGCTGCTTTAAGTCTGGCAAATACTGAGAATGTTCTATTCAGGTCTACCATGAGCTCATCTGCGCTCACTCGTCAAGAAAGTTCACCCGATATGTGAGCTGGTTGCCATTGTCCCAGGCGTACAGGAGCTTCTCCTTGGGGTTGTAGTCAATCTGGGTGGTGTAGGAGTACTCGTTGATGAAAGGCAAGCGTGGGATTGCCTCGGTGTTGGTGTGAGTGTCGTAAGCGTAGTTCACCTCTCCGTCTT